>NC_037688.1:24229836-24587720 GCF_003255815.1 Theropithecus gelada
AGAGAAGGGGAAGGGGTGGGGGAGGGGAAGGGAGAGAAGGGGAAGGGAAGGGTGGGGGAGGGGAGGGGAGAGAAGGGGAAGGGGTGGGGGAGGGGAAGGAAGGTGAGGGAGGGAGGGAGGCAGGCATGGTTGAAAGTCCCCAGTTACACTGCACTGGCCACTTCAGCAGCAGGGACGGCAGGCTAGAGATGCTGCCAAGGAGACCCAGGTCCCAGGAAATGCATGAGGGTGACCTCGTCTGCTGGAATGACATTCTGGAAGGACAAATGACTTGTTCCAGAATACATAGCAGGTAAATGGCAGAAGGGGGATTTGAACTCAGGTCTTCAAATCCTCTAGACCCAGAGCCCAAGCCAGTCCAGAACATCTCTGTGCTTTCTGGAACTTAAAAGAGGCAGAGGCCTCACATGGCCCCCTGCGTGCCCTCCCTATCGCCCTGCTGGCCAATGTTTCACAAGAGTACTGGGTACCTACTAGGGGCCAGGCCAGTCACTACCCCTCCTGAACCATGGCCTTTTCCACTTTGTCCTCTGAAAGGAACTGTGGAAATGTCTCTCACACACATAGGTTTTCTACAAATGCTTTTTGCACCGTTTTGTTTATTTATACACCATCTTCTTCCAAAAATGCATACATAGTATAATGTTTTCTTTAACAAGTGAGTAAACAGAGGCAAAGGAAATATACATTCACCTCCATTTTTTTTTTTTAATCAGGCAGTGATTCAAGCAATAGTTTAAAATAAACAAAAAGAGTAAAAACTGTTTTTGGAAGAAATGAAACTATTTTTGTTACGAAGCCTGGAAAGAAAGTTCTCCCATAGACTGAATAAATATTAGTTCCTTTCCCTTTGCCCCTTCTGCCTGGAAACCCAAAGTCCTCCTCCGTCTTCAAGCTGGAAGCCTACCTCTCTTGCCTCGGCTGGGCAAATGCATAAAGATAAGACGCTCTTTTTAGAAAATTAAAGTATAACATACATACATTAAAATGCACAGAAGTGTACTGTTCTGTCAATGTTCACAAACCAAATACACCTGTGTACCCAGCACCCAGATCAAGAAACAGCATTACCAGCAAGTCCCCGACTCCCAGCCACTACCTTGCCCCAAAGGTAAATACTGTTTGGACTCCAATACTATGGATCTGCTTTTCCTGCTTTGGAACTTTATATAAATGGAATCATACAGCATGTGGCTTCTTTAGCTCAACCCTGTGTTTGTAAGTCATTCGTATGTTTGCTTGTAGTTGTAATGTGTTCACTTTCATTGCTGTGGAATGTTCTCGTCCTGTGACTGTACCACAATTTACTCTCCTGTAGATGTTCAGGTTCATTCATTCTTGGTCAAGAAAATAAAGATGATCACGGGTTGCACGTGGGTATTTTTAATCTGCATTAACTCTTGTTAATAATTCATGTAAGTGCTTGAGTTCAGGAGATGCCAACGTTATTTTTCTAAACTTTTAAATTAGACTCAAATACAACATCCAAAAACTGTCAGTCTGGCAACTGACATTATTTTGAAGACTGAAATCTATTTTTGTAACCAAAGATGTCTTAGTCCTGTGGCCAGGGGAGCAACAAGCAAATAGAAAAGGCATAAGAAATGTTTTTTCTTTGCTCTTGTACAAATATACATTCAACATGTGTAGGCAACATTTATTGAGACGTTATTATGTGTCAGGAACTGTACTAAATACTTTGCATGTATTATTACATTCAATCCTGACAACAACCCTCTGAAATAGCTTTACTTGAATTACTCTCAATTTTCAAGCTCTGTCTGTGTCATCCCATCTTTCTCATCCTCAAGACTTACTGTGGGATCCCGTATAACCAGGCACTCAATAAATGCTTATTAAATAGAGCAATGAATGAATAACAGCAGCAACCATTTATTGAGCCCTTAGTATATACAAGGCACTGTGCCAAATGCTTACATCCGTTATCCTGTTTAATCTTACCAACAAATCTGTGAGGACATAGGGAACAACTTCCGGGTTTTTGCCAGGCTCATGAGTCCCACCTTTTCTGAGAATGATGAATGCACATGTCCACAAGCTGCCATATTTGTGCTACCTGATCCCATCCTTTGGTCACAGTTAATTGGACTGGGGTGCAGTTCCACCAGTTAGATTATTTCTTGGGAATTTGGACTTGTGGTTAAAAGATGGCCAGTTAGTCCTGCCTGTGGCTAGAATTGAGGAACTGTAAACTCATTCTCAAGCTGCAGTGAAGGCTTTTTTTTTTTTTTTTTTTTTTTACAAAATAATGGAAAAAGAAGGTCTGCAGGGAGAAAAAAAAATTAAGTGATTAAGCACAGGGGCACAGAGACAAGAGGCAGAGTCTTTCCTAGGTTCCTGTCTGTTTCTCTGGTTCTCACTCCAAGGCCTCCAAAAGCCCAGACTTGAGTTCTGGTAAATTCTCCAGGTTTTGTTAAAATGGCCCAAGTTGGTTCCTACTAGTTACTACCAAAAAAATAAAAATCTAAGCCAGGGACAGTGGCTCACACCTATAATCCCAGCAACTTGGGAGCCTGAGGCAGGAGGATTGCTTGAGACAAGGAGTTCAAGACCAGCCTAGGCAGCGTTGCAAGACCCTGTCTCTAAAAAATAAATAAATCTAAATGAGGATAAGTCAATATTATTTTTCCCATTCCACAGATGACAAAATGGAGGCTCTGAAGAAGTAAAGTGACTTGCCCAAGGTCACACATTCAGTGTGGCAGAGCAAAGACTTAAGCCCAAGCCCACCCAAGTCTCTGCAGCCTGAGCAGCCTCCCCTTCCACACACCAGTGTTGCTTGGTACATCTGTCCAAGCCGATGGGACATCTGTCTTCCCCCCACCACCCCCGCTAGTTTTTTGAGGGCTGGGGTCATGTCTGACTCACTGTAGCAGCTCCACCTAGGCTATACACCATCAGGTGTCACTTGCAAACCACCAGGGTGGAGATTTCACAGGGTTAGAAGAAACATCATGGCATGACTGATGGAAAATTAATGGGTTTTGGTGGCTGCAAATTGTAGAGGCAGAAAAGTGGAACATGGAACTGAGACACTCCGTGATGACCTGGACAGAGAAGCCAGTGAGAAATTGATTAAAGTTGGTGGCAATGGACTTTGGATCCTAGATCAGAAGAGGGACAACCATAGACTAAAGCCCTTGGTGGCAGTACTGTACGTCACTGAAAATAGAGAGCTCCAGAACCTTCCTCATGCCCACAGTCTCAGCCCAACTGACCTGACTTCGGCCTTGGCAAAGGAAGTGGTTTTGGGTCCAGGCCAAATGTGGGCCTGGGCTGACCCCAGAGGCTGGACTCAGAGAATCCTAAGTCCTCACTCTTCAGAGCCTGGACCATTTGATCCCCGCTGCATCCACATACCCCAACTTATCTTCCACGCAGCAGAGAGATCTTTCTAAAACAACCTGACCATGCCACCCCTCTTGAAGCCCTTATATGGCTCCCAAGGCCTTCACCCTGTCATTCAAGGCCTTTTACGACCTGCCTTTCCTGTCTTTCCTCATAACACACCATTCATTCACACTCAACTTTGCTCCCAATGCTCCGAGTTACCTGTGTCCCTGGAATCACCTTGGTCTCTCGACACCTATTCTATCATTGTACACATCAGCTATTCTGTCTCCTGAAACATCTCACTCACTGCATCCCATTCATCTGATGAAATCTTGATTGAACTTTAACCTCAACTCAAGAAACACACCCTCAAAGAAGCCTTTTCTGACCTCCACAGACTGGGTTAAATGTTCTTTCTTTGAGCACACATCTGGCACACAAAATATATTGTTCTGGGATCATTTGTTTATACATCTGCTTCTTTTAACACATTGTCAGCTCCTAGAGGGCAGAGACCTTGTTTTCCATACCCTTTTTTTCCCATCAGTTCACAGCAGAGTTCTTGGCTTGTAGTGAGCATCAGTAAGTATGCATGGGACATATGGGTGGATAGATGCAAATGGGGTAAGTTTATGGGTGATGGGAGTTTGAATGGATAGATGAGGAGTGAGGGAATGGGAGGAAGAATAAATGCATGTGTAGGAGGATGGGGAGGTGGTTAGAATAGAGGAAGGAAGGAATGAAGACAGGAAGGAAGGAAGGAATGAAGACAGGAAGGAAGGAAGGAAGGAAGGAAGGAAGGAAGGAAGGAAGGAAGGACTGAAAGATGGGAGGAGGCCTAGGTAGATAAGTGGGAGGACAGATGGGTGAATGGATAGATAAATGGATAGGTCATAGGAGGATGGAGAAAGGATAAGTGGACCCATAGGAGGATAGATGAGTGGATGGATAGGTGGGTGGATGGATGGATCAATCAGTTCTGCCTAGGCTTAGGGTTCAGTTCTTAGATTGTCTTTGTGGCCTGGACTCCTCTCAGAGTTCTGCTGCCTGCCGATGACTCCTGAAATTGAACGTGTGTATAATCAAACTCATATTCTCCTTCCTCACATTTGATTCCCTTCTAGCATTCTGTTCCTTGGTGACTAGCAACACCACCCACCTGGCTGCACCGGGTTGCCCTAACTTGTTTGGGGCAGGATTAGGTAGAAATCTGGGTTCTGCTCCTAATTAGCTATGTGTCCTTGAGCAAGTTACTTGAGTGCCATAAACCTCACTGCTGCATGTGAAATATAAAGAAAATATTACCCACCTCCTCAGGATGTTGGGAGGATGGAATTAAAGGCTGCAGGTAGCGTGACTAACTCATTGTCAGGCCTCTCTAAGGAGATGCCAGGACTGGGCTGGGGGCAGGAGAGGAAGTTCTATACCCAGTCCCTGCTCAGCCCTCAGCCACTTACCCTGAAATAAGCTCTACCCTGAATACAGACCTTCAAGAAGCCCCAGAAATAAGTTTCCCCAGAAAGGCCCCTGGAGATAGGAGAGGAGAGGCTGCCTTTTATACTTCAGCTCCTGGAGACCTAGCCCAGGGTCCCAGAGGAGAGGCTTCCCTCCTAAGGGGAGACAGAAGGGGCAGCCTGGCTGTGTTAAACCATTCTTACATTACTATAAAGGAATATATGAGACTGGGTAATTTGTAAGGGGGTAAAGCAAAGATTTCAAAGAAGGAAGGATGGTAGGGAGGTATGAGCTGATCAGGCTCAAGAGACCCCTCCAACATCTCCATGCCATGGGCTCTGTTTGGGATGAATGACATCATGGATACTGTTCTTTGCAAACAGAAAAGACGTTTCTTGGGATTCCCTGTGAGCAGCTGGGGTAACATGAAGCACACTCTAGGGCAAGCCCCAAAGCCCAGCACTTGAGGACTCTCTGGGCATCTCACTGTCCTGAGATCTCACTTCCTGATTTCCCTCAGACTCCTCCCTCCAGCATCCCTACCTATCCCTGGACCAAGCAAACACTAAACACCACTGTGCCTCCCTGGAACCCAGTAGATGCCCCTTCTGCAAATCTGACCCTACACGGAAGAAAGCCTCAAAACTATGACATACCTAGAGACATAAAGAATAGTCATGGGCATGCACAAGCCTCCCCATGAAGATGTCTGTTGCAGTGTTGTGTAGAAGTATGAAAAATGGAAACAAACTAAATGCCCAGAAACAAGGGATTGCTTTAAAAAATATGTGCAATACAACCATCTGATCCCATGCTAGGCAGCCACTAGAAGTGTGACATAGGAGAGGAGATATCAGTCAGCAAGCTCACTCCATTTAAGGACACTTGTAGAGTTACACAAGTAAAAAGAAAAGAAAACAGGAAACCTCAATATTCACAATGACTGGTTTTTCTTTTCTTCTTTCTCCTTTTGGTGTTTTCCAAGTGCCCTACACTAATATATATTTGCGGATGGATACATAGACACACAAAGATTGGTAGGCACGCTGTCATAAGCCAACTCCCGGAAGCTACACCCAACACCACTGGAAAACAATCCTGGGTTCCAGTCTGAGGCGCAAGCCAGATTTGCCAGGCCAGTGATGCACAAATAGGGCAGTGGAGGGGAATGACCTCTTTAAGGCTGGGACTCTCCGCAAGGACTCATTCAAAGTGTGCCACACACACTTACCCCCAGCCCCCTCACCCCCACCACAACGCACACACACACACACAGTCTTGCCAAAGGGGGCAGCTTACAGGTAAAACCATTCAACAACTAGAATATCCATCCTGGAACGGTCAGCTGGTGTCCTCAGAGAGATCAAGGTTATACCGTGGGCACAGCCCTCGCTTGGGAGTCATAAAGCCTCCAATCCTAGCTCTTTGACCCTAGCCTATCCCCTCCTTTCTCTGATCCTTCATTTGTTCATTCATAAAATAAATGCATGAGGTTGGACAAAGAGTCTCTCAGGTCTCCTTCGGTTCTCTGAGAATTGTTTCCCTTTATTCTAGCCTCATCCCTTACTCAGAGCTGATGCCCCCATGACAGCCCCAGTCTGCAGGATGGGTGGGGTAAAGCAGTGCAGGGAGCAGAGCTCAGAACGAACAGTTACCAGAGGAGGCTGGGAGATGTCCTTAGGCACCCAAGCCCTAGACCACGAAGCTTCCCCTGCCTGGCCCCAGGGAAGCCCAAGACGTGATGACTGGCAGGAGTGGGGTGGAGTGAGGTTTGTTTTCTCCACTGGAGCCTGCTCTGCCCCATCCTCCCTGCAGGGCCAGTCCCTGGCCAACTTTCCCTTCCACACCATCCCCATGGCTTCACTGCTTCCCCAAGGTTTAGCATCAACATGTTCAGCCCTTTGTCACCGTGCTTTATTTTTGAGAACCACTTTCCGGCCAGTGACAAGCCTTTGGGTTTTGAAACAAACCAGCTTTTGACTCCCCTTGCCTCCTAAGCCCCATTTCCTCATCAACAGTAGTGGTTCAGAGAGTATCATCAACAACACAGTTCATCAATTCCTGGAGCAAATTCACTGAGTGCCCACTCTGTGCAGACCCCTGCAGCCCTACCCAGACACTGCCCTCCTGGCGCTCCCAGGCAAGTGGCAGAGGTTAAATAACTAACTTCTCCATGCTGGTGAGCACCCCAACAGAGTAGGGGTGCAATCACTGGGATCAATATCCTAATGAGGACATGGAGGTCTGAGATATGGGCTGGGATTTATCCAAGGCCCCAAAGCAGGGTGGGGACAGAGCAGGTCCTGGAAGCCTGGAATCTCGGCCTGAGCCAGGCATCCCCTCGGGGCAGGCTTCCACCTGCCAGGGCTGAGCTCTATGCCCTGAGGTTTGGGCAGAGGGGAACGGGGGCACAGGGAGGGTGAGGGGGGTGAAGGAAACAGGCCTGCTGGTGGCTCCGAGGGAAGGTTTCGGCCAGGCCTAGCTGGCATCCCAAAACTTACCTGCCAGCAACCGCGAGCGGGAAGCCCTGCCAGGCTCGCCTGCCCCTTTCAGCGGCTCAGCCACTCTGGGTCCCCCTCTCCATCCCACCCTTTGCCCTTTGCCCGCGACAGGGGTCCCCTGCTCAAATGCCCAGTCTAGCCTTGATCCAACCCGTCTGGCTGTCTTCCCTGACACCTCGTTTGTCTACCCTTCTCTGCACGTGTCAGTGGCTCCCTACTTGCGTCCGTGTGTCATTCCCTACACACGCCTGTGTGTCCTCTTCACACGTCTGGCTGGAGCGCCGGCCTCCCGCATTTCCCGGCCTCCTCGCCACCCTGCCCCGCCTGCCGCTGTGTGGGTGTCGGGCTGGCTGTGCGCAGAGGGGCGCGGCTCGGCCCTCCCCCGCACCCGCGTCCCCCCATCTCTGAGTGACCCGGGCCGCGGCGCCGCGGTGCTGAGGCCCGGGAGCCGCGCCGCCGCCGAGGGAGGCCAGAGCCGGTGACGGTGGCGTGGGCGGCGGCGCGGGGACGACGGGCGGCCGGGCGGGGCTGCAGCAGGGCAGGGGCAGGGCCAGGGCCGGGGCCTGGGAAGCCGCCGCCGCCGCTGCCTCGGCCGGGGATCGCTGGCGGCGAGTCGGCCGGGCTCGCCCGGCCCCGCCTGGCCCGCCCCGCCCCGCCCCTGCGCGCCCAGCAGGCCGAGGCGTAGCGGCGCGCCCCCCGCGGCGCCCGAGCCCGAGCCCGAGCCGGAGTGCAGTGGCCTCCGAGCGGGAACCGGACTGGGAGCCGGAGCCGGAGCGGGAACCGGAGCTGGAGCCGAAGCTGGAGCCGGCACTGCGGCGCACGGAGCGGAGCGCTGCAGCCAAGCCGAGTAAGGGGCGTGGGGCCGGGCGGCGCGGGGGAGGGGCGGGCGGGGGTCCCGGCCCCCTTCCCCGTAGCTCTGCGGCGATACCGGCGAACGACACACCCGGGGGCGCGCCGCGCGGAGCCTGGGTGCGCGGGGCGGGCGGATGCGCGGTCCGGAACGGAACCGCAGCGCGCTCGGAAGGGAATGGGATCCCCGGTCTCCCGCGGACCCTCGACCCTGGGCTGGCCACCGGGATCTGCGCGAGCCGAGGCTGACCCTCAGCGCGCCCTCGGACCGGGGAAGGGGAGGTGTCCAGGGTTTCTGCCTGACTCGAGTCCCCGACGAGCATCCACCCCGTGTGAGGAACCCAAGACAGCCTCCCCAGCTCCTTGCCCTCGGTTTTGGGGACCCCTGAGCAACCCAACCGAGAAGGGAAAACTAGGGCGCACTCTTGGCCGGAGTGGGAGAGGAAAGGGACTGGGGCTTCGCGGAGTTTGGAGTTTGAACCCACCCCCACCCCTTTGAGCTAGGAAGTTTGTCGCCTGGGGTATGCCCCCGTCTCCATGCCTCTTTCTCAGCACCGAGCGTGGGAGAGAGAGCGCGCCCTCCGCACCTTCTTCCCCTTTGGGGCAGACTTTCCCTTACGCTGTCAGAGGGACCCGAGGCTGAGTACGAGGCGACAGCTCAGGCTGGCTGCGCAGCGCTGAGTGGCACCGCCGCGGCTCCCCAGGGGCAGGGCCCACCCCACCCCCGGCTGACTCGCGCTGCCTTTCCTCTCTCCCCATCGGGTTCCGCGGTCTGGAGGCTGGAGAGCGTGAGGACCAGGGGCTGCCCTCTCAATCTCAGGCGGATGCCGGCGTGGGTGGCCGGGCGCAGGCTGGGAAAGGGAGGGCACAAGTAACTGGTGCGAGAGGCAGGGGTTCAGGGATCCTTAGTCTTGAGCCACGATTTCCGATGGGCACCTGCTGAGAGCATGCCGCTCTGGACTCACTCCTCAAACATCATAACTGCTCTGCTGGAAAGAGAGACTTCACCACCCTGTGCCTCAATTTCCTCATCTGCAAGTAAGCAGGAGTCTGTTGTGAGCGGAATGTTTAAGGGCTTTGGAGCCAGAAGGTGGGCTTGGCTGACTTCCTGGCTGTACAACCTTAGGCAAGACACGAACCTCTCTGAGCCTCAGTTTCCCCATCTGGAACATGGGGAAGGTGAATTGGGAGCATTAAATGAGATGATGCTGGTGGGGCTATGTAGCCTGGTGTCTGGCACACAGCCTGTGGTCAATTGTGGTGGGCTACAGGTGTCATGAGGTGTCCAGCACCAGTAGATACTGAGATTGAGTGCCTCTGAATCTGAAGTGGTGCTTCCAGCCCCCTCCAAGGAGGCCTTTGAATTCCCCAAGTTGTTGACGTTTAATTGCAAAGCAAAACTTGCTCCTTAGGGCCCACCCTTTCTCAGACATTCCCTCCTCCAAGTTTCTCTGCCACCCAGTCTAGTTCTCCCCTGCTTCCCCCCAACTGTCTCCAGGGTGAAAAGGCTGCATCAGACTGTAAGGTGCACCCTTTTCCTCCTTGCCGTTGGCTGGTGCCTGCTGCCCCAGCGAGGGGCACCCGCCCATTGCTTGAGTTCTGTACAAGCGAATTTACACACCTCCCTCCACTCCCAGGTGGAGGATTGCTTTCCCTGAGGAGCCATCAGGCTGTCGGGTGGCTTGGACACACCAATAGTGACGGTTCAGATAGGCAGCAAGAAGCACCAGGGAGACAGCCTAGAGGTCTGAGGGTCCCAGCCTTGATTCCTCGAAGACTGTGATGTATTCATCCAGGCGACTGGGCCATGAGGCACCAGAAATGAAGGATGTCGGGGATGAAATGGAGCCAGAGATTGACTCCATCTGAGGTTCAAACTTCAGAGCGCGATGTCCCCAGGAAGGGATTTGCTCCAGTCTGTGTGGCTGGGACCTTAGACCCCGAGCAGAGTAGGGCATAGGCCCAGGGAATAGGGGAGGATGCTGGGATCCTGGAGGTGGCAAGGAGTGGTTAGGCAGGCAGGAGTGTTGGGAAGAAAGCGGTGGTCCAGTTCACACCCATGCTGGTCCCTGGCCACCTGTGGCCCAGCTGCCCAGAACAAGGATGAGGGAGGAATCTCAGATGAGGAAACATGTCCACATGGCGCCAGGGGACACCTGGTGAGACGGGCAGGATGCGCTGCCACCTGGGGACTCCTACACGGAATCCCCCCTCTCTCCTCTTTTTCCTCTGTAGCTTCCCCCTCCCCTTCCCCATTCACCCACTAGGGGTCACATCACTGCCTCTTCCAAAATCTTCACTTCTCATCTTCCCAAAGGAGTTAATCAGAACTAATTAGGCTTGAGTCTCCTGCTTCGCTCAGGATTTGGAACACAGCCAGTGGGGAACGTGACGGGGATGCAGGCATTACTGTCAGACTTCAGGAATAATCAGCCAGACACCCTCAGAGGACCATTGCCTGAAACCCTTGCCCTGGAAGTACTCAGAGGATAGAGTGAGGGGTATCTGCTGTCAGCCTCCTAAAGGGAGCAACTGAGGCCAGCAGGGCTTCTACAGTCCCTTAGCAAGCAGGCACAAACAAGAGTCACAGCTGAGAGCAGTTTTTTGGAGCTGGACTGCCTGGGTTTATAATATGTGATTCTGGGCAGGTGACTTATTTTTTAAAGCCTCAGTTCCCTCTTGAAAATGGGAATAAACATTACACACCTCCCAGAATAGTGTGAGGATGAAGAAATCATATACAGACAGCACATAGCCAGTAGACCTCTGCCAGTGGCCCGCGGTGTCGACATTGTGAACATGCGTCACGCACATGCTGTTTCCTAAACGTACACATTTTCTCTTTGAATTCTGATAACCAGCTCTCTGATTTAGGAACTATACTTGTCCTCATTTTATTGATGAGAACACCGAGGCTTAAAAAGTTTAAGGACCATCTAACTCTGCCAGGTATCGAATACTTAAAACATCACTGTGATTCATCATAATTGTACGAGTTTGTAAAACTGATAATTACCACATTGTAATTTAGATGACATGTAATCAATTATTAGAATGATTCTTTCATGTACATCTTCAATCATTTTATGTCTGAGAACTGAAAAAGAGTATATTAATTGTCCACAGGCTATAGAATTTTTGGACACCCTCATATTTTGTTTTCCTGTTAGAACAGTAATCAAACTGATTTAAAAGAGCAGCTCCCTGTTCATTACCTGTCCTTCTTCTCTCCATTTTTCTCCAGAGCATTTATTACCCCCAACATCTATATATCTTATTCATTTGTTTATTGTATGCCCATACCAATATAATGTGAGCCCTGCAAGAACAAGGACTTTTGACTGTTTTATTCACTATAATATCCTCAGAGCCTAGACTAGTGCTCAGCACTTATTGTGCCTTCCAAAATTAAAAAGTGTTTTACAAACATATGGTCTATTATTGTTATTATTTTTGCCAAGTGTATAGATTGATGAAAATAAAACATTAAGTTAATAGCAGAAACCATTCCCTCAAGTATTTGGCAAATAGAACTTGCTTGAGTGCCAGGGATAATTTGATAAAGGTTAAAAACAATGGATATTATTTTTCTAATATTATAATAAAGTTTATCAGTGAGTTCAATGACAAGTAAATTAAATTTTTTTAAATAACAAATGACATGTTCAAAGGCAATTAGATTAGCCTTAAATTTTTTTCATTGAGAATACCCCAGCATGGTGGCACATGCCTGTAGTCTCAGCTGCTCCAGAGGCTGAGGCAGGATCTCTTGAGCCCAAGAGTTCAAGACCAGCCTAGGCAACCCTGGCTCTTTACAACAAACAAACAAAAATCCCACCATTTCTAATGAATTAACGATCACTGACTTGCTCACTTAATTGCTTTTCATTTTGTTAGCACAAAATTTTTTTTGAGTCTTCATTTTAGTGATTTTTCAGATTATTAAAAGTCATACATGTTCATTGTAAGAAATAAATTGTAAAATTATTAAAAATGTAAAAAGCATAAAAATCCTCCTTAATCCCAACATTGCCCAGAGAGCACAATGACTGTGAACACGTTAGTGTTCTTTCTATCTGTGTTCTGTGCTTTCTAATCTTTTGCTATGTATTAATATATTCCCTAGGTTTTTTTTTTTTTTCTTTTACAAAATAAGGATCATGGTATATGCACAGTTCTACAACCTGTTGTGTGTGTGTGTGTGTTTTAAAAAATAACAGGGATTTTCCCCCCTTTAACATTATACTGAAAGTCTTTTTTACTTTTTTTTTTCTTTTTTCCCCCGGAAAGTTGTCTTTAGACTGGACTGAAAGTCTTTATGTTATTAATTTGTTTGTTTGCTTGTTTGAGACAGAGCTTCACTCTGTCCCAGGCTGGAGTGCGGTGGATTTCGGCTCACTGCAACCTCTGCCTCCTGGGTTTAAGCGATTCTCCTGCCTCAGTCTCCCGAGTAGCTGGGATTACAGGCTCACGCCACCAGGCCCAGCTAATTTCTGTATGTTCTGTAGAGATGAGGTTTCACCATGTTGGCCAGGCTGATCTCAAACTCCTGACAAGTCATCTACCCGACTCAGCCTCCCAAAGTGCTGGGATTACAGGTGTGAGCCACCGCACCCAGCCAAGCATTTCTTTAGAAACATGATTTCACAGCCATAGAATATTTCATTGTAAGTGTGTGCCATGGTTTGCTTAGCCTATCCTCCCTTGTTTGGCTTTCCTCCCATGCTTCACTGCTACAAATAATGCTTGTCTGTGTCTCTGTATTTTCTGAGCCCTGAATCAGGCTTCTCTATACATTTGGTCAGGACCTATTTACAACTCGCAGATGAACTGGTTTACGCAGATAGACAGTAAATCAAGCCTTCTAAGTTTGGGCCATGATGGTGGAGAAGAGGCTGGCAGTTGATTCTGTAGAGGGCTACTCCAGGTCCATTAAGGTAACATGGAGACCCAGTAATCTCCAGACATACCCTGGCCACCACTAGTAGAGCACACATGTGGCCAGATGTTGCATGGAGACAGAGGCATCCTTGCGGCTGGGCATAGTGGCTCACACCTGTAGTCCCAGAACTTTGGGAGGCCGAGGTGGGTGGATCACCTGAGGTTGGGAGTTCATGACCAGCCTGACCAACATGGTAAAACCCCCGTCTCTACTAAAAATACAAAAATTAGCAGAACATGGTGGTGCACGCCTGTAATCCCAGATACTCAGGAGGCTGAGGCACAATAATCGCTTGAACCCAGGAGGCAGCGGTTGCAGTGAGCCAAGATCGCACCACTGCACTCCAGCCTGGGCAACAGAGTAAGACCTTATCTGAAAAAACAAAGAAAGAAAGAAGGCCTCCTTACTTTGAAGGCTATCAAACACCTGGATCCCTTTTCTAGTATCAAGACCAAGTTACCTATTTGCAAACCTCAGTGCCTCCTGCCCACCTCTTTGCCACTGGCCTCTTGTTACTTTTCTCCCCAACTCCTAAATTCATTGATTCCTTTATTCAATCATGTGACAAACATGAGGGTATCCACACTGGCCAAAGCATGTTCTCTATTAGGGAAGTTACTAGCTGGGTCTCACCTCATATGAAGACCTTCCTGGGACAGGAGAAAGGTGTTGCCTGCTGCCTGAGGGTCCCCAACTGCAGCTCCACGAGTGAGCCCCTGCCTTGGTGAGGCAGATGCAGTCCTTTCAAGATGAGTGCAACTGACCAAAGTCCCTGGGATTTCTGAATTCCTTCTGGCTCTAGACAATCACATGCACACCCATAGATTCATGAAATCCCTGTGAGATGGCATCATGCATTCACTCAGCAAACAGTCACGGAGCACTTCCTATGCGCCAGGCACCATGCTGAGTGCCTGGGACACAGTGATTGTCTGAGCTGTCAAGACCCGGAGTCACCATCTCTCCCATCTCCGCCATCTGCTGGTCACCCAGGCAGACACAGGGAATCACCTTACACTCCTCCTTCTTCCTCAACCTCTCTATCAGATCCATCTGTCCCTAAAACCCACCAAGGGTGTTCCCGCCCCGAGTCCTTTGCCCTCTCTGCTACCTCTACCCAGAATTCTCTCTCCCCAAGTATCTGCCCACTTAGCTTGCTTCCTCCAGTCTTTGCTTACCTGTCACCCTCTCACCAGGGCTTTCTGCAGCCACTGTATCTAACCATCTAACAGTGCAATTCCCACCTGCACACAATGCCTCTGCTTTTCCTGTACCGTTAGCTTGCAGACTCCACCCTTACCATTGCATCTCCGGTCCAAGTCAGAAAGGGACTGTCAAAGTGTGGCTCACCTGTCTGTCCCCAGCACCTAAAACCTGCTGCACCAGGGACTTTCTTTCTTCGTTTTATTTTATTTATTATATTTGTTTTTAGATGGAGTCTCCCTCTGTTGCCTAGGCTGGAGTACAGTAGTGCAATCTCAGCTCACTGCAACTCCACCTCCTGGGTTCAAGTGATTTTCCTGCCTCAGCTTCCTGAGTAGCTGGGACTACAGGCGCACACCACCACACTCAGCTAATTTTTTTTGTATTTTTAGTAGAGACGGGATTTCACTATGTTGGCCAGGCTGGTCTCGAACTCCTAACCCCAAGTAATCCACCCTCTTTGGCCTCCCAAAGTGCTGGGATTACAGACGTGAGCCACTGCACTCAGCTGAGACTTTCAATAAACACTTGAACCAGTAGTGGCAGCCTCTGCCCCTCCTCTGCAGTCACCGTTGCCTTTGTTTAGGCCCCATCACCTCTGGCCAGAGCCTCCCATGCTCCCCGCCTCCTGTTTCCCTCACCTGGGACCCACTCTACCTTCCTAAAGAGAGAATAGCTGAGCAAGCCGATCTCCTGCTTCAAATCCTCCTACGAACCCTCTTGGGACAGGGGCTCACCACCTCATCAGGCCCCTTATTCTTCTGAGTCTCAGTGTTGTCATCTGTGAACTGGGGATTTGTTTTGAGGATCCAGTAAGCAGACAGCATGTGGTAGCAACTGAGCAGAGACTGTGTAAACAGGCGGCCATCCTGTGGCCTCTTTCACAAGGCCAGCCCGCCCCCACAGCCCATCTCTGTCTGCCCCACATGGTGCAAGGCTGGCCACTCCTGGAGCCTTCCAGCTCTGTGAGCCTCTGCCACGAGGATCCCCTGACACTGGCGTGTCAGCAGACCCAGGTTCTCTCCCCTTAGCCACACACTCCCCTGCCAAACTCTGAGTGTCACAGCAGAGCCCAGAGTGGAGATATTCCAGGAGCGGGGACATGAAGGGGAGTGGGAATGACGTGGACTTGCCACACACCATTCAGCCACTTCAAAGCCTGGAGTGCCACCCGCCCGCCCTCGAGTTCCCAGCCAGACAATCCAGTCGGAGATGAGTCACCGGCAGGAGCGAGCCTCGCATGCTGGGCTCAAAGAGAGGCAGGCAGGGGGAGAGGTGACCATGCTTGGCCCAGCAACTGGGGTGGGCCTGCCCCCAACCCTGACCCTGACCCTAGCAAAGGAACCACAGTCTCAGCCCATCTGTGCCCCTCATGGCTGTCTCCTCACAGCAGCTCCAGTCACATGCATGCGGGACACCAGGATGGGCACTTGCTCACCTGGACCCCCCACACCCAGCTCCTTTGTCTTGATGACCCGACAAAGCTCTACCCTAGCAGAGGGTCTGATGCCACCAGGGAGTGGTTTTCTTCTGGGTCCTCAGGCAGAAATCCTGGAGTGGGGGAAGGGAGAAGGAAACAGGCAACCAGGTTGAAAATCCAGCTCCTATTTTAGGACCCCAAAAGCCCCTCCGTGTGTTTTCCAAGGGTTTTGTGGGACACCATGTAGGTGCTTGGGAAATGAATCAATGGATGCAAGCCCGGGGTGCTAGGAGGTTGCAGCGGGAGCCTGTGTTTAAAGTGCTGATGGCATTGCAGGAGGCAGGGAGTGGCAGCCCGGGTTACTGTCAGCACCGTGGTCACCAAGGGTGACAAGATGCCTGGGAAGCATTTCAGTTCTTTGCGTAGAGATCCTCCTCTTCAGCAAGCCAAGCACCGTTGAAAGGCAGCCTCCACCCCTCAGTCGTGCATTTGCATCAGGCTGAGGTTGGCTTGCTCTAGTGTTTACATACACTTTTCAACTTCCCCTCAGTTCCCAGCCCTGAGCTAGTTTGCAGAGGCCACACTTACCCTCCACGCCCTCAAGGAGCTACTGGTCTAGAATAATTTAGATCCAGAGTTGTCCTGGAAGGGCATCCAGGTGTGACAGAAACACAGCCAGAGTGATCATTCTGTCTCCAGCAGTGAAGGAGGACCTCACTGAAGAGGTGTCTTGATCTGGGTATTGACAGCTACATAGGAGTTTGCCAAGTGGAAGGAATGGCATGCCGGGGAGAGGAACAGCCCAGAAGGATGATCAGCCCAGTGTGTCTAGGAAGCAGCACCAGGACAGCCAGTCTCTAGGGGTGTGTCCCTGGCAGTAACTGAGAGGTACTGGGGGTGACAGAGTCCCTCCGCACACAGCTCTTCCTCCATCTCTTCTCTGTGACCTTGGATGGGTTATTTCCCTAAGCCTGTTCTCTCATCTGCACAATGGAAATGATGTCCCCCACCTCAAAGGTCTGTTGCAATACCATTGGTGACATTAGGCACATACAGGTGTTTGGTGAATGTGAGCCACAGCTGGAGGCCCCAGTGCCCAGAAGGCTTCCTCGTAGGGAAATACAGCCAAAGTGAATAACTGTTTTTTGTTTTTGTTTTTGTTTTTATTTTTGTTGTTGTTGTTTTGTTTGAGATGGAGTCTCACTCTGTCACCCAGGCTGGAGTGCAGTGGCCCCATCTCAGCTCACTGCAACCTGCACCTCCCGGGTTCAAGCGATTCTCCTGCTTCAGCCTCCCGAGTAACTGGGACTACAGGTGCCTGCCACCATGCCCAGCTAATTTTTTAGCTGTGTTAGCCAGGATAGTCTCAATCTCCTGACATCATAATCCACCCACCTCGGCCTCCCAAAGTGCTGGGATTACAAGTGTGAGCCACCGTACCCAACCAAAATAACTGGTTTTTCTATTTAACATGAATCAGAGAACTGCCTATGGAGTCTCTGCTCAAAAGTCTAATCCTTCAGTGCTAATACCAACTCTGCCACTTCTTGGCAGCGTTTTGCCTCTCTGAGCCCTGGTGTCCTCACATTCTTCTTAGACCCCCAAGCAGGGATGGCAAGCCTCAATTTGTTTTAGGGATGAGGGATATGTACCCCATCATGACCCCTGCGGGGCCAAACTCTTTTCCCCTTGGCTTTGGGGCTGCCAGCTTTGCCCTGCAAAAGCCCACAGGGCTTGGCACTCATGGCCTCTGCTCACCAATCCCCACAGGTGCAGTTTGGCTTCTGCAAGGCAAGTGACCACGCTCCCAGGAACTAAGAACCTTATCTCTCTCCTGTTCCTATAGATCTTCAGCAACATGGGAGAATGGGTTCCTTTTTTTTTTTGAGATGGAGTCTTGCTCCATCGCCCAGGCTGGAGTGCAGTGGTGCGATCTCGGCTCACTGCAAGCTCTGCCTCCAGGGTTCACGCCATTCTCCTGCCTCAGTCTCCCAAGTAGCTGGGTAGCTGGGACTACAGATGCCCACCACCATGCCTGGCTAATTTTTTGTATTTTTTTTTTTTTTTTTTTTAGTAGAGATGGGGTTTCACTGTGTTAGCCAGGATGCTCTCCATCTCCTGACCTCGTGATCTGCCCACCTCGGCCTCCCAAATTGCTGGGATTATAGGTGTGAGCCACCATGCCTGGCTCCTTTTTTTTAAGAGAGGGTCTCACTCTGTCACCCAAGCTGGAGTGCAGTGGTGTGAACATGGCCCACTGCAGCCTTAACCTCCTGGACTCAAGCATTCCTCCCACCACAGCCTCCCAAAATGCTGGGATTATAGGTGTGAGCCATTGCACCCAGCCATGAGTTACCTTTTTAAAATGTTTCCTCCATTGCAAATTGGAGTCAAAGTGACCTGGCATTCCCTCCCTGCTCTAGACATCCACATGTTCATCGAGTTCATACTGGGGAGCCGGGAGGGAGGGAAAGAAGCATTTTCATTCTGTAGGCCTTTGTTTCTGAATCGGTAATTTAATATACAGGCGCCTTCTAAAGAATTGTGCTGCTGACAGTGTGGGCTCTGGAGTCAAACTGATCTGGACTCAAGTCTCAGCCTAGTTAGAAGCTATGTGGCCTTGGGCAAGCTGCATAACCAGTCTGAGTCTCAACTTCCTTGTTCGTAAAATGAGAATGAAAAGAGCATCCTATTATGTTGGGGCAATAATAATAATATGGTTTGGGCTAGGTGTCAATGAACACCCTTCCAAAGCCAGCTGTGAGAGCTTAAACTAGCCCCTCACCCTCTCCAGGTCTCAGTGTTTCCAGCCCTGATAGTTCCAAGTGGCTCATGATGCCGTGGTCTGTTGAAGTTGTCCGAGGCAGTGGGGTCTCACATTTTCATCATGAGACAGAAGAACTCTGGGATCCTAATTCCCACTCAAGGGTCCACCCAAGAGAGATATCTCCTCCCTACCACTCCCCGCTACTGGGACCCCAACACACACTTGCCCTACCCCTGTGTTCCTCTCCCCATGCTACAGCCCAGAGGTCCCCCAGGCCCTTGCCCAGACTGGGCACGTGCTCTCAAAGTCACTATCCTCTTCTGCAGAGGTTGACAGCTCAGGAGATGTGAGCGCCCAGCCTACAGGGGCTATGGGTGTGGCATGGGCACCCCAACACCTGCCTGTTTGTGTCTCTGCAGGTGAGTGGAGGGGCCTTCCCTGCGAGAAGTCAGAGCCGTGCCCGTGGGCAGGCTGGCTCCGCTGTTCTGCTCCAAGGATTACATGTCCTTCAAACGTCCCTGCCCCTGTAAGTTTCCTCCCTGCATCCTTCCGCCGCTTGGGGCCAGGCCAGGGCCGAGCCTGGAGTCGAGCTGCCGAGACCGGCTTGAGATGCTTGGCCAAAGAACTGCGGGGGTCCAACCAGAGGCTAATGTGGCATGCTGGGTGGGGAGAGGGCAACACGGAAGACCCCTGACGTCTGCGAGATGCTCCCTGAAAACTGAAAATTGCACTTTGGCCCATTCTCCTGTATCAGCCCTTCCCAAAGTGTGGATCGGAGTTCCTCTGAGGGATGTTAATGGGATGACACACACCCACACACAAATAAAAGACTCCATGGCCAAGTAAGTGGGAAAAATGCTGGGGGAGTCACGTTAAGAAAGTTTTGCTCCTGCAGGACTTTCCTGAGCTTTTAATATGGTGATGTGTGGCCAGCGTGGTGGTTCATGCCTGTAATCCCAGCCCTTTGGGAAGCCGAGGCGGATGGATCACCTGAGGTCAGGAGTTCGAGACCAGCCTCACCAACATGGTGAAACCCCATCTCTACTAAAAATACAAACATTAGCTGGGCATGGTAGTGGGTGCCTGTAATCCCAGCTACTCAGGAAGCTGAGGCAGGAGAATGGCGTGAAGTATGAACCCGGGAGGCAGAGGTTGCAGTGAGCCGAGATCACACCTTTGCACTCCAGCCTGGGCGACAGAGCAAAACTCTGTCTCAAAAAAAATATTAATAATATGATGATGTGTGTTGCGAGGCTCCCATAGATAAGAGAAAACCTGCTGCTCCTGTCAAACATTAACCACAAGGAATGTTTCATGGGATTGATGTTCCCCAGAACATACTTCTTGGGGTTTACTCTCCTAAGGAAACCCATCCCGAGCATCCCCCCCATGAAGTTCCTCATTCGCGGAAGCCGGTAGACGATCTTGCCCCTCAACAGTCTTCTCGTGGCTCCCTGAGGCCCCTGAGTCCAAGTGATGGGCTCAGTCAGGGGTACCCCTGATGTCCAAGACTGCAGCCCCCTTGACTTCTCCCCTAGTCTCCACCTGCTCGACTCATGCCACCACCCTTGCCCCAGCGTCCCTTTCGTTTCTCCCATAGCACCACCTGCTTTCTTCCATGATGTTCCCTGAGCCCTCCCAAACCACCACCACTTGCTATAATTTGGGGAGACATGCATGACCACCCCGTCCCTTCTCCTTGATAAGTCAGGACTGTGAGTCTGTGAAATCAGGGACCCCAGCCTCAGAGGGGGACCCTCTCCGCTCTCCTGTGCTTCCTCTGGGTAATGCCTCCCCCGCTCACCAATGTCTGCTCCAATCTGTGCCATTGATTACATGGATCACGGGGTGGGGGGCCTGTCTTCCAAAAAGTCAAAGCCCTGATTGTTAAATCATTTGGATATCAAGGAACAGCTGCAGTGGGAGGTAGGGGAGGCTGACATGTCCCACCTGGGTGAGATCATCACCAGGCATGCCAGGGGGATGAGCTGGCTGCGGGGTTCATTGTTCAAAGAGTGGTGTCCAGAGGGTGGCGGAGCTCAAACTGGCTGCTGTGGGTACCCAAGGAGGGTACAGGTTATTTCCAATAAGAGCTGATAAGATTATTTCTAATGGATAGTACAGGCTCAATACATTGTTGTTACTGTTGTCACTGTGGCTGTGGCATGATCAGGAAAGGAAAGCCCACGTCCCAGGCCAGGAGAGGAGGCTGCTATTCACGGCACCCCAGAGCCCAGGGACACCTGCCCTGCAGAGCGCTGGGATGGTCACATTCTTGCTCCTATCTTCTGACCAGGCAGGAGCAGCCTGGCATGGAGAAGCCTGGGAAAAGTCAAGGCTGGGGATGCTGGGTGCGGAGGGCTTTCCAGAACCTTTTGAGGTGAACCCCAGGCCATTGGAAGCTGGGTCCATCTCACTAACAGAGGCCATTCCGGCAGGGCAGCCCTCTGCGTATCCACCTCCTGAGGACTTCAGGGTGTGGTCACCGACATTCTAGGCCATTTAGAAGCGGCTCCTGCACATCTCTGAATTTCCCCCTTCCCCAAAGACCCAATACCTACCATGCAGTAAGCACTCAATAAATGTTTGTTGCGTGAACAAACACATAATTAAACACCTTGGAGGAGGAGCTAGAGGCCATTGGTCAGGGAGAAGCTGAAGACCCTGACTCTGCCACCAGATCCTTCCTTGACTTTGACCCAGACACATCTCTGAGACAAAGGGGTCCACCAAGCCCAGTGGATTCCAGGAGCTCAGGGCTGCTGCGAGGCTCCATGGAGGCTCTGTCATCGTCTCTGCCAAATTCTCCTCACATTGTCCAATCTGAACTTGTCCAAAAAGCACCCGCTGTCCCTTTCCAGTACCCACAGTTGGCTTCAGTCTGGCTTGTACACTTGCACCCCAACATCCCATCGACTTCCGTATAGTTAAAGCCATTCTATAGTTTCCATTTCTCAGCTGCGTCTGACCCTGTTGGGTACTTACTTACTTACTTATTTATTTATTTATTTATTTATTTAGAGACGGAGTTTCACTCTGCCACCCAGGCTGGAGTGCAGTGTCATGATCTCGGCTCACTGCAGGCTCCGCCTCCAAGATTCAAGTGATTCTCCTGACTCAGCCTCCCGAGTAGCTGGGACTACAGGCACCCACCACCACACCTGGCTAATTTTTTGTGTTTTTAATAGAGATAGGGTTTCACCATTTGACCAGGTTCGTCTCGAACTCCTGACCTCAGGTGATCCGCCTGCCTTGGCCTCCCCAAACTCTGGGGTTACAGGCATGAGCCACAGAGCCCGGCCCCTGTTGGGTGCTTCTGTTTGTGATGACTTCTCCTGCTTTGGGTTCCCTGACTCAGAGTCCTCCCCGTGTCCTCCAGCCAGCCGCTCGGACCATCTGACCTTCCATTGGTGGTCTCCTTCGGCGGTGGTAGAGGAGCGGGGATTCTCCCTGCACCTGCCCTGGGATGCTGGGCCCCCAGGGCCCCAGTGTAGCCCCCGCCCTTCTCGCTGTGCATGCCCCAGATCTTCTCATCCTCACTCTGCTTTCAGCTGCAGCCTCTAGGCCAGTAGCTTCCAACAGTCTTTCCCACCCTAGTTTCTTCCTGGGCTTTCGATTCCTTCTTCCTCCTGCTGTCTGTCTGCCTTGGGCAGCCCCCACCCCTAACCTGAGATTCAACCTGACCCAAACTGAACTCTTTGTCTTCCCCTGTAGGCCAGCTTTGCTTGATTTTGCTGTATTGGTTTGGGGCGCTCAAGTCAGAAATCTGAAAATGAACCTCAGTTCCCCTCCTGTCATACATCCATCACTGCCAGCTGCCCAAGGACACCCTTGGGGTTCTGAATTGACTCAACACATTATCATTCTGACCTGACCCCATCTCAGCCCCCTCTTCAGACCTAATCTAGAAATTGCTCATTCATTAAGTCTCTTCTGTTTGTTCACTTGTTTGTGCCGCCAGTGGACGGTGAATGTCCAGGAAGCAGGGGCCATGCCTGCTGGATTCCCGCTTCACCTGCAGCACCGTGCTCAGTGCCTGGCACATAGGAGGTGCTCAGTGTTTATTGAGCAACCGAACAAGCAAATGAGTCGAGATGAAGCAGATGCTTTGTGAGCAGCCTCCATGGCTCGCAGACCAGAGGCCCTCACACGGGTTATGGGAGGGATGCTGAACCCCGAGCACTCCGGACCCCCCAAAACAGACATAGGAACACTCCGGAAGGAAACCCGGAAATCCCAGGAGAGCACTCACATGGACACACACCCCTGTTTTTAACTCTTCATTCCAGACCTGGAGCTGTTGTGCATTTAGAAACATAGAGAATTGCTTTAACTTCCTTAGCCCCAAAAATGAGCTTGCCAGGTTCATGTGAAGATACTGAAGCCCCCACAAAATGGAAAAGTTAGAGCAGGAGCCCTAGCCTGTTCCCATTTGGGCTTCTCCACCCCTCCTCCCTGCCGGCTTAGAAGAGTAGCCAGAAAAGTCTGCAGAAGGTAAAACAAGCCCAGACGTTTCCCAAGCAAGACCCTGCCCCCAGGAGTCAGTGCACGTGAGTCTGGAGAGAGTGAACAGCTATGCCCTCGGAGTGCAGCGTGGCAAGGCGAGTGGCGCCAGCCCACCTGTAACCCGGGCCTGCCAGCTTCCATGGCTGCAGGCCCTGGGGGAGCAGGCTTGTCCATCAGCCCCTCAGGAGTCGGGCGGGTATTAATCGGCCAGGCTGGGGTGACCCCTCCTAGGTATTGCTCACACCCCAACTTCCCCACCCCTCAATACCATCTTACTTTCAGGCATTTCAGCTCATCCCTGCCCCTCACAGAGATAGTGCCAGCAGCTCTTATTAATCCCCTCCTTTCAATTTGGCAGATGAGAAGACCAAGGCAGAGGGAGGAGGCAAAAACAAGAAAGGGGAAGGCAGGCAAACCCTGATCCAGGGCAGCCCAGAGGGGTTTTGGCCAAGTGGCTGCAAGAGGGAGGTCAGTTTCTCTGCCTGCAAATGCCAGGCCTGTGAGCCATTTCCCAGCCTTCAGAGGACCTGCCTCAAGCACTGAGTGAGTAGGAGAACAAGCCTGGCTCTTCAGGAAGGCTGGAGGTGGAGGAGCCTTCTCCATCAGGCCCCAGCTGGGAAAGGTGGCCCAGGACTCCCCTAGGATGCAGGCTCCAAGAACAGATGCTTCACAACCTCTTTCTGCCACCGGCTGATGGCAGTTCCGTGGAGCTCCCTGAGAGATGGGGCAGCCCGCCTCCCTCTGGCCTTTGGGAACAGATCTGAGGAAGGAGGGGTTTGGGAGCCCCAGAAGAGACTGAGTCTGTAGCAAAGCAGGAAGAAGAAGGGTGGAAGGTAGCATCTGATCATCCACAGAGAAGTCAAGTGGGGCTTGTCTCTGCTGGGCTCATGGTGGCTGCCTGCAGGCTGGCAGGAATTGCAGCCAGGCAGGGCCTCTGGGTGGGCTTGGATCTCCCTTAGAGATGGTGTGATATACAGTGTGTGGGTTCCAGTGCAAAACCTGGCCCTGCTTATTATCAGCGGGAGCAAGCAGCCTAATTTCTAAAAACCTCAATTCGCTCATCTATAAAATAGAAATAACAATAGCACCCTTTTGGTTTCGTGCTCAAAATTGACATGCTACATGGAGAGTCTAGCTTGGTGCCTGGCACTGAGAAGATGCTCAAGAAATTTGAAAGTCTCGTCCTTTTAGCCACTTTCTCCCTACAGAAGTCTGTATTGAGGGACAGGGGGAAATAGAGAGAGATAGGGACTCTAGAGATGAATTTGGAGTTCAGACCAGATGTTGCTGTTTTTTTGCTCTGCTTATTGTGACAGTTATCTCTGCAGAGACCTAGCTACCAGTAGAAGAAAGGACTTGAGGGCAAGGAGGGCAAATGATGGCACACACTGCAAAATTCACCACTTCCGTGTCCAGAGCAGACATCACTAATCAATTGTAGCAGTTTTTCCCACTGAGCCCGGAACACATGCAGACACTGCCCAATGATCTCATTTCAATGGTGAAATGAAACCATTGTCCATCCTTTGCTGAAGTGTGACTTTGGAGTGGGCAAGGGGATAGAGGGAGTGACTTCAGCCAGTGCTCTGTCTCTGAGGGTTGCTGTGAGGATCAAATAAGATATCACAGGTGAAGGAATTACGAGGCCTTATGATCATTTCTTTGTGTGGCCTCCTTGCTTCCTTGAAGAAGTCCTGCAAGGGAGGGGTCAGTGTGCCTATTCCGCACATGAGGAAGCTGAGACTCAAGGAGATGAAGAAATTAGTCTAGATGGCACAGCTAGAAAATGGTGGGGTCAGGGCTACACCCCAAGTGACTTTGTCCGGGGCTCAATTTTAGCCAAACCACAGCTGGAAAAAGGACAAAGGTGCAGCCAAATCTATTCCTTCATCGCTACAACAGGGGTGGGGAATCCACTCTGCCTCAGGACTTCACGGCCCCTGAACATCCTGGCTTCCCCTCCTCACAGTTCTCTGGTCCAGCGCAGAGTCTGACCCTAGTGAGTACTCAGCATTTGATAGCTCATCTTAATTTTATTGATAGCTCATCTTAATTTTATTGATAGCTTATCTTAATTTTCTTTTGTTTTTGTTTTTGTTTTTTTGTTTTAATACAAACTCTTGCTCTGTCAGCCAGGCTAGAGTGCAGTGGCACAATCTCAGCTCACTGCAACCTCTGCCTCCCCAGTTCAAGTGATTCTCCTGCCTCAGCCTCCCGAGTAGCTAGGATTACAGGTGTCCATCACCACGCCTGGCTAATTTTTTGTATTTTTAGTAGAGACGGGGTTTCACCATGTTGACCAGACTGGTCTTAAAACTCCTGGCCTCAAGTGATCCGCCCGCCTCAGCCTCCCAAAGTACTGGGATTATAGGCGTGAGCCACCACACCCAGCCCACTCATCTTAATTTTCAGTGCACAATCATATCATATTCAGGTCTCTGGCAAGAGGGCATTCAACCTGGCTGGAGCACTAAATGCAGTCTTAATAACAATAGCCCCAACTGTTGCAGAGCACTCTAGGCTGGCAAAGTGCTTGCATTTCACTGCTCCCCACCCCCCAGTGGTGAGCTCACTGTCCCTGGTGGCAGCCCTGTCTGACAGCAGCTGGGTGGCTCTTGGCTCTTCCCCTGTGTCCACCATGCCCAGAGGAAGGGCTTCCTGAGCTCTTCCCCAGAGCTCCCTTTGTTCTCTGAACTTAGATTTTCCCCAATGTGATCCTTCCCTTTCCTCGTAGAGAGGTCTCAAGCCCCTCCTTCCTGATCTCCCTCCAGGACAAAGGGCAAGTCAGGGCTGCAGGCCAGAGGAACATCAGCCCTCATGGCTTTTAGAGGGGCTTTGAGGTTGCAGGTGGAGCCAGCCCATCACAGGTGGCTGGAGGCAGGTCCCCTCAGTGGTCCCCGCTGGTTACAGTGCAGGGGGAGGATGGAAGGGAGGAAGGCAGAGAGAGTGGGTGGCAAAGACCTAAGCCATCTGTGAAATTTGCAGTTGTTGGCAGGTCTTTCTGGGAACTGGGGCTTGAGGACACTGACTTGAGCTGTGTCTTTCTCACCAACAGCCCAGAAGAGGGTAACTGGAGCTGTGTTTTGGAGCACACAGACCTGAGTTTGAATCTTACTCATGTCATTTGTGTACTACCTGACCTCCCTGAGCCTCAGTTCCCCCAGGTGTAAAATGGGAGTATCCTGGTGCTATGAGAGTTACCATGAGGATTACCTGTCATGAGCGGAAGGTGGGGGCTTGAGCTAATATGTGCCAAATGCCTGGCACTGTGGCGGAAGCATTGCTGTCCTCCAGTTCAAGCTGGCCATGGGTTCCACAAGCCAGAAGGAAGCCTGAGGCTTGGTTATCTGCAATGTCACTCCATCATGGTTCCTGTTGTAAACTGTGGACAGTCATCCCTGATATCAGGCATCCTCTTCCATTCATTTATTCACTTATTCAACAAATATTAATTAAGCATATGCTACATGCTGAAACCTTTCTGGGTGCCAGGGTTACAGCCTTGAACAAAGCAAAGTCCCAGCTCTCATAGTGCTGACATAGCCAGAAGAGACAGACACAGACAAATGAGTATCTAATATGTCAAATTGGGGAAGGAGTTACGAAGCCAAAAAAAAAGCAGAGTGAGGTGATGGATCAGGACATAGGCTCAACAAGAAGGTAACACTGGAACAGAAGTTGCTAGAAGGAGGAGGGGGAGCCATACAGGTGTCCAGAGGAAGAGGGTCCAGGCAGAGGATTCTGAATCGGAGCAGGTTTGGCTTGATCCATCAACAGCACGAAGGCCAGGGTGTCTGAAGAGGAGAAGAGGAAAGGTACCAGAAGCAGTAGGGACCAGATGATGTAGGGTCTTGGAAGCCATGGGAGGACTTTGGCATCTAATCAAGCAGTCATTGGAGGGGTTTGAGCTGAGAAGGGACCTGATCATCCTAGTTGTGGTAGAAAAGGCTAGAGGAGGACCCAGCTGGAAGCAAGTAGACCAGTTAGGAGGTTAAGACAGTGGTCCAGGCCAGGCAGCTCATGCCTGTAATCCCAGCATTTTGGGCGGCTGAGGAGGATGGATCACCTGAGGTCAGGAGTTCAAGACCAGCCTGGCCAACATGGTGAACTCCTGTCTCTACTAAAAATACAAAAATTAGCCAGGTGTGGTGGTGCGCACCTGTAATCCCAGCTACTCAGGAGACTGAGGCGTGAGAATCGCTTGAACCTGGGAGGTGGAGGCTGCAGTGAGCCAAGATGGTGCCACTGATCTCTAGCCTGGGTGATAGAGTGAGACTCTGTCTCAGAAAAAACAAAAAAAAAGGACAGTGGTCTAGGTGATGACAATGGTACCTTGGACCAGGAGGTTCACAGTGGAAGTGTCAATATGGGGTCAGATTTGAAGGTGAAACTGGATTTGGGGTGGATGAGAAGGAAGGGGTCAAAAAGGACAGTGTCTGGGGCTTGAAATGCGAAGGACTGAGCTGCCATTTGCTGAGATGGGGAATATTATAGGCAGGTTTGGTGGGGGACTGTAAGTCAAGATGCAGTGTTTTGACATGTGGTATCTGAGACGCTTTGCAGGCATTGGAGTAGAGATACAGGGCAGACAGTTGGGTACATGAATGTGGAGTTCAGAGAAGAGTCTGGAGCTGGGGATGTAAATTTGGGGACTGTCAGTGTGTGAATGCTGCTCAGTGCTGTGAAGTGGGATGAGATCACGCAGGGAGCGAGTGTGGGAATGTGGGGAAGGGAGGGGTCGAAAGACTGAGCCTTGGACTGGTGAAGGGCAAAATGATTTCTGTATTTAGAAGTCTTGCCAAGGAAAGCATGACACCCTGGGTCGTCACCCATGGCACCCCAAAACCAAGTACACTGGGGAAGGGATTTTCCTACTAACAGGAATGAGTAAGGACATTTCTGTTTCTCTGCCAAGGGCTACCCTAAATTAGCTACCCTGACGCTCAGCTCTGCCTGCATCTGGACCTGTGCCCAGGTGATTGGGAAAGCCTGGTTGTCCTCTGCAGGCATCACTGCAGAAGCATACAGCCTGCATGCTTCAAAGACAAGAGAGAGGAACCCAGCCAGGTGAGGTGGCTCACACCTGTAGTCCCAGCACTTTGGGAGGCCAAGGCAGGAGGATCACTTGAGCTCAAGAGTTTGACACCAGCCTGGGCAGCATACCGAGACCCTGTCTCTACAAAAAATTTAAAGATTAGCTGAGCATGGTGGTACATGCCTGTAGTCCCAGCTACCCGGGAGACTGAGGTAGGAGGATAACTTGAGCCCAGGAGTTCGAGGGTGCCTTCATACCTGGGTGGCACCTGTGTCCCCCCTAAGGAAGAGGATTGGAGGCGAATGTGGCCTAATGTAGTAACAACAGCAAGAGCTAAGAGACCCAGGTTTGAAAACCACTGGAGCAAACGTATTTCAATCATCTGAGCCTTTGTTTTTTCACCTGTAAAACTGGATCATCAGACCTGGTTTCCAATGTGACTCTGAGAGTTTGGTGAACACATGGGTGCTCAGTGAGCATGTGTTCTTTTCTTTCTTTTTCAGAATGTTAATCCTACAGTGACTGTTGCAGAACTAACTCAGTCTTCCCTGCAGGATTCTACCCAGACTGCCCAGGGAGAGAACACATCTTTTCTCTCCCTTCCCTACCAACCCCAGGTTGGTGTTGAGAGGCAACTTGGCAGGGCAGCCCACCTGCATTTGCCAAGTTCCAGCAGGGGCCAGCCAGGTGCCAGCCTTGTACGTGACCCCATTACAAGCACCTGATGGGGTAACTCGGGCAAATAGATTCTCCCTACCTCATAGGTTGGTTGCAAGAGGTCATCTGCCAAGCCTGTGAGTCTTACCCTGGGGCTCTACCTTAACTGTCTCACACTATAGGTGTGGAAACTTAGTCCAGAAAGGAATGGGACCAGGTCACACAGTATGTTCATGGCTGAAACTTTAACCTCCCATCCTGAGTCCACGTAAGGTGCTCTTTCTACATAAATGTGGAAAATGCCCCAGGAGGGAGCCTGCTGCTCTGTTCTCAATGAAGATGCAGAGGAGAAGCCCTCTTTGGAAAGTAAAAAGACAAATGTTGTCACAACCCAGTCCCTACCAGCCACTTAGGAGGCAGTGGACAGTCATACTAGCAAAACTTTCCCCTCCTGCCTGTTGTAATCCCTCCCCTGTAGGCCCCAAGACATCAGGAGAATCTCTGAACATCTATAGCAAGAACTGAGAATTCCTTTTCTAGAGAGATGCTCTAGGCATTTTTTTTTTTTTTTTTTTTTTAGTAGAAATACCAGCTCACAAGAGCCAATAGCTAAATAAGCAGGAGTTTCATGAGCCAGTTGCTAAATCACTGGTAACTTGAAATTCACCACAGTGAAAGTGTTGACACTGGAAAATGACAAACGGTACAAATCGGGATTTTTTTTTTCTTTCTTCCTTTCCTTTTCATTTTTTCCTGAAAGCTGGTTTGCCAGCATACCACTAAATATAGCATACATACGGAAAAGTGCACCAACCATCGGTGCAAGCTCAAGGAATGTTCACAAACTGAACACACATATCAAGAAACACGGCTGGGCGTGGTGGTTGACGCCTGTAATCCCAGCACTTTGGGAGGCCGAGGCAGGCAGATCACCTGAGGTCAGGAGTTCAAGACCAGCCTGGCCAGCATGGCAAAACCCCATCTCTACTAAAAAATACAAAAATTAGCTAGGCATGGTGGCGGGCACCTGTAATCCCAGCTACTTGGGAGGTTGAGGCAGGAGAATCTCTTGAACCCAGGAGGCAGAGGTTGTGGTGAGCTGCTATCATACCACTGCACTCCAGCCTGGGCAACAGAACGAGACTCTCTCAAAAAAAAAGAAAGAAAAAAGAAAAGAAAAGAAAAAGAAAGAAAGAAAAGAAACACATCCTTGGCCAGGCTCAGTGGCTCATGGCCTATGATCCCAACACTTTGGGAGGCTAAGGCAGGAGGATTGCCAGAGTCCAGGAGTTCAAGGCTTCGGTGAGCTACAATCTTACCACTGTACTCCAGCCTGGGTAACAGAGTGAGACCCTGTCTCAAAAAAGAAAAAGATAAACACATCCTTACTTGCAACTTAGAACTCCCCTGATGTGTCCTCCTAGTCACTATCCCATGTCAAGGGTAATCATTAACTTGACTTTTGTCACCGTAAATTAGTTTTGCTTATTTTTGCATTTTATACATATGGAGTTGTATGTTTTCCTTCAGGACTGGCTACTTTTGCTCAGTATTATATTGTGAGATTCACCCATATGAGTGCACCACTGCGCTCCAGCCTGGGCAACAGAGCAAGACCTTGTCTCAAAATAAAATTCAGATTTTAAGTTAACTAAAATTTAAAAGATCACTCATGGGCCAGGCACGGCAGCTCACACCTGTAATCCCAGCACTTTGGGAGACCAATGTGGGCAGATCACCTGAGGTCGGGAGTTGGAGATCAGCCTGGCTAACATGGAGGAAACCCTGTCTCTACTAAATATACAAAATTAGGTGGGCATGATGGCACACGCCTGTAATCCCAGCTACTCGGGAGGCTGAGGCAGGAGAATTGCTTGAACCCAGGAGGCAAATGTTGCAGTGAGCCGGGATCGCACCACTATACTTCAGTCTGGGTGACAGAGTGAGACTTCGTCTCCAAAATAAAAAATCACTCATGAAACAATTGAAAGTTTTTCAAAAAGATTATATTTTTTCAAGATAAAAAGGTACCTCCAATACTTTAAAGTATCAGCAGTGATCCCAATAGTTCAAGGGCTATTATGAGTACATATGGCTGTTATACACACACAATATGTCACCAACACACTCTAAACACTGAGAATAGAGCACCGTGGCATTGCTCCCATATTATTCTTCCGAGGGAGTAGGATGATCAATTACACCTGCAATACTAGTGTGCTGGCATGTCTACCAAGTGTAAAATCCAATTATCTAAAATAATACGATGATCAAATTCCCAGACATTATGTAATTTATAACTGAATTTGTATGTTCAGAAACCTGGGGAGTTCTCTTTAAATTCCTTCAAACTAGAAATTATCCTGAGCATTAAATAAAAACACTGAACTAAATAGTGTAACCACAAGAGTGGCTGAAGTTCAGTATCTGGCTTAACAAATGTTTACCTATCATTTCAATATCAATTTTAGCTCAATCTTAGCACATCCAGGGTTTCTCCAGCAGTGGGGCTTATTTTTCAGTGTGCAAGAATAAAAGCCCAGCTCTACGCGATTGTCTTATTACGAGAGACGTGGGGATGGCGAGCTGATGAAACACAGGCAGGAGAACATAGGTGCTCACAGCACTTTCCCTTTGTCTGACATTGGCTTTGATTGGCTTTGATTTAGAATAGAATGCAAAAACATGTAAAAGCTAAATGAGGGTCTATTTCTAAGTGTACTGCAATAACCAAGACCTGTACTTCAACTGCAAAAATCTTTGCAGGGTAGGTCTGGATGGGGTGGCTCACACCTGTAATCCCAGCACTTTGGGAGGCTGAAACGGGAGGATTGCTTGAGGTCAGGAGTTTGAGACCAGCCTGGGCAACATAGCAAGACCCTGTGTATACAAACAAAATTTTGAGATTAGCCAGGTGTGGTGGTATACAACTATAGTCCCAGCTACTTGGAAGGCAAAGGCAGGAGGATCGCTTGAGCATAGGAGTTCGAGGCGGCAGTGAGCCATGACTGTGCCACTGCACTCCAGCCTCCAGCCTGGGTTACTGAGCAAGAAGACCCTGTCTCAAAAAAAGAAAAGAAAAAGAAAAAATCTTTTCAGGATGAGAAGTATTCAAGGGACACCTATACTGAAGCATAGGTGAGCAGAGGTATCAAAGGCACTGATAATATGAGTCATCATTAAAAGACAGTCTAGGTAAATATCACACATTTCCATTCAGCAGCTGCTGCGGCTGCATAGTTTGAACTGAAAAGGAATCCTATGGGGGCTTTTCACTTATCACTTATTTGAAGAAAGGCTGTTTTAGGCGCCCTCATTGAACACAAGGCCTAGGTTTCAAAATTAGTTTTCCAGTATCATCACCAGACATATTATACTCTGTTAATACTGTTTGACACTGAACTGCTATAATTGATGGTGCAACTACTCTCTTGTGTATCCAGCAAAGGACAAACCTATTAGAGTGAAAAGCTAATCATGAAAAAATGGATGATTCCATAAAGACATGAAGAAGGAACTCTTTGTGTCTGGGGATCTATTAACCACTTCCAGGCACCTGTACAGACAGATCCCTCCCTGAGAAACATTCTCCAGTGTTCTGGGGCAGGTTGCAAATAATGAATATATTTAGAGAATCTTCTTTCAAAAATCTTTCACTTGTTCCAGCCATGTCCTTGACCTTGACCCTGGACGCCTCAGTCCCTGTGCAGGCCCTCAGCCCTCCACCACTTTGCAACCCAAACTCCAACCAGAGTTTTTTATTTTAATATAGTCCAATGTATCCATTTGTAAATGGTTAGTATCTTCTGTGTCCTGTTTAAGAAATGCAAGGTCGTGAAGATGTTCTCTGATGTTTTCCACTTCAAGTTTTACTCTTTTGTCTTTCACATTTAGTTCTGTGTCTAGGAGATGTCTTTAAATTTTGACTATTTGATTGTCATATATTAGGCACCTATTATGAGCCGGGCATCCTGCTAGGCAGTTTGCTTTGATTAGCTCATAGCCGAAATTGCTGCTCCCATTTTACAGATGAGGCAATGGAGGCCTAGAGATCTGACTTGCTCAGTGAGCACTGCCAGCAAGAGGCAGCGCCAGGACTTGAACCCAGGATTGTCTGTGTCTTATTTAACCAGAGTGCTGTCCTAGTCCCAGAAGCAGGTCAGCTCCAGCAAAGGAACTCGGGGCTTTCACTGCCCAAGAAAGGTGGCTGAGTAGTGATTCTTTTCCAGAGACCCTAGAGCTGCTCACCTTCTCAGGATACTGAATGTTGGTGAACACAAGGCCTGGTACTGGGACTGGTTTGATTCTCAAAATAGCTCAGGCCTGCAAAGCAATCCGATGGGGAGTGGGGGATAAAGAACTTCTCCCCAAATGCCCCAGGGTTCAAATCCTGTCTCCCTCCCCACAACTAAAAATTGTCTTTGTGATCTTGGGCAAGTCACTTCACCTGCCTGAGCCTCAGGACCCTCATCTATTAAATCAGATTACTAGCACCTACCTCATAAGGCTGCTAAGATTTGTAAATTTTATCTTTTCAAAAAAACAACTTTTGGTTTCATTGATATTCTTATTTCCTGCCTTTACTTGCTTTGGGTTTTGTTTACTCTTCTTTCTCTAGTTTCTTAACATGAAAGCTTAGGTTTTCAAGTTGAGGCCTTTCTTCTTTTCCGTTCTTCTTTTCTAATGTAAGTATTTAAAGCTGTGAATTAGCTGTATTCCATAAATTTTGATACTATGTTGTGTTTTGTTTTCATTCTGTTCCATATATATATATATATACACACACACACACACACACACATTTTTTTGTTTTGTTTTTTGAAGACAAAGGCTTCACAAGGCTGGAGTGCAGTGGTGCAATCATAGCTCTCTGAAACCTTGAACTCCTGGGCTCAAGCAGTCCTCCCACTTCAGCCTCCCAAGTAGCTGGGACTATAGGCATGCATCACCATACCCAGCTAATTTTTATTATTTTTGTAGATATAGGGTCTCATTATGTTGCCCAGGCTGGTGTCAAACTCCTGGGCTCAAGTGATCCTCCCACTTAACCCTCCCAAGTATCTGGAACCATAGGCTCGCACGACCATGCCCGGCTAACTTTTTATTATTTTTTGTAGATACAGGGTCTCACTATGTTGCCCAGGCTGGTGTCAAACTCCTGGGCTCAAGCAATCCTCCCACCTTGGCCTTCCAAAGTGTTGGGATTACAGGCATGAGCCACAGTGCCTAGCCTAAAATATATTTTTATTTTTACTGTGATTTCTTCTTTGACCCATAGGTTATTTAGAAGCATGTAGTTTAATTTCTTTTCTTTTCTTTTTTTTTTTTTGAGACAGAGTCTTGCTCTGTCGCCCAGGCTAGAGTGCAGTGGCACGATCTCGGCTCACTGCAACCTCTGCCTCCTGGGTTCAAACGATTCTCCTGCCTCAGCCTCCCAAGTAGCTGGGATTACAGGCACATGCCCCCACTCCTGGCTAATTTTTGTATTTTTAGTGGAGACGGGGTTTTGCCATGTTGGCCAGGATGGTCTCAAACTCCTGACCTCAAGTGATCCTCCTGCCTCAGCCTCCCAAAGTGCTGGGATTCCAGACGTGAGTCCACCATGCCCGGCTTAATTTCTAAATAGTTGGGGTTTTCCCAGACATTTTTCTATTTTGGATCTCTAATTCTATTGTGGTCAGAGAACATATTTTGTATGATTTAAATCTTTTTAAATCTATTGAGACTTGTTTTATGGTCCACATATAGTCTATCCTGGAGAAGTCTCATGTGCACTGGAAAAGAATGTGTAATCTTCAGTTGGTGAAGGCTTCTAGGAATGTCATATTGGTTGATAGTGTCATTCAAGTCTTCTGTATCCTGGCTGAGTTTCTAATTGCTTTGTCAGTTATTGAGATTGAGACATTAAAATCTCCACTATTATTGTTGAATTGTCTAGATCTTCTTTCAATTTTCACAGTTTTTACTTCATGTTTTTGGGGGCTTGTTAAGTGCATATATAATACATATGTAATTGTTATATCTTCCTAATATGTTGACCTTTTTGTCATTATGAAATGTCTTTATCTCAAGAAATATATATCTTACCTTAAAGTCTATTTTGTCTAATATCAGCATAACCACTCAAGCTGTTTGTATGCTATATCTCCTTCCATCTTTTTACTTTCAAACTATATGTGTCTCTGAATCAGGTGTGTTTCTTGCAGCCAGCATACAGGTAGGTCTTGCCTTTTTATTTACTCTGACAATATCTGCCCTGTAAGTGGAGTTATTAATCCATTCATATATCTTCCTTTTATTTTATTTATTTTTTTTGTGAGACAAGGTTTCACTCTGTCACCCAGGCTGGAGTTCAGTGGCTCTCTATAGACCTCGCAGGCTCAAGCAATCCTCACAGGCACACACCACCAAGCCCAGATAATTTTTTCTACTTTTTATAGAGATAGGGGTCTTGCTGTGTTGCCTAGGTTCCATTCATTATCTCTGTGTTTTGGGGGTTTTTTGTTTGCTTGCTTGCTTGCTTGTTTTTTGAGACGGAGTCTCACTCCATCACCCAGGCTGGAGTGCAAGTGGCACGATATTGGCTCACTACAACCTCTGCCTCCCAGATTTAAGCAATTCTCCTGCCTCAGCCTCCCAAGTAGCTGGGATTACAGGCATTCGCCACCACGGCCAGCTAATTTTTGTATTTTTAGTACAGATAGGGTTTCACCATGTTGGCCAGGCTTGTCTTGAACTCCTGACCTCAAATGATCCACCTGCTTCGGCCTCCCAAAGTGCTGGGATTATAGGCGTGAGCAACCGTGCCCGGCCACCATTCATATCTTTTTTAAAACACAAGTTAATTTAATAAAATATAAATGTTGATATGGTTAGATGTTACATCAGCCATTTTGCTATTTGTTTTCTTTTTGTTTCATGTCTTTTTTGTTTATCTGCTCTTCCTTTACTTCCTTCTTTTGTGTTAAACATGTTTAATGTACTATTTTGATTCTTTTGGGGTTTTTCCCTGTTTAATTATTATTATTATTTGTTTTGTTTTGTTTTGTTTTTGAGACAGAGTCTTGCTCTGTTGCCCAGGCTGGAGTGTGGTGGCGCAAACTCAGCTCACTGCAGGTTCACGCCATTCTCCTGCCTCAGCCTCCCCAGTAGCTGGGACTACAGGTGCCCGCCACCATGCCCGGCTAATTTTTTTTGTGTTTTTTAGTAGAGACAGGGTTTCACCGTGTTAGTCAGAATGGTCTCGATCTCCTGACCTCATGATCTGTCCGCCTCGGCCTCCCAAAGTGCTGGGATTACAGGCGTGAGCCACTGCGGCCAGCCTTTCCTGTTTAATTATTTAGTTAGGGGTTAGTTAGGGATTACATATACATCTTACTTTATCACAATCTACTTTGGTATAATATTAAGTCAAATCCAATAAGATATCTAAAACTTGACAATGTATTTCATTTTCCTCTCCCCAGTTTTGTGCTTTTATTGTAATATATATTATACCTATATATATAAATCCAACAAAATGGTATTATAATTATTGTTTATATAATCTTATATCTTTTAAAGAAGTTATGAGAATAAATGAGAAAGAGCTGTAGAGAGAACCTTTGATATTTACCTATATATTTACCATATCCAGAACTTTTCATTTCTTCCTGCGGATTTAAGTTAGCATCTAGCATCAATCATTTCCTATCAGCCTAAAAGACTACCTTTAGTAATTATCATAAGGCATATCTGCTAGCAACAAAATCTCTCATTTTTTTTCTAGAAATGTATTTGTTTTACCTTCAATTTTGAAGCCCCTTTCTCTCCTTTCCTTCTGGGACTCCCATTACACATATTTTGCTATGCTTGATGTTGTTCCAGAAGTTTTTGAGTCTCTGTTCATTTTTTTCTTCAATCCATTTTTCTCCCTCTTCTTCACATTGGATTGCTCTTTAATCAATTCATTTTCAAGCTCATATAGAACTCTTCTTTGATCCGAACATAGTGTTTCACACCTGTAATCCCAGCACTTTGGGAGGCTGAGGTGGGCAAATCACTTGAGCTCAGGACCAGCCTAAGCAACATGACGACACCCATGTCTACCAAAAATACATAAAATTAGCCAGGTGTGGTGGGGTACACCTGTGGTCCCAGGGGGGACCTACTCAGGAGGCTGAGGCCAGAGGATCACTTGAGCCCAGGAGGCAGAGGTTGCAGTGAGCCGAGATTGCACCGTTAGGCAATACGGTAAGACTCTCAAAAAAAAAGAGAGAGAAAAGAAAAAACTCTTCTTTGTTTAGTTTTGGTTTTAGCTTTTGTCTCTTTTCTTTTCTTTTTTTTCCTAGCACTTTGGGATTGTTTGGTTTATGGAGTGGCGTGATCTCGGCTCACTGTAAAACCTCCATCTCCTGGGTTTAAGCGATTCTTGTGCCTCAGCCTCCTGAATAGCTGAGATTACAGGTGTGTGCCACTATGCCCAGCTAATCTTTTGTATTTTTTAGTAAAGATGGGGTTTCACCATGTTGGCCAGGCTGCTTTTGAACTCCTGGCCTCAAGTGACCCACCGGCCTCAGCCTCCCGAAGTGCTGGGATTACAGGCATGAGCCACCATGCCCAGCCTTTCCTAGCACTTTGAACATGTCATTCCACTGCCTTCTGCCCACCACTGTTTCTGATTAGACATTAACCATTAATCAATTGCTGTTCCCCCTGTTTGTGATGAGCAGGTTTTCTCTTGGTGCTTTCATGATTTCTCTTTGTCTTTTGTCTCTGGTTTTCAGTAGTTTGACTGTGATGTGTGTAGGTATGGATCTCTTTGTGTTTATTCTACATGAGATTTGTTGAATTTCATGGATATGTAGTTTTTTTGTCAGACTTGGGGAATTGTCACCATTATTTCTTCAAATATTTTTTCAGCCCCTTTCTCTCCTTTCCTTCTGGGACTCCCATTACACATATTTTGCTATGCTTGATGTTGTTCCAGAAGTTTTTGAGTCTCTGTTCATTTTTTTCTTCAATCCATTTTTCTCCCTCTTCTTCACATTGGATTGCTCTTTAATCAATTCATTTTCAAGCTCATCTGTTCTTTCTTCTGCCATCTCAAATCTGCCAATGAATCCCTCCAATGAGTTCTTATTTAAGTTATTGTATTTTCCAAATCAGAATTTCCATTTGGTTATTGTAATTTCTGTCTCTTTATTAAGATTCTCTATTCATTGAGACATTGTCATCCTACTCTCCTTTAATTATTTAGACGTGACTTTGTTTAGTTATTCAAACATATTTATAATAGCTGCTTTAAACTCTTTGCTAAATCCAACACCTGAGGACACTCACCCACAGCTTCTATTGATGGGTTTTTTGCTTTGGTTTTGGTTTCTTATTTTGTTATTTTTATTTTTTCCTGAATATGAATCATACTTTATAAGACAAAGAAACAAGAAAGTGTGATCCATTTGGATGGGCTCTTTCCAACAGTAGCAGGGAAGCTGCTGGTTTTCACAGACCGGGGAGCAGAGTTGGTGGGGAGGGGTATGGAGGCAGTCATAGGCAAGAACATTACAGGTTCACACTGTATTGAGTCTTTTTCATAATAAGTGCTTCTCAGTTCATTGTATACCTTTGGTCAATTTCCAGAGAACTGCAATGGTACTTTGACAATTTTGTCCAGCTTTATAGTTGCATGTATGGACTGCTAAATTATCTCCCTTAATCCTCACAGAAACACTCTGAGTGGTCATTACTCTGTTTTAGAGATGAGGAAGCTAAGGTACATAGGTGTTAAATACCCCGGTTGGTGTCATAAACCAGGTTCTTAAACACTGCATTTACCACTTCCAGGTACATCCTCTCCCAATAGCTTTTAGAGCAATGCAAGAAACACCCCCAAATCAGAATGATTATTCACAGCTACAATAGCAAGTAATGTAATGGTGATGTGCACATACCGTAAGTTGGCTCATTCTCCCAAATCTGACTCACAGAGGGAATCTGTGAATTGGCTGTATTGAATGATGCTAACTAGCACCAGAGAGCCAAAGACAGACTGGTTTCCTTTCCTTTTGAAGTTGAGCTACAGAGTGTCTCTGAGCTTCCTGGAGGCCAAAGCGAAACAGCAAAGGGGATCAGTTACATGATTCTCATGGTCTATAAGGAGAAAGTAGCTCTTTCCAAGAAAGAAAAGCTTTTCCTGGCCCTCATATCTTGGAGAAATTTATTACATGGAGCCTTACCTAGGGGTACCGAGAAGTATAGTGGACAATACCTGCAGCAACACACTTATAATAAAGCTACTTTTTTTTTTTTTTAAACAGAGTCTCATTCTATCGCCCAAGCTGGAGTACAGTGGTGCAATCACAGCTCACTACAGCCTTGACCTCCCAAGTTCAAGTGATCCTCCCACCTCAACCTCCCAAGTAGCTGGGACTACAGGCACACAACACCATGCCCAACTAATTTTGGTATTTTTTGAAGAGTCAGGATTTCACCATGTTGCCCAGGATGGTCTTGAGCTCCTGGGCTCAAGCAGTCTGCCTACCTCAGCCTCCGGGATTACAGGTGTGAGCCACTGCTCCTGGCTATGATAAAGCTACTTCTTAAGCTAGTCCCCTCAATACAAGCTCTGAGCATAAGGCCAAAGCCCAACTCCAAGAAGCTCGTTCTTGGGAAGGAGGTTCAATCACTGTGGCCTAAGAACACAGCTCTAGGCTGGTTGAACTTGTTCCAAGGACTAAAACTTTTACTGAGCAGAGCAGCGTGCAGATGACATGGCCTTCACACAATCCTTTGTATTCTGTCTCCCCTGGGTGGGATAGCTGATGAAAATTCACAGCATTCATGAATTTAACATTTTACATGTCAATTATTCACTAGCTTCCTGGAAAGTCCATATTATAGTCAAAGGTCATTTTTCTGAGCCATGATTTTGAGTAACAAAATGCAAGCTGGGGTGTGGGAGCAAATACCCTAGCTGGTAGGTGGGTCCAGCCAGCCCCCTAGAATCTGCTTCTCAACCCAATTGCACTTATCAGGCACGCACAGTAACTCCACTGGCATTATATATATACATACATGTATGTGTGTGTGTGTATATATACGTGTGTGTATATATATATTTATATATTTTATATATATATAATATATATATATATTTTTTTAAGCCTCTGGGCTGTTTGTGGAAAATGGCCCAAAAGCCAACTCTAGGTGGTGATGAAAGAGAAGAAAATATGAGCAGGTTGAGTCCAGTCATTATTCTAGCAAGAAAATGAGAGCTTGGTGTGGGTTCCATTGGAATGTTTAATTCTACTGTGGCTTGGTTCTGTGATGTCAACCAGTTTGCCACTTCCTCTGCAGAAATAGGGAAAAGTAATTTGTGAAATTGTTTCAGTGAGTTTTTCAGCCAATAAATAAGTTCTTTAAGCCGGAGTTAAAACCTTAGTGAATGATGACAAGGTGGTAAACTTAAGGAAGTTAGATACGCAGAGGAATATGTGAGTTAATTTTAGTGAGTTTATTTAAATAAACTCAAGTGGCAGAATGTATCTTAATAGTGGAATGAATTGCTTTCACCTTACATTTATAGAACCATTAAGGGTTTGTGGGTGGTCACTTGTATTTTTCCAGTTACGTTTTAACACAATGGTTGAAAAGCTTCTATTTGGCAGTGAAGTGCTCTCCTGTTCACTCTTGACACATTAAACAGATGGAAGCAGAGGTGGGAGCAGGGAACTCTGTGATGCACCAAGACTCCCCCCACGGTGCCAGGGCAGCTGTGTGGGACCTCTTGCTTTCCCCAGTTTTAGAGGTCCATTTTAGTCTGATTCATATTTGTGTTCCCAGTATCTAGCATATCTCCAGGCATGGATTAAGCGTTTGGTGAGTATTGATGAGGGGATGGATGGATGGATGATGGATGGATGGATGGATGGATGGATGATGGATGGATGGATGATGGATGGATGGATGGATGGATAAGGGGATGGTGGAGTGGATGCTGAGTAGATGCATAGATAGGTAAATGCCTGAGAGGACGGATGATTTGTTGGCTGGGTGAATTGATGGAGGATTGATGAATAGGTTTATGACTTCACTTTCCATTTCTCCTGTCCACTGTAATCTGCCCCGCTCCCAATACCACAAATGCCAGGTGGCATGGACCATGAAAAGACATTAGTTGACTTCTTGTAGAGATGCGTCCCCATTGTGAGAAGTAGTCTGAACACCCAGTATCCTTTTCCTCACCCAATGATCCTCATGTTCAGCTGCCATCAAGGTGACATCCCAAAGGCTCACCCCTCTGTGTTCCTGCCCATGCTCCTCTCTCCCTTTACTGATCCCGATATGCTTAGTTCATCCTTCGAGATCCAGCCCTTCTGTGTCCTCCTCTCTGAGATGTCCCTGGCCTGTCCCCAGACCTCCAACATCCCTCTATCAGTCTCCTGGTGACCAGAGGACAGGTATCAGCAAGTGAGCTAAAAAGTTGCCCGAAATAAACAGCAGCAGAGGAGACTCAGAAGTGTCCAATTCAATTAGCCCTGCCCTGCCATGTCCCCTCCCCCAGCCCTTCTTGAAGTCCCTGCTTGGAGGACGGGACCAGCCAATGGTGAACAGAGGGAAAATGGTGCCTGAATCATGTTCCCTACACTCCCTCCAATGACTCCACGCCTCACCCCGTCCATTTCAGCCGTGGAGGAAGAGTGCACTACTGAGGCCAGACTTGCCAGGGAAGTGGACCTGTGATAAATGTCTTTGGAATTTTTGTGACAGGAGCCATCCGTTAGTTCTGAGTCCTTGGCCCCCCTTCTCCCTCTAACCAGCATCTCTGAGAGAGTGGGCAGGATTGGCAGCCTGAAGGTGCTGAGTCAGCACTTCTGCATCTGTTCCTTCCCTTTGTCACTGCAGCTCAGGTAGCTTCAGGCTGCAAAGAACACTTCCCTGAACCCAGACAGATTGTCTGTGGAGCTGCCTCCATGCTACACTCAGCAAGGACTTGGGAGTGATAGTCTGCCTCAGTTTCCCTGCCCTTAATGTTCCCCAGGTTCCCCACACTGGAGCCAGCCCTGACCTAAGCCACCTGATATAGGCCTGGATCTCACTGCCTCCCCTCATAGTTTTTGGCCCCCTCCTCTCCCACCCTGGAGGGAGTTGAATAATCAGTGCCTCTTCAAACAGATAGCCAGCAGGTTCAGAGAGGGCAAGGGGCATGCCCAAGGTCACACAGTGAATGAGTGACAGAACCAGGAACAGAGCCCAGTTCTCCAGCCCCCAACCCAAACCCCCCCGCCCCACAAAACCCTGCTCTCTTCTTCTGCTCTGTGCTACTATTTGATAAATTATCAGATAAACCTGAGTTTAAACTCCAGATCTGCCACAAAACTAGGTGGGCAATCTTGAACACATAACTTTAGCTCACCAAGGCAAAATGTCCTCATCTGGAAATGAGGGTGACAATGGCATCCACACAGAGAGGAAGCAAGCCCCAGACTCATTCCCACATCCAGGTCTGCGGCATGTAGGACCTTCTGATTCCCTGCAGTTCCCAGTCCCAGCCCTGGACTAGAAGCTGGAGGAGCCAGAGCTGGCTTTTGCCTTGCATAGCAGAGGCCCATGGACCCAGGCACCACTCCTGCCTCGTCAGAGGACTTGGGGTCCCATCTGTGGAATGGGAATAATACCAGGGCTGTTTCTGAAGCCTGCTCAGAGGACAACTAATTGGAGAGGCCAAGGATCTCCCTGCAGTGTCATCCTGTGGCATGGAGTGTGCTCATCCAAGCCGTGCTCAGCTCTGTGCTCAGCTCTGTGCAGGGCAGGGGCTGTGGGCTCAGCCTCCTCTAGCCCCAGTTCCAGGCTCATGGAGACCCTTGCAGCAGCCTCCTCCCTGGTCTCCTACCCCAAACACTGCCTCTGCCCATCTGTCCTCCATCTGCAACCAGAGGCTCTCCTGAAACGCTCTGGCCACGCCCCTCTTTGCCCTTGGGGAAAAAGACAATCTCTCTCTCCCTCTCCCTCTCTCCCTCTCTCCCTCTCTCCCTCTCTCCCTCTCCCTCTCCCTCTCCCTCTCCCTCTCCCTCTCCCTCTCCCTCTCCCTCTCCCTCTCTCGAGGTGGAGTTTCACTCTGTCACCCAAGCTGGAGTGCAGTGGCACAATCTCAGCTCACTGCAACCTCTGCCTCCCGGGTTCAAGCGATTCTCCTGCCTCAGCTTCCTGAGTAGCTGGGATTACAGGCATGCGCCACTACACAAGGCTAATTTTTTGTATTTTTAGTAGAGACAGATTTTCACCATGCTGACCAGGCTGGTCTCAAACTCCTGACCTCAGGTGGTCCACCCACCTCGGCCTCCCAAAGTGCTGGGATTACAGGCATGAGCCACTGCACCCATCCCAAAGGACAGTCTCTTAATGTGATCTTCAAGACCCCTCATGGCCTGGCCCCTGCAAGCCCCTCCAAATTTAGCCCCCACCAGGCTTCCCTCCAGCCTCCTCCTCTCTTATGATTCCTCAAATGCATCAAGTCCTCAGCAGTGCCCCAAGGATCTCCTATAATGGAATTTGCCAAATCGATTTATCATTGATGGGTAGCCCATTGCAGACCAGGACTCTTTAATTTTAAGTCCTGACTTGCTCTTCTGGCTGAAAGCACCTACTCTGTTCCGACACTCTGCCAGTGCTTGTAAATGTCTGTGGATCCCACGATTGGGCTGTGGGGGTTGGGTGGGTGATGGATGGGAGGATGGGCCAATGGGTGACTGGGAGCAGCTCCCCTAGGACGCACTCAGCCACACCGTACACACCAAGCAACCAGTCACAGACTCCCCCTGGTCCAATTCAAATGGCTCCTGAGCTTCCTCTCTGCACCAGCCCTGCCCGGTATCCTAGGCAGATGGGGTGACGAGAGAGAGACACAGGCCCCACCCTGCTGGCGTTCTCAGTCCCCATGCAACCAGAGCGCTGGAGAGTGCCAGTTCAGGAATTGCAAAGAGCATTCCAGGCTCACCATTTTAACCAGCTCTGTGCTCAGCTTCCCTATCTTTAAGATGGAGGAAAGACAATCTCCACTTCTCGGGGCTGCTGTGAAGATTCAATGAAAGAAGCATGCACGAAAAGAGTTTAGAGCCTGATGGATGTTCAGTAAGTGCTGCCGGTGAGAGCTCTCTTATCACTATCATTGTTCCTCTTCGGTGAAATCACCCATGGGTCCCTACCTGCAATCTAGAACATCTCTAAGACATACCTAGAGATAGAACAGATACAGAACAGGAGGTCCTCGCACATCCCTGGATGATTTGCTTCTCCCCAAGCACCTGCCTGCTGTGGCCCATCTCTTCTAAGACACACAGGCTCCCATCTCTGGAATCCTGGTATCTTATCAGCAATGTTCAGCTGTTGATACTCCTTCATCCTGAATAGCCCCAGGTCATGGGTGGCTCTGGCTATATATCGAGTGGCTCAGAAGAAGCAAAACATCATTTTGGGGAGAAGAGCATTTTCCCTTCACAAGATTTAAAAAACCAGAACTCCCAGTACATGGTGCCTGGTAGCCACAGAATAGCAGCTAAGAGCACAGGGCTTCAGTTTCCCACTGACCCAGGTCTCTATCTGTGGGGCTGTGTGACCTTTGGAAAGTTACTTAACCTCTCTGAGGCTGTTTCCTTACCTGTTAACTGGGGATCCCATCATAGACCATCATGAGGATTAAATGAGATAATATGGTGCATGACAAATACCATGTATGGTGTAAGGCATCGTAGGTGCTCAGGAGATGGTAATTACTCATGCTGGCATGGCGGGGGAAGTGGTATCTCAGAGAAGAGCCTATTTTTTTTTTGAGGTTTCCACTTGATCATGAACACCTTTGTAAAAACTGCTCGGGAAGAAAGTCCAGAAAGGAGGCAAAGCTTGTTTCATCTTCTATCCTTGCCGCAGCTGGTACAGGGTGACAGGGAGGCCGGGGGTGGGAAGGGGGATTGTCATCATGTTATTTCTCTGCAGTCATATTTATCTTTTTGATAAAATAGGCCCTTGGTATGGAAATTGGAAGAATTTCCCTCATAATTTAAAGCAGCGCCTACCTCTGCCGGTTGTGGTGACTGGGAGATTAATTTCCTAGCCATTCAAGCAGGCAGATGCCTGCACCAACTGGCTCCGTCTTGCAGGCATGGGTGATGCCATCTCCCTCCCAGCTGGTAATGGACCTGGTGCTGCCAGACAAGGGCAAGGCTCTCATCTGCTGCTGAGGCAGGGAGGGGCATCTTCAAGGTGACCCAATGGGGCTGGTCCCAGAGGCAGGTTCTGCATGCTGTGCAGGGCAGGCAGACACACACACACACACACACACACACACACACACACACACGCATGCACGCACGCACATCCGACTCTAGGTTTGTAATCTAAGCACCTGCAGCCCTGGCATGGCCAGGGGTCATGGGGGATCGTGGGGTGACCAGTGTGTCCCAAACCACTGCAACATCTGGGGTCAGAAGACATTCCTGAGCCCCACTGGGGACAAGATTCTTGGAGCCAGCCCACTATTCTGCAGCAGTGTGAACCCCTCACACTACCCTCCTAAGGAGGGCTGGTGTCCCTGACACTCCCAAGTCCTGCCTGGGCTCTGAAGGTGAGAGGCTGCATGACAGAGAGCGATCAGAGTGGCCATTGGCTCAGGAGTAGTAGCAGGGAGGACTAGATCATGCTAGATGAGTGGTAGCCAAAAGCTCTATTTCATAACCAACTGTAGCCAGTTGTAGTCTCAGCATGGAGTGCTGTGTTGAGAAGGATGCTGAGGCTACCTTCTGAACCGAACTGGAAAGAGAACCATGGTCAATTAGTAATGTCTGCCATTGGCATAGACTTAGAAAGTGGTGGCAGGTATACTATAGATTCACCAGACAAGGACTAGATTTCTCCTAAGTTCAGGTCAAACAAGGCAAATTAAACTGATTCCATTTGCCTGCAAGAAAAAAAATGGAGGAGAGCCTCACCTTGCCACGTTTTCTCTGTGAGTCTTAAAGAAAAATGACAAACTTTAGTTTACTGTAGAGAATAAAAATTAGAGGTTGGCACTTCATCCAAAACTCAAGCTGTCACAATCAGTCAAAAAATAGAGAAGAAACTGAATTCTAGACTAATGAAGAGACAGACACAGAGCCAACTAAGTTCTCTGCAGTTCACTCAGTCACCCAACAAATATTTAATGAGCACCTATTATGTGCCCAGTACCTGGCTGGGTGCTACAGATTCACGCAATAAAAGAGTCAAGACAAGGCCAGGGGCAGTGGCTCACACCTGTAATCCCAGCACTTTGGGAGGCCAAAGTGGGTGGATCACCTGAGGTCGGGAGTTCGAGACCAGCCTGGCCAACATGGTAAAACCCTGTCTCTACTAAAATTACAAAATTAGCCAGGCATGGTGGCACATGCCTATAATCCCAGCTACTTGGGAGGCTGAGGCAGGAGAATTGCTTGAACCTGGGAGGTGGAGGTTGCGGTGAGCTGAGTTCGCACCATTGCACTCCAGCCTGAACAACAAGAGTGAAACTGTCTCAAAAACAAACAAACAAAAAAAAACTGTCAGGACAGATGGGATGTCTGCCTTCAAAGATCTAACAATCTAATGAGGTGGACAGGGAATCCAAAGACATCATAATTTAATAAACAAGTAAACAAATAAATAGGCAGGATGTTTAGGGATTGTGATGACTGCTGTTCAAAGAAAACACATGGGGTGATATAACATAGTGGCATGGAGGCCAATCAGGAGCAACCTCTCTGAGGAGCTGACTTTCAATGAAAGATCTAAAGGATGAGAAAGAGGCAGCTGTGCACCGTATACTTTGTGGGACTACCATGAATAATACTCATATTCATGTACAAATTTTTGTGTGGACTTATGTTTTTATTTCTCTTGGGCATATGCCTAGGAGTGCAATTGCTGGATCATGTGATAATTATGTTTAACCATTTGAGAACTGCCAGTCTGTGTTCACAAAGCACCTGTACCTTTTACATTCCCACCAGCAGTTGATAAGGGTTTCCATTTCTCCACATCCTCATCAACACTTGGCATTATCTGTCTTTCTTATTATAGCCATCCTACTGGGTATGAAATGGTATCTCATTGTGGCTTTGATTTGCATTTCTCTGATGGCTAATGATGTTGGGCAACTTTTCATGTGCTTACTGGCCAATTGTATCTTCTTTGGAGAAATGTCTATTCAGATATTTTGACAATTTTTAATTGGGTTATCTTTTTATTATTGAGTTGTAATAGCTTTTTACATATTCTAGGTACAAGTTCCTTATGAGATAAGTGATGCACAAATATCTTCTCCCATTCTACAGACTGTCTTTTCACTTTCTTGAAGGTATCCTTTGATGCACTAGTTTTTTAATTTTGATGTTTATCTATTTTTCTTTTGCTTCTTGTGCTCTTGGTGTCGTATCTAAAAATCATTTGCCAAATCCAAAATCACAACAACTTATCCCTATGCTTTTATCTAAGAGTTTTATAGTTTTAGGTCATACATTTAGGTCTTTAATCCATTTTCAGTTGATTTTTCTATATTATATAGGGAACCCAACTTCATTCTTTTGAATGTAAGCATTCAGTTATCCTAACACCATTTGTTGAAAAGACTATTCTTTCTTCCATTTAATTGTCTTGGCACCCTTGCTGAAAATCCACTGACCATAAATGTGAGGGTCTGTTTCTCAACTCTCACGTCTAGTCCATTTATTTATATGTCTATCTCCATGCTAGTACCACACTATCTTGATCACAGTAGCTCTGTAGTAAGTTTTGAAATCAGGAAATGTGTCCCCTCCAACTGTGTTCTTTTTTGAGGTTATTTTAGCTATGTTTGGCCCCTTGAATTTTCATGTGAATTTTAAGATCAGCATAAGATTATTTCAGTTTCTGCAAGGAAGGCTGGAACTTTGATCAGCATTGTGTTGAATCTTCAGATGAATTTGGGGAGTATTGTCATCTTAATATTTAGTCTTCTGAAACACAAACATGGGATGTCTTTCTATTTATATGGGTCTTTAATTTCTTTTGAAAATGTTTTAGAGTTTTCAGAGTATACATTTTGTGTTTTTTTTTTTTTCTTGAGACAGAGTCTCGCTCTGTCGCCCTGGCTGGAGTGCAGTGGCGCGATCTCGGCTCACTGCAAACTCCATCTCCCGGGCTCAAACGATTCTCCTGCCGCAGCCTCCTGAGTAGCTGGGATTACAGGCACCTGCCACCACACTGGGCTAATTTTATTTGTACTGTTAGTAGAGATGGATTTCACCATGTTGGCCAGGCTGGTTTCAAACTCCTGACCTCAGGTGATCCACTGGCCTCAGCCTCCCAAAGTGCTAGGATTACAGGTGTCAGCCACTGTGCCCAGCCTAAGTTTTGTACTTCTTTTGTTAAATTTGCTCCTGAGTATTTCATTCTTAATTTCATTTTAGATTTGGTCATTGCTACTATATAAATAAACTATTGATTTTTATATATCAGTCTTGTATCCTGCAACCTTGCTGAATTTATTAGTTCTAATAGTTTGTAAATGAATTCCTTAGGATTTTTTATATACAAGATTATGTCATCTGCAAATGTAGTTTTACTTCTTCCTTTATTGTATTTGACAATACATTAAATGCATATTGTATTGCCTTTTATTTCATTTTCTTGCCTAAGTTTCCCCATCTAGAATCTCCAATATAATGTTGAATAGAAGTGGCAAAAGTGGACATTCTTGTCTAGATCCTGATCTTAGGGAGAAGGTTTTAGTCTTTCACCATTAAGCACCATGTTATCTGTGGGTCTTTCATAAATGCCCTTTATCAGGTTGAGGAAGTTCCCTTCTATTTTTAGTTTGTTGAGTGTTTTTATCAAGAAGAATTCCATTTTGTCATGTTTTTCTCTGTTTTGATCATGTAGTTTTTGTCCTAAAGTCTATTGATGTGGTATATTACATTAATTGATTTTTTGGATATTAAACCAATCTTGCATTCCCGGGATAAATCTTATCTAGTCCTGGTGTATAATCCTTCTTATGTGTTAGATCCAATTTGCTAGTATTTTGTTGGGGATTTTTGCATCTATATTCCTAGGAGATATTGTTCTGTAATTTTCTTTTCTTGTAATGTCTTTGTCTAGTTTTGGTATCATGGGAATGCTGGACTTATAGAATGAGTTGATAAGTGTTCCCTCCTCTTCTATTTTTTAGAAAAGTGTACGGAAATTGGTATTATTTCCTTTTTAGCTTTTTGTGTTGTGATAAAATATATATAACATAAAATTTATCACTTTAACCATTTTTAAGTATACAGTTTGCTGGTATTGAGTACAGTCACATTGCTGTGCAGCCATCAACACTATCCATCTCCAGAACTCTTCTCTCATCCCAAACCAAAATCCTGTATGCATTAAAGTTATTATTTATTCTGTAAATTTTTGGCAGAATTCTCCAATGAGTTATCTGGTCCTGGGATTTTTTTTCTGGAAAAGGAAGCTGAAAAGTTTTCTCATGTTAATAATTCAATCTCTTTGCTTGTGATAGGACTCGTCAGAGTTTCTGTTTCTTTTTAAGTCTTTTTCCTTACTTTTGTGTATTTCTTGGAATTTGTACATTTTATCCAAGTTATCCAATTTGTTGGCATACAGTTAGTTGTTCATAGAATTCCTTGAAAATTCTTATTTCTGCAAAGTCTGTGGTAACACCTGTAACTGGGACCACAGGTGTGAGCCACCACACCTGGCTAATATTTTGTATTTTTAGTAGAGATAGAGTTTCACCATGTTGGCCAGGCTGGACTTGGAACTCCTGGCCTCAAGTGATCCACCCACCTTGGCCTCCCAAAGTGTTGGGATTACAGGTGTGAGCCACTGTGCCCAGCCAAATTTGTTAATCTTTTTAAAGAACCAACTTCTAGACTGGGCGAGGTGGCTCACACCTATGCTCCCAATTACTCAGGAGGCTGAGGCAGGAGAATCACTTGAACCTGGGAGGCAGAGGTTGCAGCTGCACTCCAGCCTGGGAGACAATGTGAGACTCTATCTCAAAAAAAAAAAAAAAAGAAAGAAAAGAAAACTTCTGGTTTTATTGGCTTTCTCTATTGTTTTTATATTCTTTATTTCACTAATTTCCACTCTGATCTTTATTATTTCCTTCCCTCTGCCCACTTCAGATTTAATTTGCTCTTCTCTTCCCAGTATCTTAAGGTAGAAGGTTAGGTTGTTGATTTGAGATCTTTTTTCATTTTTAATGTAGACATGTACATACACAAATTTCCCTCTAAACACTGCATTAGCTGCATCCTGCAAGTTTTTTCTTTTGAGATGGAGTTTCGCTCTTGTTGCCCAGGCTGGTGTGCAATGGCACAATCTTTGCTCACTGCAACCTCTGCCTCCTGGGTTCAAGTGATTCTCCTGCCTCAGCCTCCCACGTTGCTGGGATTACAAGCACCCACCACCATGCCCAGGTAAATATTTTTTTATTTTTAGTAGAGATGGAGTTTCACCATCTTAGTCAGGCGGGTCTCAAACTCCTGACCTCAAGTGATCCACCCACCTCACCCTCCTAAAGTGCTGGGATTACAGGCATGAGCCGCTGCGCCCAGCCTGCATCCCACAAGTTTTAGTGCAATGTCATTTTAACTTATCTCAAAGTATTTTCTAATTTCCTTTATGCTTTTCTCTTTATTTGACTATTTATTAGTGTGCTGTTTAATTTCCATGTATTTGTGAATTTCACAAATTTTTTTGTTATTAATTTCAAATTTTTTATTGTAACCAGAAACATACTTTGTACAATTTCAATCATTTTAAAATCTATTGAGGCTTGTATTATGGCCTATCCTTAAAAATGTTCCACGTGTGCTTCAGAAGAATGCATATTCTGCTGTTGTTGGGTGAAGTGTTCTATAGATGTCTATTAGGTCTAGTTTGTGTATAATGCTGTTCTAATCTTATATTTCCTGATTGGTCTCTGCCTAGTTTCTCTATACCTTATTAAAAATGGAATATTGAAGTCCCCAACTATTATTATTTTATTGTATTTTCCCTCAATTTGTTAAACTTTGCTTCATGAATTTGGGGACTCTATTATTAGGTGCATATATGTTTATAATTGTTATAACTTCCTGATGAATTAACTCTATCACTATAAAATGACATTTTTTGTCTTCAAGTCTATTTTTTCTGATATTATGGCCACTGCATCTTTCTTATTATTGCAATTTGCATGGCATTTCTTTTTCCTTCCTTTTAGTTTCAACCTATTTGTGTCTTTGGTTCACAAGTGAGACTCTTATAGACAGTATATAGTTGGATTCTGTTTTTTACCCATTCTGACAATCTTTCTTTTGATGGGATTATTTAATCAATCAAATTTAATGTTATTCATACAGCTGGATTTACATCTGCCATTTTGCTTTTTGTCTTGTGTATGTTTCATGTCTTTTTTGTTTCTCTTTTTCTCCTTTTTGCTTCCAGTGAATATTTTCTAATGTAATATTTTAATTTCTTTAATGATTTTTTCACTATATTTGAGTTATGTCCTTAGTGGTTGCTCTAGGGCTTGCCATATACATCTTAACTCATTAGAATCTACTTAATACTTATACTAACTTCATTCCAATGAGAATTAAGTTACTCCAATATAACTCTATTCCCTCATCCCTCTTTTTGTGCTATTTTTCTTATATATCTGAGAACTTCTTATCCAGCTCCTTAGGTTTACTGGGGAGAGCAAGACCCAGAGAGAGTCTGGCTGGGCTATGTACTGGCTGTCTGACCACAGATGAATCACTTAAAATTCCTTGAGCCTCAGTGTCCTCACCTGTAAAATGGCGAGAAAATGGCTGCTCCAAGAATGAAATGAGCTCTTATCACTTATCCTACACATAGTAGGAGCTCTGAAAACAGTGGCCTGTGTTTGACCCTCAAAGAATTCCAGGAATTTTTATACCCCATTGTTCTTTAAAAGGCCATATATGCAAAGCAACCCCCAAATGCAGAAGTAGCCAAGAACTCACAATGTGAGGCAGACAAATCTAATTTTTCAGTACAGAGTGACTTATTTGGGGAACTTAAGGATGGAAGCGTAGTCTTGGACAGCAGCAAAACAGGTAGATCTCCACACTGTTAATCCCCAGACCCAGGGCTTATATATCATAGGGAAAGAGTATACATGCTCTGTGCAAGACAATTAAAGGCAGCCCTCCAGAACAGGCAAGAATGCTACATGCGTCATAACCTATAATTTGTGCAATAACATCAAGGCTGACATGTTCTTATGCTAAGGACAGTAAATAAAGTGAGAATCAGGAGGCTTTCACAGGACTGGGGCTAATCAGAAGTCAACATGGCGGATTAGCATCTGTATTAGTCCATTCTTACATTGCTATGAATACCTGAGGCTAGATAATTTATAAAGAAAAGAGGTTTAATTGACTCACAGTTCCACATGGCTGGAGAGGCCTCAAGAAACTGACAATCATGGCAGAAGGCACCTCTTCACAGGGCAGTAGGAGAGAGAATGAGTGCAAGCAGGGGAAATGCCAGACACTTATAAAACCATCAGATCTCATGAGACTCACTCATTATCACGAGAACAGCACTGGGGAGAGAAACAGCCCCCAAGATTCAATTACCTCCACCTGGTCCTGCCCTTAACACATGAGGATTATAGGGATTACAATTAAAGGTGAAATTTGGATGGGGACACAGAGCCAAACTATATCAGCATCCAAGATGGAGTCACTCTTATCTCCACACCCCGCATTCTCACATCGGAGAGTCAGGAAGCATGCATGTCCAACCGAAGCCTTAGGGCGCTCCCTCTCTCCCGTGCATGCCTCTCCAGGGGAGCGTCTCACAGTGAACTTCAGCAAAGGCTTGGCTCTCAGGGTGGGATGACATACAGGCCCAGACACTAGGGCCTCCATCTCAGTCCCTCCTGATGAAGGCCAGTAGGCTGCAAGAGCCACCAGCATGGGTCAGACCTGCCCCAAGGGCATGTTTCTCGCCCCAGCTAAGGTCCTGAGTTTGTGCTTTACCACCTGTTCCTGTTGTAGGTTGAATGTGGTTGAGGCTTTTGGAGTCAGTGCTAGAAAGGTATGGGAAGGAGAAGCGATCACAGCTGAATGTCAAGCCTCTGATTGGTAGATGACCAGGCCCTCACCTGGGAAAAAAGCCCTTCTACAGCTACTTAGGCAGGTGGTCACCCATGCTGTCCTTGATTACCACCCAAGACAGAGGCGTTACTCTCCTGAGGCATCGCAAGGCCTCCCTGCCATTTCCCCATCTGGTCTCAAGACTGGAGCTACTCACTCAATACATGCATTAGGCAACTTTGGAGTGCCCAGCCCCATTGTTGAGTTTGAGGACACAGAGAGTGATCAAACACAAGCCCTGGAAACCAGACATGATCATATGTAACAAATGCAAAGCTGGGGCTTGAACATGGGCTCTGGGAGAATGTGCAAGGGGACCCTTCTCAGAACAGAGCCCAGGAAAGATCTGACCTTCCTGGTGCTTGCCCGTGACCCTGTGGTTCATTAAGTATCTGAAGCTGGCTCCCTACTGCTGTTCAGAGACCCGGCTGGCAGCCTCAGGAAGGGTTTGCACTGAGAGCAGGAGATGCACTGAGGGCAGAAGAGCAAGCACTGGACTTTGAAGCCAGATCTAGGTTCTAGCTTAGCTCTGCCATGGAGTAACTGAGTGACCATGGGCCAGTCACTTACCAGTGCTGAGTCTTAGTCCACCTATCTGTGAAAGGAGAAAGCTGCATCCTGAGTTGCAGGGCTGAGTTGGAGGGAATTCAGTGACACTCCAAGACACTCACTAATGAGGAGCTGACTGTCCAAGTGAGGCAGTGGGTGCCTATGGCTGCCCCTAGCTGACTCTGACCCCTCCCCAGGACCCCAGCTCCCAAGGCTCCATCATTTTTTCCAGTGGGAGGACTAAGTCACCTGTCCCCAGGAGTTTCTTTCTGTAGGACTCTCAAGGATCCAGCTGTTAGTCCTGGAGGAGGTTCCTGCACTCTCCTCTTGCTCCCACCACACCACATCCTCCCTGGAAGTCCCCTCCACCCCTCTGTGCCTTTGTCCCGCCTGGAATGCCTCTCCCTGCCTTCCCTGAGCTAACTCATCCTCACCCTCCAAGATCACCTTGGCCTTCCCTCTTCTGGGAAACCTTCTCTCATCTGATCCAACCCCCTGATGCAACTGGGTGAATTTCAGCCCACAGCCCCAGGCCTGCCTGAAGCCAGCAGAATCGTTCCTCATACTCTGTCCCCCTATACATCCCCCATTGCTTCCTAAGACATTGGTAAAATCATGTTGACCTTTCAACTTGTCTAGCTTTAAGAGTCTTGGATTCACTAATTTGCTGTGTGACCTTGGGCAAGTCCACTGCCCTCTCTGAGCTTCCCTTTTCCTATCTGTGAGGTAGTTCAGCTTGTGGGCAGAGGCTTCAGAGGAGAGGAGGGACAGTCAGCCCTCACTACCAGAGGCTCCTGTAGGCAGTGGAGTGAGGTGCTGCTCTCCTTCTCCCTCCCAGGAGCAGACAGGATAGAGTCTGTGGGCCTGAGCCCAGACCCTCCTCCATTTATTTAGGGAGCAACAGCTCACAGGGCAGCAGGGGCAGAGGAGGAAGGGGTGTGGCAGGCCTGGGCTCCAGCTTAGTGTCCTCTCTCTCTGTCCACAGTAGCACGATACAACCGCACCAACTACTTCTACCCCACATTCTCAGAGAGCTCAGAGCACAGCCATCTGCTCGTGTCCCCCGTGCTGGTGGCGAGTGCTGTCATAGGTGTGGTCATCATCCTCTCCTGCATCACCATCATCGTGGGCAGCATCCGCAGGGACAGGCAGGCCCGGCTTCAGCGGCACCGCCACCGCCACCGCCGCCACCACCACCACCACCATCACCACCGCCGGCGTCGACACCGAGAGTACGAGCACGGCTACGGTGAGCTGCTGCCCAGCCTGGGGCCCTGGGACCTCATCTGATTGCAATTGCAACCTAGGAGGCATCAAGGAGTTGGCAACTCTGCCCTGGGTGGAGCAGGGTGGTCGGGAAATCATCCTAGAAGTCTTGGGTGATCAGGAAGAGCTCACAGGTGCCCACCATAATGTTCTCAGTGGCATGAGAGGCCCAGTTGACTGCTAAGAGAGAAACTCAGGCCGGGCACAGTGGCTCACGCCTGTAATCCCAGCACTTTGGGAGGCCAAGGCGGGCGGATCACGAGGTCAGGAGATCGAGACCATCCTGGCTAACACGGTGAAACCCCGTCTCTACTAAAAATACAAAAAATTAGATGGGCACGGTGGCGGGCGCCTGTAGTCCCAGCTACTCGGGAGGCTGAGGCAGGAGAATGGCGTGAACCCGGAAGGCGGAGCTTGCAGTGAGCCAAGATTGCGCCACTGTACTCCAGCCTGGGTGACAGAGCGAGACTCTGTCTCAAAAAAAAAAAAAAAAGAAACTCAGAGTGAGGCTGAAGGCAGAGGGAGACTGTATCATTCCTCCCCTGCCACTGTTGGTCCAGGCTGCACCAAGGGCTGGTCCAGCTGGTGCCTGGATGGATGGACAGATGGATGGATGCATGGATGGATGGATGCATGGATGGATGCATGGATGGAGAGATGAGTGGATGAATGAAGAGAGGAATGGATGGGTGAGAAGGGAGAAGGACTCATAGGGAAATGGATGGATGAGGGGTGAGGCGATGGATAGATGGAGGTTGAGTGGAAGAGTCAGTGGATGGGTGGAGAGATGGATGGGTGGAGAGTATGAATGGATAAATGGGTAGATGAAAGGATGGATGAATGAGAAAATGGAGGGATGGATAGATGGGTGGATTGAGTGTTATGCCTGAGTGGAGGGATGGAAGGGAGGGCTGAGTGGAGGAATGGAAAGATAAATAGGTGGGTAGTGGGATGGGCTGATGGGGGTGAATATATGAATAAGTGAATGGATGAACTGATGGAATGAATGATGAGTGAATGAAACTATCCCTGGTGAGAGCCAGCAGAGTGCAAATAGAACTGATCTGAGGGTCTCCCAGTTGTTGGGATCACCCTTAAACGGAGTTGGTGGCTAATTCTTGGCTGACCAGTCCCAAATCTGTGCATGTGGCCAGAATGCCTGAACTTTTTACAGAACGCAGCCACCTGACTGTGTCACTCCTGGAAGGGGCCAGCTGTCGAAGGCAGCAGGAAAAAATTCAATTGCATTCCATTCTCAGACAATTTTCAACGGCAGGAAAAAGTCAGACTCTTCCTTCCCAAATCACCATCCACAGGCCTTCAGAGGCTTCTGCCTAGGCCCAAGGCCACCACCAGACAGGGAAAAGAAAAGCAGGACCTTGGAGATGCTGAACAGCAATAGGCACCCTTCACACTGTGGGGTGAAGTGATGCCAACCTCCTAGGAGCCACAGCCATGGCCAGACCTGAGGCGTTTCGCCCTCCAAGGCAGGAAGAGCTTGGGGAAAAGGAAGATAGGAAACATTTTTAAAATAGATTGAATTGGGCCGGGTGCGGTGGCTCAAGCCTGTAATCCCAGCACTTTGGGAGGCCGAGACGGGTGGATCACAAGATCAGGAGATCGAGACCATCATGGCTAACCCGGTGAAACCCCATCTCTATGAAAAAATACAAAAAACTAGCCGGGCGAGGTGGCGGGCACCTGTAGTCCCAGCTACTCGGGAGGCTGAGGCAGGAGAATGGCGTGAACCCGGGAGGCGGAGCTTGCAGTGAGCGGAGATCTGGCCACTGCACTCCAGCCTGGGCGACAGAGCGAGACTCCGTCTCAAACAACAACAAAAAAATAGATTGAATTGGATCTGATCAGCCCTGGCCTTTGGAGCCCCTCCTCCCCCTCGCAGACACACCCTGATTAGCCAGGTTTGGGGTATTTCCTGTCCTTTATCACAGAGTTAACTGATTAAGAAGGGGACTAAGGGGTAGCTGGAGTTAGTGAACAGGTGCCTGGTAGTAATGGCCAATAAGTAAGGAGTGCTTGCTGGGTGCCTGGCGCTGTTTGTGCATAATCTCACTGTGCAAAATCCTCACCATAGTCCTAGTGAGATGATAAAAGTCCTACCTTTTATCATCATTCCAATTGACAGATCAGAAAGTTCAGGCTGGAGTGATTAAGTAACAGGGTGGGACCACCCAGCCAGCGAGTTGTGGATCCCAGACTTGAGCCCAGGCAGCCTGACCTGGCACCCACAGGCTGCCGGCTGCATAGCACTGCCTGGAGGTGGAGATGTCAGGGAGACGCCCCTGGGAGCCACCCCATGGGCTCAAGGCAGTGTCCAGCAGACACGTACATGGCCACAGTGGGTGTCACTCAGACCTGGATGTCGCTCCCCTGGGAAAGCTGTTAGGAGAACCAGAAGAGCAGGAGGCTGGACCTTATGTAAGACACAGAGGGACATCCCAGGACAAGTCGGGACAAGTGGCCACAGCAGGCTAGTGGACTGTTCTCACTGTCCAACAATGAGGATCAAAGAGAAAGTTCAGCATAAATAAAACAGACGTCAAAAACTCAGACGTGGAAAACTCAGCCCACCCAGTCTCCGCAAGTCTCCCCAGAAGCCAGGGACTCCCCAAGGAGACAAGCCAGGAGCACTCCTAAGCCAGGACGGGCCAGTCCCACCCCCGCATCACCAGCCTGAGCCTGGAGAGTCCAGGGCTCCTGCCCAGAGCATGCCCATCCCCGCCAAGAGAAACCCAGGACCCCCAGCCCTGGAGGGTGTCGGGCAGACCCAGGATGGTCATCCTGCCGCCTGCCCTTTGCACAGCCTGGCCCTTACCCAGCTCCTCCCACTCCTCTCCAGTGTCCTGTCCATGCTCCTTCCAGCCCCTTTGCCTGGGCTCTTCTCTCTGCCCTGACTGCCATTCCCTGGGCTTCTCCAACCGAAAAAAGCCTTCCAGGCCCCACTCAAAGGCTGCCTCCTTATGGGAGCTTGTCTGGCCTCTCCTCACACCTACCAGGCAGAGGTGAATGGGTGTCCCCCTCCCCTGTACCTCCTCAGCATTGCACTCACGCCTGCCTCAGTGTCTCAGTCACGGGGTGATTATGCTGCATCCATGAGAGCAGGGCCCACAGGTGACTCCCGGCTACCCAGCCTTGGGCCTGGAGGAAGCGCTCCACGGGCAAGGTAGGAGCCACCATATTTTATCCTCAAGGCAAAAGATGTAGTGGCCCCCTTTAAAGACTAGGAAACTAGTCAGGTGCAGTGGCTCATGCCTGTAATCCTAGCACTTTGGGAGGCTGAGGCGGACGGATAGGTCAGGAGTTCAAGACCAGCCTGGCCAACATGGCAAAACCTTGTCTCTACTAAAAATACAAACATTAGCCAGGCATGGTGGCACATGCCTCTAATCCCAGCTACTCGGGAGGCTGAGGCACAAGAATCGCTTGAACCTGGGAGGCATAGGTTACAGTGAGCAGAGACCATGCCACTGCCCTCCAGCCTGGGTGACAGAGCGAGACTCTGTATCAAAAAATAAAAAATAAATAAAGAATAGGAAACTGGGCTGGGTGCCATGGCTCACCCCTGTAATTTCAACACTTTGGGAGGCCGAGGTGGGAGGAACGCTTCAGATCAGGAGTTTGAGACCAGCCTGGGCAGCACAGCAAAACCCCATCTCTACAAAAAAAAAAAAAAAAAAAAAAAAGTAAAAATTATCCAGGTGTGGTGGCACATGCCTGTAGTCCCAGCAACTCAGGAGACTAAGTCGGGAGGGTCCCTTGAGCCCTGATCAAGGCTTCAGTGAGCTATGATCTCACCACTTCATGCCAGCCTGGGTGACAGCAGAGAGAGACCCTGTCTCTAAAGAAATAAGAAAAAAATTAAGACTGGAAAACTGAGGCACAAAGAAGCAACTTGTTCAATGACTTATCTTGGAGCGCATGCTAGGAGCCCACAGTAGTTCCCAAGCTGAGAGGGCTGAGCCGTTGGCCTTGGCGCAGAGGAAAGAGATGTACCTGGGGGTGGGCCAGCCCCTCTGTAGCCTATGGTGGCCTCGGGACTGGTGCCAATGAACGAGGCCTCAGCTCTGTCCCTGGAGTGCGTGGGATGACCGAGGTCACAGCTCTGCCAAGCAGGATCAGGCCTTGGCTTCCCCGCTGTAGCCTGTGGTAGTGGTGACCCCTGTGGGGTTCTGGCCTCCCTGCCCCACTTCTGCTCTCAGCTCCAACTTTGGCACCTCCTGGGGCCTCGGCAGGGAGCCCAGAGGTGCTGTTGCCCCACACCTTCCCCTGGCCTTCTGGAGGGTGCGCAGGGGCTGCTGGGAGCCTTGGGAGGGTGTCAGGGAAGAGGGAAACACACTGTGAGCAGCTGTGGGAGGACATGAAAGCAGCACTACCAGGCATGGTTCCTAACACCTGTAATCTCAGCACTTTGGAAGGCCAAGGTGGGAGGATGGCTTGAGCTCAGGAGTTTGAGGCTGCAGTGAGCTATGATCACACCACTGCACTCCAGCCTGAGCAACAGAGCAAGACCCTGTCCCTTAAAAAAAAAAAAAAAAAAAATTAAAAAAGGGAGGGGCAGTGCACCAGCAAGCCCCAACCTTTGGCACTGGGCCCCTTCCACCTGTCAGACACACCCACAGCCCCCCAGCTCTGGTGACTGAAGCCCTCTTGGCCTCTGTCCCACCCCTCTGGCTATGGATTCCTCTCCTCTGTCCCTTTATAGGTGAAGGTCCCTCAGATCCCACACCTTGGTCCTGCTCCTCTCTCTACACCCACTCCCTGCTCCACCTCATCCACCATCCATCATCCTCCCTTACCTGGCTCCAGCTCTCAGGTCAGCTCCAGAACGACATGCCCAGAAGTCCCCTGGACATCACCCCGCGAAGCCCCACAGGCACCTCAGGCTCCAGGTGTCCACAGAGGCCTGATTTCCTACTTCCTATGCGCATCCTCAGGAAAGTTGCCAAAACTCTCTGTGCCTCAGGCGAGTTGTCTATAAAACTGGTACCGGAGGATCCATCTCAAATAGTTATTGTGAGGACTAAATTAGCACAGCACCTGGCTAATGGGTATATACATGCTCAATAAATGTGAGCTATTTTCAGCATCTCTTTTTCTCCAAGAAAACCTGCTCCCAGGCCACTGCACTAATGCCAGCTGTCCCTGCCTGCCAGCCACCAGCCTGGCACCTCTAAGGCATTCTCCACAAGGCGACCAAAGTGACAGGACTGTGACCACTTCCCAATGGCTCCCCATTGCCCTCAGGACAGAGCTGGCCCTCTGCCTGCCCACAGAACCTTTCTGTAGTCTAGCCAGACAGAGAGAGGAGCCACAGATGTTTGAGAATGAGATGGGGGTGGGGCAGGAAGAAGAAAGAGGGAGGGAGGGAGGGACAGAGGAAGGAAGGAGGGAGAAATAAAGAGAGAAAAAGAAAGAAAGAAAAGAAAGAAGAGAGAGAAAAAGAAAAAGGAGAAAGAAGAAAGAAGAAAGATGAAAGGAAAGAAAAGAAAGGCAAAGAAAGAAAGAAAGAAAGAAAGAAAGAAAGAAAGAAAGAAAGAAAGAAAGAAAGAAAGAAAGAAAGAAAGAAAGAAAGAAAGAAGGAAGGAAGGAAGGAAGGAAGGAAGGAAGAAAGGAAGGAAGGAAGGAAGGAAGGAGAGGGAAAGAAAGAAAGAAGAGAGAAGGAAAGAAAGAAAAAGAAAATTCTGTAATTCTGTTCCATTTTGAGCTTCAAGAGAGATCTGGTGGCTGACTCTGTCTCCTGTCACTTGCTGCAGGTTTAGAGCAAGTGACTTCACTCTCGGTCCCTTCATCTGGTGGAAGGGGTAACCACTGCTCTCCTCCCACAGTGGGCTGTGAGGTAGATGAGATCATAGAAATTGAGCACAGCAGGTCCTCATGGGTGCCAGTTCCTCTTCCTCCCTCTCCCAGAACCTGTCAAGGGGCAGTGAACTTGGAGTGATGTTAAATAATGAACCACGGTATTGGGGTGAAGAGGAGGTTTCACCTTAGTGAAGTGGGAAGCAGGGCTTCCGGATTCCTGGACTATCTGGGTCTGTGCTGACAGGGAAGTCAGGAGAGAAGGGAAAAGAAGGGATTTGGGAAGTTCGAATGGGGGTGAAGGGTGCTCGTTTCTTTCCAGTTGTTTCTCAGGAGCTCTGCCCAGCTGCATGTCTCAGGTTTGGGGTCTGAGCACCTTAGGGCAGCCTCAGTTTTCCCAAGATGCTCCCCTCTGGGAAGTCCAAGAAAAAGCAGCCCAAGAAGAAAGGGTAGATAGCAGCTTGCTTCAGCCCTAACAGCTCTCAGTGCTGCCCACCAGCCAATCCACTCAGATCCGGGAAGCAGCCCTGACTTTCCCCAGGGATCCCTGTGTGACCAGCACACCTGCTGCCCTGCAGGTGGAACCCTCCCCTGAACCCAAAACCCCTTCCCTGGCAATGCTGGCTAGTGGGGGGAAGGGGTGCCTGGCACCCGAGCCCAGCAGCCCTGGTTCAACTTCCAGCCTCACCTTGTTGCTGTGTGCTGTTGTCTTTCCTTAGTTTCTTCCCTAAGTTCTTCCAAAAATTCTGTCTCTCAGCTGGTGCCCTGAACAGGAGAAACAAATCTCATTTCAGCTCCTTTTTAACAGCATATGTTATTGACTTCATTTCTCCTAGTAGAAAAGTAATGTGTGTTCATTATAGAAAACCTTAAAAATATAGACAATATAAGAAAAGAAATATAAAGAAAGAAATAAGGGTCGTGATCCTGTCATCTGGACAGGGCCACCATCAACGTGTTTGGAATATTTTCTTCTGAGAGCTTTCTTGGTGTCGGTATATAACCCTGGAATTGTACCAGTAGATATCGTTTCATATCCAGATTCTTCCACTCACTATCATATGAAGAGTGGGGAAAAGAGTTTAGGGGAGTGGGAAGAGCAGTCTTTGGGTTTATACAGACTGCATAAATTCCAACTCCGTGCTTCACCACGTATGTGACCCTGAGCATCAGCTTCCTTGTCTGCAGAATGGGGGTGGCAACTGCGCCACTCACAGCGGAGAAAGGTTATAGCTCCGCCCCTGATGTCAAGCCCCACCCCCAGAGGGGAGGAGGCACCTGGGAGCCCTGGGCTGGGGAGACCTCGTGTCGGAGCCACCTTTGCAGCTCCCACTGTTCCCATCCAGGACTACACCTGTCAGAAACTAGGCTGTAGAGAACTTAGCAAGGAGGAACCAAGACACCCAGCTGCCCTCCAGCCCAACCACTCACTGTGCGTTGTCCTCCAGCAAGTCACTGGTCCTCCCGGAACTTCAGCTGTGGAATGAGAGGATTCTGCTCTAGCAGTATTTCCTAAGCAGTGTTACTAGGTCTAAGAAAGGAAGATTCTGAGGTCGAATGCTGGACAAGCACAGTTAAATGTGTTTCTTAGCTGCAGGACTTTTCAGAGCCTTTGATGTACTGATACATGGTAAAAAAAAAAAAAAAAAAAAAAAAAAAAAAAAAAAAAAAAAACGCAGAGGAGAATGCAGTGTGGGGAGGTGCCAGACTCATCACAGATGCCTTTTTCCCCCCAAGATACCTAAAGGGAATTGATTGTGGTTGGGGTGGGGGAGGGCTGATCCCAGAGTTCTCTGCAGCCCTCGTTCCTTGCTACTCTCCTCCCCATTTTCCATGCCCAGCCCAACTCCACAGAAAGCACTCTTCTTTCTTATCTCCCTCCTTGGAAAGCTATTCAGTTCCCTTCTCCCAGCCTTCCCCTCTTCCCCTGGTTAAATCCTAGACAAGACTCAGCTGTAGCAGCCCCTCCTCCAGGAAGCCCTCCCTGACTTCCCAACTGGTCAGGCCTGCCTCTACTCCCACAGTCCCAGTACCAGAGGTCCCTCTACCAAACCTCACAACACACTGCCCAGTACCAGGCTATCCCCAAGGCAGGCTGCCACCACCTTGGGAGCTGGCCAGGACAGGGCCAGCTCTGCTTCCTCTCTGTATCCCCATGCCCAACACGACAATGGCACTCACATTCTGAAGCTGTCACTGATGGATGAAGGTAGATGCGATTGGCGAGGAGAGGAGTGGTCAGGTGGGGAATCTGAGCCTCCATGGCCCCAGGTAGACCCATAGACCCATGAGGACCGTCCCTGCATGCTGGTCTGAGGCCCAGGCCGGTGGTCTGTTCCCTGCAGTGTTGGACGGGCACACATACAGCCACTCAAGCCACAGGATGCGCTATGCCTGCAGCTCCTCGGAGGACTGGCCCCCACCCTTGGACATCAGCTCTGATGGGGACGTGGATGCCATGGTACTCAGGGAGCTGTACCCAGATTCTCCACCAGGGTAAGGAGGCTATGTGGGGAAGGGGGCATTAGAGGATGGGGCCCTGGACACAAAGACCCCCCAACTCCATCACGGGAAAGAGTGGCACCTCTCCACATAGTATAAATGCAGAAAACACCTGCTCAGTGGGCATGGCCACCTCCTCCCCACTCCTGACCAAGTAGGTCCCATTGAGGCAGTGTGACTTAGCAGATGTCACCTGGAAGTGCTAGGAAAGGAAGAGACAAGCCCAGCTCCTCAGGCTGCTGACTAGGTGTGCCAGGAATGCCTTTGCAGTTTCAGGGGAGGTTCCATGGCAGCTGTCCTGAGTTCCCTGGGGATCTGCTCCTCCGGCTGTCTCCCTGGAGGTGGGAGGGAAGGCCAGAGAGTATTTGGTTATTTCAGTGACCATGGGATCAACTTCCCCTAGGGAAAAAAAGTTCATTGTGTTTCAATAAATAACACCAGGGACTAGGGCAGCAAAGAGGGGACGAACCCATATGCCGACATCTGATGGCCCCAGGTGCACTCGCTCTGGAAACTCTTTCTTGTATGATCATGAGCAAGTTACTTAATCCTGCGGTGCCTGCTTCTCCATTGTTGAAATGTCCATGTAATAATACCTGCCCCGGCTGGGCACGGGGGCTCACGCCTGTAATCCCAGCACTTTGGGAGGCTGAGGTGGGCAGATCACGAGGTCAGGAGATCGAGACCATCCTGGCTAACACGGTGAAACCCCATCTCTACTAAAAATACAAAAAATTAGCCGGGCATGGTGGTGGGCGCCTGTAGTCCCAGCTACTCGGGAGGCTGAGGCAGGAGAATCGCTTGAACCCAGGAGGTGGAGGTTGCAGTGAGCTGAGATCGCACCACTGCACGCCAGCCTTGGCGACAGAGCGAGACTTCATCTAAAAAAATAATAATAAAATAATAATAATAATACCTGCCCCAAAGGATACTCATGAAAATGACACAGAAGTGCTGGTAAAATGCTCAGCAAGGCATTGGCTCTTCCCACCAGTGGTGTCGCTACTATTTCGAGGCCACAGGTGATAAACTATCCATGCTGAGGAGGACGAGGGGAGGGGATCAGGGAGGATGGGCTGACACGGGAAATCGGCCTTTGTCAAGCATGTGTGGTGCTTGGGTTGGGAGGAACTGGGACCTTCAGAGATACAGAGGAGGGTGTGACCAGCAGAGGGCACAGATGAACAAAGGCCCAGAGGCAGGTGAGCTCGCGTGTGCCGCACTACAGTGGGCACAGTGGGGCTTGACCTCTTCTCCCCTTCCCCTGCCCCGGCTTTCCAGTCAGACCCACCTGGGTTTGAGCCCATCCTGGACGCTGCCCAGGTTGATGCTCTCAGGCATGTCACTGTGGCTCTCAAGGGCTCCATTTCTTCATTTATGAAATAGGGACAAATAACCCTGCTTCCTGGGTTTTCCTGGAGAGGAAGATACTGTGGGTATCTGGGGATGTGGCTCAGGGTTAGACCTGAGCCCTCGGCTCCTGAGGCCATAGCCTGAGGACACAGGCACCTCCCCCCACCCCTAGGAGTCAGTGGCTCTAGCCTGTGTAGGGAAGGGCCAGCTGGGTCCCAGAGACCAGGAGCTGGACCCCAAGGAGACTGCCTCTGCCCATGAGGCTCATCAAAAGGACAGGAACCGGTGGGGCTGCTTCTGATGGAGGTGGAGGCACACAGATGCCCTGGGGGTACCTGGGAGCAGACTTCTCCCTGAGTCAGAGCAGAGCATTGGGTTGGCCTCAGGCACGAAGGGGTGCCCCAGCTGCAGGCCTCCACTGTGGTCAGGCACCTCCCCCCAGGCTGGTTGGGTTCAGGGCCTGGACAGGGCTGGGCAGGCATGAGACAGGGGTGGGGAGGGGTGGGGAAGGTGGGGGCAAGACTAGGAAGACAGAGGTGATTCCCCCTCCAAACACACACACACACACACACACACACACACACACACCTGCCGAGACCTCCCAGGCAACAAGGTCTGGCTGAGCCCGGGGCCTCTGTGGTCTCATCTGCAGCCACCGAGGCAGAGACTGGCCTTAGAGATCAAGACGGGTTTGTCTCAGAGAAGTGGGGGGGTCATGGAGCTAGAAGGAGAGAGTTATGCCCCTCAGCTCCTGGGGGCCCCAGAGACAGTGGCAGTGGGAAGAGAAAGGGACAGGTGGAGCTTGTGGCCAGGAGGGCCCTGTGCCTGTGATCATGCCCACAGGAATGGCTGTGTCCAAACGGCCCTCGGGGCCCTCGAGCAGCCCCCTCCCCATGGGGAGCTCTTCTCTGGAGGGACTTTGGTCCCCTCCTGCCAGCCCCTCTCAGGCAGATCACCCATCAGTACTCGAAGAGGGAAAGGGGTCAGGGCCTCCACCATTCCGTGCTAGGAGACCCCTCCAGTCCTGGATGAATGGCCCGTGTCCTCCCCCTTGCCCTTCCACCTTCACCCCTGCCCCAGGGGCTTGAGCAGGGGTGGTGCGGCCAGTCCTTTCCAGGGCAGTGGGTGCTTTTTTGCTCTGCATCTGTAGGTTCAGAGGGGCCCAGGTCACTCTTTCCTAAACTGAGAATGGGAACTTTGGAGTGGCTGGAGACCAAGGTGTCTTGTAGCCTGAGGTTGGTCCTACCCAGCCCCCACACACCCAGTGCGCTGCAGGGAGATGCTCCCTAGACAGTGGTCCCTGCTGCTGCGAGGCTTGCGAGGCACCGGAGACCCGGGGCAGCTCAGTGTTCATGCGTTGAGCTCACACCGCACACGAGGGCTGAGTCAGGTCCCGAATCCAGGTCCTAGGGGTTCTGAGGTCCCCCTCTGGAGGTGGAGGGAAGTAGTAGGGTTTCACTGGAGCCAGCGTGGACAAGGCCCACCCTGGTCCACAGCCAGGACAGCTTGTCACTGCAGATAGACACCTAGGCCTTTGGGAGAGACCCAGCCCTAAGGCCTAGGTGGGGCACTGAGGGAGCCTCTTCTCTTGTAGCTACGAGGAGTGTGTGGGGCCAGGGGCCACTCAGCTGTATGTCCCCACGGACGCACCGCCACCCTACTCTCTGACTGATTCCTGCCCCACGCTGGACGGCACCTCCAACTCAGGCAGCAGCCACAGCCCCGGCCGACACCAGCAGGAGCAGAGAACCCCGGCCCAAAGTGGCCTCCACACGGTCTCCATGGACACCCTTCCCCCCTATGAGGCTGTGTGTGGAGCCGGCCCCCCATCGGGCCTGCTGCCACTGCCAGGACCAGGCCCAGGGTCAAGGGGCTCCCAGGGCTCACCCACCCCAACCCGGGCCCTAGCCTCCGGCCCAGAGAGGATTGTGTGAGGGACCCAGCCGGCCGGGTCCTGCTGGTCCCTATGGGCTGAACCACATTCTTTAGGCACACAAAGGCATGCAGACACACACACACACACACAGAGATGCACTCATGACTCATACACGCACAGACCAAACTTGTATACACACAGACATCTACACTGACATACCCCGTGTACACACACAGATCTAGACATGCTCCACGTGTGTGTGCACATGCGCACACACAGGCCCACCACAAACACAAAACCCACCGGCAAAGGTTTCACAGAATGTGGAGCTCTCCTGGCCTCCCGTCCCTCCTCCTGGCCTGTTGGTTGTGCCTCTGTAGACAGTGCTGCGGGGAAAGAGGCGAAGTAGGAAGTTGGACTTTCTCTTCCCTCTCCCAGGCCCGTTTGCCCCTACCCTTGCCGGCAAGCTGTGCCCAAATTCTGATTCTGCCTCTGGAAACTGCTGGACCATCCAAGGTCAGCCGCCTGCCCTGACCCCTACCCCAGGGCCAGCTTGTCCTCCTGGGAGGCGGGACAGGCCCCAGTGAGGTTCCATTGTGCGCTGTGCCTATCTCTCAATTCCAGGGCAGATGAGCCACAACATCACCACCCTGCCACTTACAAAGTGGGGGACCTGGGTCTGGGGGCTCAGGTGCAACCTGGAGGCCCTCACAGCCCACCAGGCCCCCTCCTGACCCCAGTACCCTCAGTCAGGTGGTGCTAGTAGAGCCATCTCCTAAGCTGCAGGCCCCAGGTGGATGGGCAGGGCCCTTCATGGGTGTGCAGTGGCGGTTCCCTCGTCAGTCCAGCCACTGCCCAGGACTAAGGGTCTTCAAGGAAGATGAGGTCATTGTCCTTCTCCAGGTGGCTTCACCGCAGTGCTGCCTGGGCACCTCTCTGAGGCAGAGAAGTGGCCCCTCGCTCAGTCCCTGCCCGGCCGACCACTGTGGCCTGCACGCAAATGGGTCAGAGCCAGATCCCGGAGCTGGTGCTGTCCTCCTAGGTGGCCGCTCATAGCTGGGGATGGTGAGTGAATGTGTTCTGGCCTTGCCCACGTGGGTGTTTGCAGAGACAAAATGAAGGGGATATACTCCCCATAAATACCACCTTGCCACCACAAGAGGACCAGAAGGCTACTTGGCCTTGCTGCCACAGAAGGGGATTTGTAGGGTCAGCCTGGCTGCAGAAAGGCTGGCTCAGATCTTGACCGAGAAACCCCAGTGATTTCCATCAAAGACCACGCAGGTAATGGAAGTGATTCCTGAAGACCCAACCCACCGAGGGTGGCAGCCAAGCGTCCTTGAGGAGTGTCCCCGCCAGCATCGCCAGCAGCCATCACTCTGCCTCCCTCCCACCTCTTGTCCCCCATCGTTAAACAACAGCACCCTACCCAGCCTCCCCACATTTCTGTTCCTGTAATGAAGGGCTAAGACGATTTAGTAATCTCTTTCTTAAGCAGAGGAGTGGCAAGGATGGCAATCTGTTCTGGTGTGGAGCCGAAAGGAACCCACCCAGAGGTTCTGTAGCATCCTGCGTGCCGCCTCCTGGAGCCCCAGACTCCACCTGGGGGAGGGACTTGTTTACAAGCAGTTCTGACCACCTTAGTGGTGTACTGTTTTCTAGGCAAAAAATATCTGTCTGTTGTACTGTATAGCCTTTAAAATGCTCCAGGAACGAGACTCTTTTAAGAAACACATCCTGCTTCTGCAACTCCAGAGAGTGCTGGGGGAAAAAAAGGGATAAAAATTCCTACCTACTCATCAGTGTTTGAACGATGGAGCTGAATCCTTGTTCCTGGACTAGGCAATGAATAAGCAACAATGTATCTTTTCTGTGTTCAAAATAAATATATCATCAATAAAATGTAGCAAGAAGTAACACTTTGAGAGAGTGCATTAGGGTTCTTTTTTTCTTTCTTTTTTTTTTTTTTTCTTCAGACAGGGTCTCTCTCAGTCACCTAGGCTGGAGTGCAATGGTATGAACATAGCTCACTGTAGCCTTGAACTCCTGCCCTCAAGTGATCCTCCCACCTCAGCCTCCCAGGCAGCTGGGACTATAGGCGTGCCCCACCACACCCAGCTAATTTTTGATTTTTAACTTTTATAAAGACAGGGTCTCACTATGTTGCCCAGGCTAGTCTCAAACTCCTGGTCTCAAGCGATCCTCTCACCTCAGCCTCCCGAGTAGGGTTTATACCTTCTGAAACTTGTAAGGAAAGGAAACACTAAATAGCAACAAAATAAAAATGCACCTCCAGCTAGCAATCCCTACTCATTCATTACCTCTCAACATGAAGCACCACTGAAGCCTTGTCAGTTTCCTGTCTATGTGAATATTTGGATAGTCAGTGCCTTACAGGAGTTGCTTTTTTTTTTTTAATCCCCACTGAAACTTGACATCATTTCTCTGGGATATGGCTGATGTAACGTCACGAGGATGGGCCATCAACTTCAGGACCTGACTCTAGGAACTTCACAGACTACACGTTTTACTCTAACAGTGGTTGGTTTGTAGCACCCCGATGGTCTGTACTACCAGGAAAGAGAGGAAAACGGCAATGAGACTGAAATGAGCTGTTGTCTCGCCCTCTGCAGGAACTCCCCTCTTCCTTTCCATGCCTTCCACAAGACCACGGCTTGAGCTATTAATCTCTTGGAGGACAGAGCCTGGGCCCCTTCCTCTGTCACATTTCCCTCCCAGCAGAACTCCAATAGAGCCCACTAACATAGTCCTAGGCCCCTTCAAATGCCTTGAAAGTGGGGTGCAATCCTGAAGGAGGGTGCAGCGGGGGGAAAGACCGTGAAATAGGCTCATCCTTCTGGTTCTCCAGCCCATGTCTCTGCTGGACAAGACAAGGCTGGCTCTGACATGGTCACCACCCCGACTCTGAGCCCACACTGCCACCTGCTGGCTTCCTGCTGCCACTGTTCAAAGTGAACAAGTCGGGTTCTGAAGAATGAGGAAGCCCCCTTCTATCACCTTGAAACACACTACCCACCGACACTCATAATTGCAGACAAAACCTGTCATTTTAATCCTGGGCTTTGCTTCCACCCTTGAGATGTTCCATAAGGTTTAACCCATTAACATCACCACCCTGCCATTTACAAAGTGGGGGACCCAGTTCTGGGGGCTCAGGTGTAACCTGGAGGGCCTCACAGCCCACCAGGCCCCCTCCCAACCCCAGTACCCTCAGTCAGGTGGTGCTAGTAGAGCCATCTCCGAAGCTGCAGGCCCCAGGCAGATGGGCGGGGCCCTTCATGGGTGTGCAGTAGCGGTTCCCTCGTCAGTCCAGCCACTGCCCAGGACTAAGGGTCTTCAAGGAAGATGAGGCCATTGTCCTTCTCCAGGTGGCTTCACCGCAGTGCTGCCTGGGCACCTCTCTGAGGCAGAGAAGTGGCCCCTCGCTCAGTCCCTGCCCGGCCGACCACTGTGGCCTGCACACGAATGGGTCAAAGCCAGATCCCGGAGCTGGTGCTGTCCTAGGTGGCCGCTCACCCCCGCCCCGCCAGCATCTCTCTCTGGACACAGCCAGACACTTATATCCCCTTCTCTGTATGCAAAGTAATCGCTCCTCTGTTCTGAACACCACTAGGCATGGCTCCCGTGCCACCTCTGTGCTCTGGGGCTCCACTTCCCGGGAAAGAATGCAGAAACTTCCACAGTGATGGCGTCCAGCCATGTGCTGCCGCCAACCTGAACCACCCCACACCGACACCCAGCTCCTACCACAAAGGCTCAGGATCCCACAGGCCTTTGGGACTGTCACGCTCTTGACTTTTCCTGCTCCTCCATCCACGACATGCCCTATGCTGTGGTGTGTCACATATGGCACCATATTCGAGGTCCTTTGCACATTCCTAAGGAGATACCTCCTGTCTGTGCTAGGGCCAAGGAGAACACCCCGGGTACCTGGGCTCATCAGAGGCCCAAGGAGATGGAAGGTGAAGCTGCATCACAGGATGGTGGAGACAGGAGCATCAGGGCCAGACCCTGGGATGAGGATGTGGGTGCGAGGGTTTGGTTAGGGAGGTGATCCCTGGAGTACCTGATGGAGAGGCAGTAAACAAGGAAGGCAAGGAAGCTAGTGAGGGGGTCACCAAGCAGGTCACCACTGCAGGCCACTGAGTGCAGTCCCACTGGTGACTCTGAGAGACAGAGTAGAACGCACCTTGAAGTGACGCCCGCCCTCGGGTGGCAGAGATGGGTTGTTTTATCCTGATACTCAGCAGACATTTTTGGAGGCTGCCCTTTGGAGAATGTTCATTCCTGCCCTTTGTGGAGGCGAAACGAGCTCCTCTGGCCAGAAAAAGTCTTCAGGCAGGGAGGTCACTGTGCTGGCGATGACACCATCGTGATAGTCCACAAGAGCCATCATTGGGTCCCCATGTATGGGCATGGTGAGGTCCCAGGTCTCTGCACAGCGCTCCAGCAGCTGCTGCCACACACAAGAAACAGGCATCGCCCAGAAGAGGGCGGAAAGAGGGTTGATACAAAGTAAGGCTGTTCACAGCCACCATGGGGAGCATCCTCTGTCACACCGGCCAAGCCCCATGCACATACACACACTGGGGCCCCTCCCATCAAGTTCCTAGAGACACCCCTGGCACACACTCACATGTAGCATCCCCTCAGCTCTACCTCCTGTGGTTTTGTGGACATTTGCTCAGACAGCTTTGGTGCACACACACTAGTGCCCTTCTCACTTAGAGCTTGTGCATGTACACACTTGGCGTCGCACACTCCAGTGCCACTGACACTCCCACTCAACTGTTCCTATCCGTTGATACTAGCGGTATCCTATCCGCTAATACCCACCTGCAGGTTCAAACAGGCTCTGTGTATTAGCAGTGGAGAGACAGTAAGTTTCATCGTCTGAGGAAGTGAATCTTCTGTCCTGGTCTCTGCTTTGCTTGACCCCACACTGCACCTCCTCGGGGCCAGAGGAACTCTCTGGAGCCCAGGAATGGCTGCCTAGATCAGGCCGGACATCTCTGGACTTGGGGGCTGGGCAGATCTCTACCCCCAGGGTGGCAGCCCAGTTGTGCCAGCCCAACATGTCTCCAAGAAATCCAAGGTTGCAGGTCCTCAGGCCCTGCCGTCCCCACCTCAGCCATACCACCACTGACCATCCCCACCAGCATGACTCCTGGGGGCCTGGGGCTGCCTGTCTCTCTTCCACCGCCAGTGGCTGCCTGGTCCACAGCCCACCACAAGGCTGGCACCACCTGAACTGTGTGGTGGAGTAGGAGGGCATCCCTTGAAAAGGACCCTTCACTCCCTGCCACTCTGAGCCTCATTATCCAACTGCAAGAGACAGAAACCCAACTGGAATCTTCATAAGCAAGGAAGAATACTTACTGAATTGTCCAAGTCAAGCATGGCTGGATCCAGAAAGTGCAGGAATATGGGCAGGTATGTCATCTCTCTCTGGACGCTGCTGTCCACCACAGCGCCTTCATTCTCCCATCAGAACAAAAGTATGGAAGCCCCAAGTCTACTTTGGTTGGTTCATAATCCAAAACAAAGATATCCCCTCTCCCCCAGAGAGCAAATACCAAGTCTCAGAGAAAACTGACTGGCCCAGACATGTCCTCATCCCTGACTCTCTGAATGGCTGTGGCTGGGATTAAGGTCTCTGTTGTTTGTTTGTTTGTTTTTGAGTCAAAGTCTCACCCCGTCTCCCACACTGGAGTGCAGTGGTACGATCTCGGCTCACTGCAACCTCCATCTCCCAGGTTCAAGCAATTCTCCTGCCTCAGCCTCCCGAGTAGCTGGGATTACGGGCACATGCTACTGCGCCCGACTAAATTTTTGTATTTTTAGTAGAGACAGGGTCTCACCATGTTGGCCAGGCTGGCCTTGAACTCCTAACCTCAGGTGATCTGCCTGCCTTGGCCTCCCAAAGTGCTGGGATTACAGGCATGAGCCACCGCACCCAGCCGGGAGTAGGGCCTCTGGCTGGCTCAGCCTGGGTCATGCCAAAGCAGTCCCTGCAGATCTCCCGTGCCTCCACCTCTCCTCCCTGCCTGCCACTCTGTAGAGGGTGAGGAGGAGGAGCCACATTTGTCTCTCCTGGAATGGGTTTTGCAAAGAAAAGAGGGGAGGAGGCTGGGAGAACTGGAGACACACAGATGAGCAGCCTCTGCCATGTTCCCTTGACAGGGCCAGGCCCTATCCCTCAGATCTCAGTCTGAGCGATGACCCCAAGCCACAGATAGGCAAGGAGCTGGGCAGTGAGTGAAGGCAGGTGCTGGGGCAGGGTCAGGCAGAGAGTGGTTGCTAAACAGGGCCCATGGCAAAGAAAGGAGGAAAGAGCAACAGCCTCCAGCCAGGCCTGGGGGCTCCAGGCTCACTGGACACCATCTTGAGTCTGTGCCAGCTCTTTCCCATGGTGGCCATAGCAGGGCGGGGGCTTAGACCAGAGAGGCCCAGCTCCACTGCCCACTGGCAGAGGCCCCAGCCAGCTGCAGGGAGCCAGTCGAGCTCCACACTGAGGGCAGTCTGTGACTTGTGGACTTACAAGACTCTCCCAAGGAATACACTCACCTACAGTGTATGGTTACACAGTTTTGTTCCTGAAGAGGAACATAAATTCGGGCAAAAGGTCAAGGTATGAATCTACGCAACTGGGCCTGAGACTCCACTCCAGGCACTGACTTTTCCCCAGGACAATCTCACCATGGGCTCCTGCTGCTTCTCCTCCTCCTTACAGCCCTTCCCTTCCTGGGCTGTCCCCAAGGACCTGAGTCATGCCTCCCAGACTAGGGGCCTGGAACTGTGGCCCAAGCTGACTCCTGTCCAGGTGGCGGGCCCAGCACAGAGCCCAGGAGGGTTATGGGGTAGATAATCAGCAGGAACTCCCAGCTCAATTATGAGAGAAATGGTGCTTCCTGCCAGTCACGTGTAGACTTGATGACAGTAAGTGCTGAGTTCCAGACATGAGACCCTCTGCCCAGCCAGCATCCCCATCCAGCTCCTCCTCCTCACCCTCTGCAGAGTGGGCACAAGACCCAGGCTCAGTCAGCCAGAGACCCTGTGGCCTCTGAGCTCCTAAGTTCTGCAAGGAACCTGGGAGCTGCTGTGAGTGAAGGCTGAGTATGGGGATCCAGAGGTCTGGTTTCTCTGCTTCTGTCATCAGCTCACCACGTGAACTTGAACCAGGCCTCAGGACCCCCATGCCCCATCAGCCCACCTAGGCCAAAGCAGCCCCTGCAGATCTCCCGTGCCTCCACCTCCCCTCCCTGCCTGCACTGTTCCCAAAGCCAGTCACACTGACAGGCAGAGAGAGCAGATTCTCACGAAGTCAGTCACTCCCCCAAGGACCCAGAAAATGTGAACAATGCAATTAACACCAAATCCAAAACAGTTCAAGGAGGCTGTAGCAATCCAATGGGAACGAGCAAGGCTGACTCCAGCACAAGAGGGCAGGGAAGGGGTGTTTCTAGGCACCATGCCCAGCGTTCTCACCCTCACTGTCTCAGCCACCCTGGGAAAGATGAGGGTGGCTGGCAGTTCACAGGCATGACAGGTTCCCCATGAGGGGAACTGGGGACTAAGATGTTCAGAATGAATGTAGTTAGTAAGCAACCAAAACCAATAGAAGAATCCCAGTGTGAGCAGGGTTGGGGGGGCCGGGCCTTAAGAGTGTACCAATTTGTGAAATTTTGGCTATTAACAAGAAAAAAACAAAGGCCATTCCAGGCCTCTCCCCAGGGAACAAATCTGCCTGGGGTCAAAAATGAGAGAAAAAGAGAGAACCTTGGCCTGGTGATTATACTCTACAACACAACTCAGGGAGGCCAGGTGCGGTGGCTCACACCTATAACCCCAACACTTTGGGAGGCAGAGGTGGGAGGATAGCTTGAGCCCAGGAGTTAGAAAACAGACTGAGCAACAAAGTAAGACCTTATCACTACCCCCCAAAAAAAAAAATTGTTTTATTTAGCCAGATGCTATGGTGTGTGCCTGTAGTCCCAGCTACAGGGGAGGCTAGGACAGGAGGATTGTTTGAGCCCAGGAGGTCAAGGCTGCAGTGAACTATGACTGTGCCACTGCACTCCAGCCTGTGAGTGCTCCAGAGTGACTGTGCCACTCACTCCACAGAGTGAGATCATATCTCAAAAAACAAAAAATAAAAAGAAACAAACAAAAAACTACACTGCTGGCTTTTAAGATGGAGGAAGGGGCCCTGAGCCAAGGAATGTAGGCGGCCTCTAGGAACTGGAAAAAGCAAGGAAATGAATTCTCCCAAAGGAACAAGCCCAGTGAGACTGATTTTGGACCTCGGTCTGACCTTTAAAAGTATAAGATAATAGGCCAGGGGAGGTGGCTCACACCTGTAATCCCAGCACTTTGGGAGGCCGAGGCAGGTGGATTGTCTGAGGTCAGGAGTTCAAGACCAGCCTGGCCAACATGGTGAAACCCCATCTCTACTAAAAAAAAAAAAAAAAAGATACAAAAATTAGCCAGGCATAGTGGCAAATGCATGTAGTCCCAACTACTTGGGAGGGAGGCTGAGGCAGGAGAATTGCTTGAACCCAGAAGGTGGAGGTTGCAATGAGCCAAGATCGTGTCACTGCACTCCAGCCTCATCAACAAAGCAAGAATCTGTTTCAATAAAATAAAATAAAATAAACCTCTAAATTGATTGAGATAAGCCTCCGACACTTTTCGGTTTACAAAAAACATACCTAAGAATTGGCCACCCAGGGGCAGGAAGCTGGGGTTTCTATCCAGTAACTCTAACCCTGCTGGCCCTTGGTTGGTTGAGGGTTGCCAGCTTCCTGGTGCTTCCAGCCTGTACCGCACACCAGCAGAGCATGCCTCTGGGGACATCCGGATGGGATGGTGGTATGGAAAGATGCTGGTGCTGATGTGCCTGGCCCTCATTTTTTGTGGGGCCGGAGGACAAGGAAAACACAAATCCTGACCTAGGCCCTGCTCTACCGGGAGGGGCCCGGTCACCCTGCAATCTCAGCCTTTCAGAGTGACAAGCACTGGCAAGGCCTGGCTGCACATAGCTTTATCTTTTGCTAGCACAACTTCCTCCTTTGCTTCCAGATTGGGCGTTGGAGCAGGACAGAGGCAGGACCCATCCACTCCTCCAAGTGCCCAGCCTAGGACAGGACTCTCTCCTCCATATCCAGCTCCCTCGGAGCCACCATGAACAGGCCCCAATCCCCAGGCCCAGGCGAAGCTGCTCTGGGCGAGACCCTCTTGGGCGACCTCATCAGCTACTACCGGGAGAGGGCAGGGGAGGGCCGGCTCCATGTCTGCAGGAAAGCAGCCCTCACCCACAGGGCCAGGTGGCTCCTGGGAAAGGGGGGCCCTCCATGGCTGTGTCTGCCAGAGTAAGTGGCCCTTGCTCTGGGTGGCTGCTGTTGTGGGGGTCCCAGTCCTGTCAGCCCTGTCCCAAAAGTTGGCCCCGAGCTGGTGCGTGCACTAGAGTTCCTGGAGCTGATCTCCGTCAACCTGCTTCTGTTTCCCTGGAGGAAGGAAATCAGGTCCCTGAAGGTAGGCACTGCCACACGTCTGAGCAAGGGGGGTTCAGGCAGGGGTTGGGGCTCTGCCTCTGGGGGAACAGCATGCCCATCATACCCACTGACTTCAGTCCCATTTCAGTTTAAGAAACTGAGGGCTCAAGAGACAGACGCAACTCATCTGTGGTCAACAGCTAGCAAGTGACACAACTGCTCCTAGCCACGAGACCAGCGGTCCCCAACCTTTTTGGCACCAGGGACCAGTTTCGTAGAAGACAATTTTTCCACAGACAGGGTGGAGGGATGGGGGTGGGGTTGGTTTCGGGATGAAACTCTTCCATCTCAGACCATCAGGCATTAGATTTTCATTAGGAACATGCAACCTAGATCCCTCTCATGCACAGTTCATAATAGGGTTCCCACTCCTGTGAGAATCTAATGCCACTGCTGATCGTGACAGGAGGCGGAGCTCAGGTGGTAATGCTTGCTTGCCCGCCACTCACCACCTGCTGTGGGGCCAGGTTCCTAACAGACCACAGACCAGTACTGATCCAAGGCCTGGGGATTGGGGACCCCTGCACTGGACTGTACTGCCTCTCCAAGGAAAGATGAACCAAGGAGCTCATAATAAACAAGGAGAGGAGTTGGGCTTTGGAGATCTAACGGAGAGGTTTTTTTTGTTGTTGTTTTTCGTTTTGTTTTTGAGACAGAGTCTCGCTGTCACCAGGCTGGAGTACAGTGGCGCGATCTTGGTTCACTGCAACTTCCACCTCTCAGGATCAAGCGATTCTCCTGCCTCGGCCTCCCAAGTAGCTGGGATTACCGGTGCCCACCACCACACCCGGCTAATTTTTGTATTTTTTTTTTTTTTTTTTTTTTTGAGACGGAGTTTCGCTCTATCGCCCAGGCTGGAGTGCAGTGGCCAGATCTCAGCTCACTGCAAGCTCTGCCTCCCGGGTTCACGCCATTCTCCTGCCTCAGCCTCCCAAGTAGCTGGGACTACAGGCGCCCGTCACCACGCCCGGCTAGTTTTTTTTTTTTGTACTTTTTAGTAGAGACGGGGTTTCACCATATTAACCAGGATGGTCTCGATCTCCTGACCTCGTGATCCGCCCATCTCGGCCTCCCAAAGTGCTGGGATTACAGGCTTGAGCCACCGCGCCCGGCCAATTTTTGTATTTTTAATAGAGATGAGATTTCACCATGTTGCCCAGGCTGGTCTCAAACTCCTGACCTGAAGTGATCTGCCTGCCTCAGCCTCCCAAAGTGCTGGGTTTACAGACGTGAGCCATCGCACTCGATCCCTACCAGAGAGTTTTAATCTCTTCCTGCTCCAGGCCCTGACTGCTAGGCTGGGAGGTGGGATACCTAGAGCCTTACCCCAGCTCAGTCACTATCTTTCTGCATTTTTTTTGTTTGTTTTTTGTTTGTTTGAGATGAAGTCTCACTCTGTGGCCCAGGCTGGAGTGCAGTGGTGCCATCTCAGCTCACTGCAACCTCCACCTCCTGGTTTCAAGTGATTCTCCTGCCTCAGCCTCCCAAGTAGCTGGGATTACAGGCACCCACCACCGCACTAAAAATAATCTTCTTGTATTTTTAGTACAGACAGGGTTTCACCATGTTGGCCAGGCTGGTCTCCAGCTCCTGACCTCAGGTGATCCACCCGCCTTGGCCTCCCAAAGTGCTGGGATTACAGACATAAGCCACCACACCCAGCCATTTTCTGTGTCTTTGGACAGATCCTGCTTTGTCTTTGAGCCTCAGTGTACCCCTCTGTAAAAGGGGACAGAGGATAACATGATCATGGACCAGGCTTTCCTTTGGCCAAATGCCCTCATCCACGTGCTTCTCAGGAGCCCCTGGTGTCCCTCGGCACCAGCCCTTGATCCTGCCTGGCCTGGCCCCTCTCAGCCACTCTGCTGAGGCCTATCCCACTCCTAACAAGCTCCCTTGTCTGTTCTAGATGTACACTGGGAGCTTTACCTACTGGGTGTGATCTGTGCTTTCCAGACACACAGTGGACACCATCCTGGGCAGGCTGGGCTACACGACCACCTTGGAGTCTGAGTTCTCACTGGTCCAGGCCATCAGTAAAGAGGATGTCAAGCAGATGGTGTTCAAGATCTTCCTGGTGAGGGTCTCATGTGAGGCCGTTCTTAGAACTATGGGCACACGGGTGCTTGAGCTGGGCACAGAGAAACTTGCCAGGCCCCACAGCAGGCACAACTCAAAGAAAAGGCTGGTGAAGCCCTGCAGCTGCCTCTAGGGGGTTCAGCCAGGCCCAGGTTGTGGGGGACCACAGCAAGGTTCCTCAGAAGGGGTGGGATCCGAGAGGGCCCTGGGAGAGGGCACTGCTGACCAGAGATCTCTGCCCATGGCTCTGAGCCCATCTGAGGTCTCAACAGCCCCCAACAGCCTCCCCAACAGCTCCCCAGTCCCCTGGGGCCCCCAGTGCCATGCCAGCACATGCTCGGACAGTGAGGAGGTCCTGCCTTGCTTCAGTGACCCTGTCTTATACTGGATGCCCTGGTTTCCCAAGGACATTTTCCTGAGAAGCCTGAAGGGAAACCAACTCCCAGGCCTAGCCCTGGCCCCTGGCCCTTCCTCGGGTGACGTGGTCACCGCCTCAGGGTGCAGCAGGGAGCAGTCCCTGGACTCAGATGCAGTTCTTGAGAGCAGAGAAGTCACCATTCTCAGCCAGCTCTGCCCAACACCAGGTCCCCAATCTCCAGGGTAGTCCTTAGACCAGAAGCCACAAGCATAGCTGGAGCTGGCCAGCCCCAGAACAGACGCCGCACCTCCCAGCACCTCTTCAGAGAGGAATGAGCTCTGAGTGCTCCCCTACCTTCTGGGCCCCTCAACTCCTGCAGGCCATCCTAGAGGCATCCCGCACCCTGGGGTGGAGGAAGATGGACAACTAGGGCCTCTCATGGGGCCCGCGTCAACTGGTGATGATGTCAGCCCAGAAAGTGGAGTTACTCCGCTCCGGAGGTCTACCCAGGCTCCCCTGCATGGATGAGAGTCCCCCAACACCCACTATACCCCCCAGTGGGGGCTGGTGACACCAGTTCCCACCCAAAGACACCATCCCAGCAATGGCTGAGGGAGTAATCTCTGGCTGGTACAGGGCAGGCACCCTGAATAAGCAAATAACTCTCACTGCAATGTCCACCAGGAAGTGACTGCTGGGAGAGGTGCTAGACCTGGGATCATGGCACGGGAGGAGAAGCAGGGCACAGGGGAAGAGTGGCCAAACCTATGGCTTGCTTGTGAGGCATAGGAGCCAATCTGCTAACCCCAAAAGCTCTCAAATTCCAGCCCTGCCATCGATGACTTGCGTGACTTTGGGCAACTCACTCCACCTCTCTGAGCCTCGTTTTCCTCATCTGTAAAGTGACTATGGTCAGACGTCTTCCCAGGAGGCTGGGAAGAGTTAGTGAGGTGAGGTGTGCTCAGAGCCCATTAGAGACCGACCCAGAGAAGGGTCCCTCCCTTTAGGCTTTCTGTCCCCTTCATGTCCCAGCTCAGTTGTGTGACCCTGGGTAAGTCATCCTGCAGCTCTGAGCAGCTGCTTCCCTCAGCAGCCTTCAGACCCATTCCACCAGTCACAGTGCAAATAAAGAGGGCAGAGATGTGTAGACAACTGGATGTGTAGTACACCCTTAATTCATCTAGGATCCACTATTGCCCTCCCTTTTCTCTCGGCTAATTTGTTGGGAGCCCAGGGTCAGCTCTCATGCCTGCTCTCCAACCAGGAGTGGGGGCACCCCCTCTACCTGCCATCTCCTTCCCCTTTATGTACACATATACATGCACACATGCACACAAGTGGGTACATTCAGCACGGCACATGCATATACACATGTCCTTAGTCATTCCTCATTGAGATCCCAACAGAGGGCATCCTCCTCCAACCAGGGGCTTCTTTATGCGGTGGCAGGTGTCACTAACCCAGGGACGGCCTCTCGGGCTTCCCATCTGTGAAATGGGAAACATTAAATAGGTGAAGGTCCCTTCAGGGTGCAAAGCAGGTGTGTAATAAATGTTGGTACCTGCCTTTGCTCTCCCTGAAACTGAGCATATAACCACACCACTTTCAGTCCTTAAGACCAAGATAAGGCCTCAGGCTGGAAGGATTTTAAAAGCTTTGGCTCCACCTCCATCCAAGTCAGAGAGAGTTGTCCACTAAGATAGCCCCTACACAGGCTTTTTGAGACACAAATCAGGAAGCAGTATGCACTGGGCAGCACAGGGCACGCTGGTTAATCACCCACTCATCCATCCAACCATCCATCCATCCCTGCCTTCCATCCTCCCTCCCTCCCTTGATCCTTCCTTCCCTCCATCCAACTGTCCATTCATCCCTGCCTCCCACCTCTCTCCTGCCCTTGATCCTTCCTTCCTTCCTTCCTTCCTTCCTTCCTTCCTTCCTTCCTTCCCTTCCTTTCCTTCCTTCCTGCCTTCCTTCCTTCCATCCAACCATCCATCCATCCATTCTTCCATCCATCCATCCCCACCTCCCACCCTCGATCCTTCCCTCCTTCCTTCCTTCCTTCCTTCTATCCAGCCAGCCATTCATCCATGCAACCATCCATTCATCCATCCATCCATCCATCCTAATCACTTAGCACAGCATCTGGTAGCCCACAGCCAAGCTGGAGAGCTGTCAGGGTGTAGAGCATTATGGGGAAAGTGAGGGAGCCACACCCCAGCCACAAGCCTCCATCAGGAACATCAAAAACAAGTGGGGCCAGGTGCGGTGGCTCACACCTATAATCCCAGCACTTTGGGAGGCCAAGATGGGAGGATCACTTGAGCCCAGGAGTTTGAGACCAGCCCGGACAACATAGCAAGACCTTGTCCCTATAAAAAAATATTTTTAAATCAGCCAGCCATGTAGTCTCAGCTACTCAGGAGGCTGAGATGGGAGGAATGCTTGAGCCCAGGAGCTCAAGGCAGGAGTGAGCCATGATTACACCACTGCACTCCAGCCTGGATGACAGAGTGAGACCCTGTCTCTTAAAATAAAAATAAATAAATGGGGGGGAAAAAAAAAGAACAGGCTGATCGGGAGGCAGAACAGGTCAGCAATCTCAGGAGAAAGATGAGGCAAGAGGCTGCATCGGAACCACGACAGCCACTCCAAGGCACATCCCCCAGGGCACCTGACCTGCAGCAAAGGAGCCTGGGAGAGCAACTTAGGCCAAGGATTCCAGGGGCAGGAAAGGCGAGCTAATTATTTTTCATTTTTATTCATTCTTTTCTGACCATTAACATAATAAGCATGCTTATTCCAAACCAAAACAGAACTTTTGCTCACTTCACTAAGCCTGCCCCTCCCACATTCCCCATCTGGGTGAAAGAGTCCATCATCCACTCACTCACTCCAATCCAATGCAGACATCATCCCTGACTGACATCTCTCTCTCTCCTCTCTCTCTCCTCCTCCCCCCGCTCTCTCTCTCTATCACATCCTTCATCCAATTCCTAGCTCCTCTCTTTCACAAGAGAGTCTGAATCCAACCCCTTCCCACCTCCTTCCACAGTAATCAAATTCACCGTCGTCTCTCACTCACGTCCCTGGAGGCTGCCAGCCTTCTGCAGCCTGTGCTCCACCCAAATGCTGAAGGATTCTGTTAAAACCTACATTAGGGCTCTGCATGGTGGCACATGCCTGTAATACCAGCACTTTGGGAAGCTAAGGTGGGAGGATTGCTTGAGTCCAGGATTTTGGGACCAGCCTGGGAAACACAGAAAGACTCCATCTCTATATATTTAAAAATAATAATAATAAAATAAAAATGTTTTAAAAAAAAAACCCTACATTTGATCATGATCCTCATGTGTTCAGTTCCCTCCAGGGGTACCTGAGGCCATATCAAGTCCCAGGCTCAGCCTCTCACTTCCCCTCTGAACTCATCTCAGGTCCCTTCCCCAATGTCCACTGTAGCCAAAGCCACCCTGGCTTCTGCAAGGTTCTGGAACATGCTGAGCCTGGCCCTATTCCCAGCCTCTGCACAGACTGTTCCCTCTGCTCTGTCTCCCTACCCCACCCTGCCATGTTCTCTTTCTTGTTATTCACATCTCCCCTTAAACGTCACCTTCTCAGAGAGGCCCCCTCTGACCAACCCTCTCTCTATCACATCAGCTTAGTTTAATTTTCTGCACAAAGATTTGAACTCATGTATTCATTTTCCATTTCCCCCCATTAGAAGATAAACTCCATGAGAGTTAAACTTCATCTTGTCTCATTCACCATTATTTCCAAGGATCCATCATATTAAACCATCAAATGAGCAGAAAACTTAAAAAGTACAGATGAATATGAAAACAAAAGCAAACATTACTATAATTTCCACCATTCAGAGATACCCAACATCATCAGATTCCTGCAATTCCTCCCAGTCTTTTTTCTATATACGCATATATTAAACATTTGGGATTGTAATATTTACAGTGTTGTGCTCTGCCTTTATTTCCCATGAAGGGCGTTATTCTAACTAATTTTAGACCGAGAGAAAAGTTATAAAATAGTACAAAGAACTCCTTTCCACTCCTGGCCCTGCTTCTCCTGAAGCTGACATCTTATGTAACCATAGTATAATGATCAACAACAGGAAATTAATATTGATACAATGTTATTAACTATACTACAAACATTATTTAAGTTTCCCCAGTGTTCCATTAATATCCTTTCTCTACTCCAGGAGCATATACAGGATCCCACATTGCACCGAAGTTGACATCTTATGTAACCATAATATAACGATCAAGAACAGGAAATTAATATTGATACAATGTTATTAACTATATTACAAACATTATTTAAGTTTCCCAGTGTTCTATTAATATCCTTTCTCTATTCAGGAGCCTATCCAGGATCCCACATTGCATTTATATATTTTCCTTTGTCTCCTCCAGTCTATAATAGTTCTTCAGTTTTTTCCCTGTCTAACATGACCTTGGTGCTTTTAAAGAGCTTTTTCCAATCAGTTATTTTGTTGAATGGCCCTCCATTTGGGTTTGTCTGGTGCTGTCTTATTACTGGAGTCAAGTATGCATTTCTGGCAAGGATACCACACCAAAAAAAAAAGATACTGCCAGGCACAATGGCTCACACGGTAATCCCAGCACTTTCAGAGGCCAAGGCAGGCAGATCACTTGAGCTCAGTTAGAGTCTAGCCTGGGCAACATGACAAAGGCCTACTCTACAAAAAATACCAAAAATTATCCAGGCCTGGTGGCATGCACCTGTAGCCCCAGCTCCCCAGGAAGCTGAGGAGGATCACCTGAGCCCAGGAGGTCGAGGCTGCAGTGAGCTGTGATTGTGCCACTGTTTTCCAGCCTGGGTGACAGAGCGAGACCCTGTCTCAAAAGGAAAAAAAAAAATGATGCTGTCCTCAATGCGTCTTCGTAAAGGCTTCATGATGTCACTATGTCTTATTACCTTGATCACTTATTAAGCTGGTGTCTATGGGGTTGCCATCTCCACTGTCAAATTAGTTACTTTCTTTCCCTTTTTACTTGATAAATAATATTGCGGAAAACAGAAACTATGCAAATCTTGTTTCTCCTCAAACTTCTGTCCACTAATTTTAGTATCGACAGGTAAATCTTGTGTATGTGTGCATATATATATGTGTATATATATGTGTGTGTTGTGTATATATATATATATATGTGTGTGTGTGTGTGTGTGTATATATATATATTTTAGGCAGTCTCGTTCTGTCGCCCAGGCTGGAGTGCAATGGCACGATCTCGGCTCACTGCAAGCTTCACCTCCCAGGTTCACGCCATTCTCCTGCGTCAGCCTCCAGAGTAGCTGGGACTACAGGCGCCTACCACCATACCCAGCTAATTTTTTTTGCATTTTTAGTACAGACGGGGTTTCACTGTGTTAGCCAGGATGGTCTGGATCTCCTGACTTCATGATCTACCCACTTTGGCCTCCCAAAGTGCTGGGATTACAGGCATGAGCCACCGCACCTGGCCTGTGATATTTTTAACTGTGGTGTTTGTGTAATGGCAAGTCTCTGTTTCTCTCTTGCCTTTTATGTGTATTAACTGGAAATCTATTATAAGGAAGCACTCCCTTTCTTCCCTGTTTATTTCTTCAATTGTTTATTTATAGCAGCATGGATTCATGGATATTTATTTTAGTCTATGTGTTAGAATCCAATACTATCGTAATTTATTTTTTCCTCAAACTGTTCCAGCTTTGGCCATTAGGAACTTCAGGCAAGCTCCATTCCCTTGACATGGTTTCATCACCCCCGACCCCCCTGCACCTTCTTTCTAGCACCACAAGATATTCCAGGCTCATCTTGTCATTCCCCTGTGGCATCCCTGGAATCAACCACATCTCCTAGGAGCCCTGGTTCCTTTTACAGGAGAATGATGTTTAGAGACCAAGAACTGGGTACCAGGTGTGCTCACTGTTACTGGGTGCCATTGCTTCTAGACCCACTCAGGACAGAGCTAGGAAACACAGGTATGTGTACTAAGCACACATAAACATACACACAGATCTATATTTCTGTATCCATCTATATATAATTTTATTTATTATTTATTTAGAGACAGGCACTTGCTTAGTTACCCAGGCTGGAGTGCAGTGGTACAATCACAGCTCTCTGCAGCCTTGAACCCCTGGACTCAATCTATTCTCACACCGCAGCCTCCCAAGTAGCTGGGACTACAGGCACACACCATCACACCTGGCTAATTTTTGTATTTTTTGTAGAGACGGGGTTTTGCCATGTTGCCCAGGCTGATCTCTAACTCCCGGGCTCAAGCAATTCATCTGCCTTGGCCTCCTGAAGTGCTGGGATTACAAGGGTGAGTCACTAGAGCCTAAAATTTTAAAATCATGAGTTTAGACTGACATCTCCTATTCTAACACAGCACCACAGGGTTTATTCTGGCCCCCTCTCTATTATTTATAACCTCTTTCACTAACAATAAGAAATCCAGCCCTCATAGTCCACAATCTATTTACTTGTTTGTTCAACTTTAGTATACATAGTTTCAGAATCACTAACCTATACTCCTGTGAGAAACAGCTTTTTTTTTTGCCCATTGCAACCTCTGCCTCCTGGGTTCAAGCAATTCTCATGCCTCAGCCTCCCGACATAGCTGGAATTACAGGCGTGTACCACCACACTTGGCTAATTTTTGTATTTTTAGTAGAGACAGGGTTTCACCATGTTGGCCAGGCTGGTCTCTAACTCCTGACCTCAGGTGATCCACCCACCCTGGCCTCCCAAAGTGCTGGGATTACAGGCGTGAGCCACCATGCATGGTCGAGAAACACTTTTAATAACTATACTATAACTTTTATGTTCAGAAATTTTTGCCTTTACTCTTACCATATCCAGTAAAGATACTGTTTTCCATAGTTATATGTTAGTTCTGTTCTTTCCTGCCCCTTCGGTATGGTTATGTTACTCACCTGTGGTATAGTGGAGTTCATCTTGTTTTCTGTTTTCCCTACATCCTGGTTGCTCTTATTTATTTTGGCAGTATGTGAAAGGTATGTGAAACATTGCTATATCACAGTATGTAACAGTCACAGTTATAGAAAAAGACATTTCAGGCTGGGCACAGTGGTTCACTAATCCCAGCCCTTTGGGAGACCAAGGCGGGCATGTCACCTGAGGTCAGGAGTTTGAGACCAGCCAGGCCAACCTGGGGAAACCCCGTCTCTACTAAAAGTACAAAAATTAGCCAGGCATGGTGGCACACACCTGTAATCCCAGCTACTCAGGAGGCTGAGGCATGAGAATCACTTGAGCCCGGGAGGCGGAGTTGCAGTGAGCCAAGAACACACCACTGCACTCCAGCCTGGGCGACAGGTAAGACCCTGTCTCAAAAAAATAAAAATAAAAAGATATTTCAGAGAAGTTTCATTCCCTTCTCATCCCTGTAGCCCAGTCTCATCATTTCCTTCTTTCCAGCCTTTTCCCACCAACTTATTTTGTCTCTGGGTGTCCTTCCTATATTTCCTTTGCATCTGTTTATTTTCTTCTATCGCTTTTTTTTAAAATTTATTTTTCGAGATGGAGTTTCATTCTTGTTGCCCAAGCTAGAATGCAATGGCATGGTCTCGGCTCACTCCAGCCTCCACCTCCTGGGTTCAAGTGATTCTCTTGCCTCAGCCTCTCAAGTAGCTGGGATTACAGGCACCCACCACCACGCCTGGCTATTTTTTTTGTATTTTTAGTAGAGATGGGGTTTCGTCATGTTGCAGGCTGGTCTTGAACTCCTGACCTCAGGTGATCCACCCACCTCCCAAAGTGCTGGGATTACAGGCATAAGCCACCGCACCCAGACTCTCTACTTTCTAATACAAAGTATCTATAGCAAACTATAGATACTCATTTGGGCATTGCTTTTTTCATATAACTTTATGTCCTAGAAATTATTTCATATCTATTCAGAGATCTTCCTCATTCTTCTGTACAGCTGCATAGTACTCCATCATGTGAATGGAAAATAGTTTACTTAACCACTCTCTTATATATGCATCTTTAGATTGTTTCCAATATTTTGTAATGATTAACTATCTCCCAGGATACCTGCGTTCCACAGAGCCCAGAGCCCAGTCTAGTAAACAGAAAAAGAAGAAGAAACACAGAAAGAAATTCAAGACAGCTTCTGTGGACAGCAGTAAATGGCAATACCCATTCTGGATTCCATGACATAGGCTTTCTCTTAGCTTCTGTTTAATGATAGCTTCTGCCAAGTTCACTGTCTTATGTAAACTAGAGGAACACGAAATTCACTCCAGCCTTAGGGAAGCTGAGGGGATGGGATTATTAGGAAAAGAAAGTGTGTGCCAGTAACCCTGAGGCCTTCAGTGAGTAATTCTGGCCAAGCCCAGAGCAGCCAGGGATGTATTATTACTATTCCATTCTGAACAATGGATGACTGACATTTGCAAGAGCTTGTCAATTATTTTAATAACTAACTCTTCAGGGTGGAGAGGGCCAAGGAGATGGGTGTTCCTCATTCCACACATACTTGAACACTTGAGGGAGCTCCCCACCCCAGGGCTCTAGGAAAACAGAAGTGATTCAGATTCCATAGTACCCTGTGGGTAGACAGGTTTCAGGACCACCTTTTACCTGCTCTGAGGTTTAAATGGCACCACCGTCCCAGGTCTAATGGTGTGAGTCTGCAGGAAGATTGTTCTGACTGATATATTTCCCCAGGTGGGGGGGACACTTCTCATCTAGGTGAAGAGCTCCTACGGAAATGAAAGGGGCAGAAAGAGAAAGTGAAAGGCAAAAACAAGCTGGGTAATGTTTCCAGAGGTCCACATTCACTCATTTGTAAATTCGGTCACTCATGTCATTGGAACAAGGACAAGGTGGTTTCATTCCTCACAGGGTTAGGCCTTGCAAGGGACATTACGGTGTGGGATGGGGATGGTGAGGGTGAGGATGAGGGTGGGATGACATGGGAGCAGAGGGGAGAGGGAGGTGAGGCCCAGAGGACTCCGCAGCGCTGATGCCAGGTCATGTGACCGGTTCTGTGGGTGGGTACTGCCCTCTTGCCTTTCCCCCAGCTCCCAGGGCCTCTAGCAAAGCCTTGTAGGAACCTTCCAACTTAACTTAGTTATGCCTTGGAAAGGGACATTATCAGCATCTGGATTACGGTGTGGATGGGGAGCAGTGGGCTCTGATGCCAACTGTGGCCAGAGCAGGAGCTCCAGGCACCATCCTGGACAGTCAGGCCCTGGAAGAAGGAAGCCAGGAGCCAAGAGGTGGAACCAAAAGAGAAAGGTGGGAAGAGCCTGGGACCCCGATGGCCCCTAAGCCACCACAAAGCCCGAGACCACCCCGCTACACACTTCTTTTGTGTAAAAGATAAATATATTTCTATCTAGTTTCCAAAAAAAACAGGTACATAAGATATTTTTAAATGGTTATAATCACGTATTTTACATGTACAGTCAAAAAGCTTAAATAAAAACTGGAATAAACGCTAACTGAAAGAAAATGTATATGACGTGCAACATTTTTAAAAAGTCAGCGAGAGGTAGAGCAGCTGAGCAGCTCTGGCGTGTACTGATTTCATGTCCCCATGGAACTACAGTCTCAAAGCAAGGATGAGGTAGGCCCAACACATCTGGAATGTCACTGCCCTGGGTGGCCCCTCTGGCTCTACAGGGATGCCAGCCCCTGCCATGCCCCTCCCAGCCACGGCCAGGAGCCTCTGGGGAGGACCCGCCAGTGCTCTAAGGACAAGGCCCCATTGTGCCCATGTCCCACCTGTCCTTCTCCTGCCCCGGTCCACAGTGTCCATGACTGCTCTGTGGCCCCTGCCCCCACCAGCCCTGCCTGCCACAGGGGGACAGCAGCCCTTGTGCAAGCTGGCTTCAGCCATTTCAGGTATGGTCTCTAGGATGGGAGGATTTTGCGACCTGCCCTGGCCACTGCTGATGCACCCAGCCTCCTCTCCAAGGTGGAAGGCAGGGAGGACAGCAAGCTCGTCTTGGACCCATACATTCCATGGTAGGAAACATGGGGTTTGAAAAATAAAAACACGTTACTCTACTGGCAAAAGGATGCTGGCAGGAGCTAAAATCACTGGCCCAGGAAGCACTTCAAAATCAACAACAGGGCTTAGGTGAAGGAGTTACTGGGTATCACAGAGTAAGAGAAAAATCATGGGTACATGTTCTCAGGACCTCTTGAGATTGTGCCTTGGGCAAAAAAAAAAAAAAAGTGGAAAAAAAAAAAAGAGAAATCACATTTGCCCCAAAATGGATGCGCAAAATGAGCCTAGGGGAAATATTGGACTGTTCATTTAAAAATTCTCAAGATGGACCCCACATGTCAAGATTCCTGGTAGCAAAGGTTCTGCCTTCCCCAGTTTTCCAGCTAATTAGCAGCACGTGGGCTACAGGTGCTGCTAGACACAGCTCCCGCCTGGCTGCTGCCTCTCATCCTGTCAATGGCACAAGAACTGGTCTGAACAGGAAGAACCAGCAGTTGAAGGCCTTGACTTCTTAACTCTCTGGGACTGGCCCAGCAGGGTCACTTGGCACCTCTGCAGAGTCGGAGCACTGCATGTACAGGTGCCCATACTCACAGGGGCCTGGGAGTGGCCTTGCTACCTCTATTTACAGCTAACGGCTGCTCTGAGAGCCCATGGCCTGTTTCTCCAGAGTTGAGCCTTAATCCTTCCCACGGTTTGCATCCAGTCTTCTTGAAGCTCGCTCTGCCCACCTCCGAAGCTTCAGGACTAGCAATGCTTCCAGAGCCTTTATTTGCGAATCCCAGTTTTCCAGACTGTCCCCAAAGGGAATATTCTTTCTTTCTCTTGTTTTCTGCTTGATCCAAGGGACAGCCTTGCTTTCAACGCAGTTCCAGCTGAGTGAAGCTAAGGTATTTTCTGAACCAACAAAGATGATTTCAGGCTCTATGGCTCGAGGCATTCCCCTGGATGAAAGAACATTTCAAAAAGACTTAAGGCCACTTGTATCTCTCCCTTGGGCCACAGACTTTCAGTAATTCCAAGAGCAAAGCTCCTTATAGAAGGACACAGATAGTACGGGAGCCTTGGAAGCCAGGGCTGGCTGCCCCTTGCCTCCGCTTGGCTCTGGGCAAACCAGCCACACACCAAAAGCGACTTCCCTGACATGGAGTTGGCAGCAGCTCAAGCAGGACCTTCATCGCCAAGGAGACAGAGCACCATTCAGGAGCCAGCGTGTGAATCTCCTAAGGTCAACATCCACAGGAGGACGTGGTGGATGGGCCTGCAGTGGCCTCGGGCAGGGAAACCACTGAACACCGGGCTCCAGTCAAATGCAGCACAATTTTGTGGAAGTCTAGAAATGCTGACTGTCCTTGGGAACTGCTCAACACTGAGAAAATGTTATCGGCTCCACACACTGCCAGCTCTCCCCAAAGAGACACGAGAGCCTCCAACCAGAAGAGGCAGGGCGGTGGGGAACAGCTCTCAGGAGGAGGCAGCCAGGGCAAAGGAAAGTTGTGGAGTTGGCTGAAAGTCTGAATGGTGCCAGCTCCACCGCACACTGGCTGTGTGACCTCTGGGGAGCCCTCAATCTTTCTGAGCTTCAAATTCCTCACCTGGGACATAAGACTCCTACCTCAGCCTCCTGATGAAGGCTGAGATGATTGGTGCACAGCTCCAGCGGGACGTCAGGCACACAGCAGGTGCTCTCCCTAAGGGCTTCATGAAAGCAACTCGGCAGCACGAAGCCACTGGAAGAGGCACCGGGGGAATGTGAGGCTGCGAACAGCAAAGGGCTTGGCAAACCCATTGGTCCCGTTTGTCACTTACCCACGAGGGCCAGAGACTTATGACAAAGACACTAGCAAAGGAGATGAGACTATTAGGAAAATCAAGCCGCCCAGACACAAAGCCCTCCTGGGAGCAAGTTTTTCCAGATTGCTCATAATAGCTAACTTGGCAGCAGCAGGCATTTTTCAGACATGATCCATAGACCTTCTGCCTCCTATGGGCCAAGTTTCCGATTCTCTGGAGTTAATATTCGATCCCGATTTTGTTCAAAGAGTTGTAACATCCTCTCCATGTGGTGGTCAGCCTCGATCACCTGGAAATTAGACACACAGGTCACAGGGCTGCACTGACCTCAGCAGCATCCTCCCTTCACAGCTGGAGAGAGAGACATGGAAGCAGGCAGCAGACAGCAGGGGGCAGGGGGCACAGAGAAGGTTGCAGGCAGATAAAAAGGAAGGTTAGAGCCAAACTGCTCTCAGCTCTAGGGCAATCTACATTTCCAATGAGGTTTTCACTTAAGAATGTACTATAAGAGCCAGGTATGGTGGCTCATGTCTATTATCCAAGCACTTTGGGAGGCTGACACCTGAAGATGACATGAGCCCAGGAGTTTGAGACCAGCCTGGGCAACATAGTGAGACCCTGTAAGCTCATGAATGATTTGCTTTTTTCCCTCATCACTTTCTACCCTCCTTTTTTTTTCATAATGAGGGAGAAAAATAAACTGTACTTATTTAAAAACCTACTACAGTAGGCCGGGTGCAGTGGCTCATGCCTGTAATCCCAGAATTTTGGGAGGCCGAGGCAGACAGATTACTTGAGGCCAGGAGTTTGAGACTAGCCTGGACAACATGACAAAACCCCATCTCTACGAAAAATATAAAAAATCAGTCAGGCATGGTGGCATGCACCTATAGTCCCAGCTACTCGGGAGGCTGAGGCAAGAGAATCACTTGAACCCAGGTGGCAGAGGTTGCAGCAAGCCGAGACTATCACTGCATTCCAGCCCGGGCAACAGAGCGAGACTCTGTCTCAAAAACAAACAAACAAAAAACTACTACAGTAATATCTCACTTTTCAGAGCCTCACTGCTTACAAGAGCCATGAGCAGAAGTGTTTGAGCCCAAACAGATGTTCCTATGGCCACGCACAAAAGCTGATGCATAGCCCTGCCTCACAGTCCATCAAACATTGTTCCTATAGCCATGCACAAAAGCTTGCACACAGCCCTGCCTCACAGCCCATCCCATGTTGTATATGTAACCATCTTAGGTTCCCTCCAATCAAGACTCAGAGGGACCCCAGACTCCACATTTCTTGGGAGCATCTGGGCCACTGTGCATTTGTGTGAGTAAAGAAATCTGGAAACAGCAAACTGGAAAACAAGGATGGGGAAGTGAGGAAATGCTGACAGGGGCAGATACATCAGTATCAGTCAGAAATGATACACGGCAGCAAGAGAAAGGAGGGTTACTGTAAAAAGTAAACACAGGAATGCAGAGACATTAGTGGGCAGGACAGACAGTTCCACACCTCAGCACTTCGTAAGGGCATCACCGTGTGGCAGCCCAGACCAGACACTGACATTCCTTCTGATGACCTGAGTCACCAAACAAAGGTGAAATGAGGTTCTGTGTCATCCACGGAAGAAGGAAGGTCACATCAGAGGAACCACCATCCCAAATGGTGAAAACTGAAACCCGGGTCTACAGTCTTCACTGAAGATGCTGGATCAGTGACAACCGCCAGGTGTGATGGCACTGACACAGACTGCCTTCCCTTGGGTCTGGCCAACTCACTCTGAGACTCAGCCCAGAAACAGGGACTAGGAGAGAGAGGACCAGCCTTCCCACCTTCCTCCTTCCAAGTTGTCAAACTCTAAAGGACTGTGCCCTCCCCTGTCTGCAAGATGGCTGACATTCCCTGGGTCACTCCTCTTTCTAGAACAGTCTCGTACCCTGTAAGGGAGTCTTACTTACCAGAACAGGGGCTGCCACGGGGAAAAGGCTGCCTTTGATGAGCCACTCCTCATGGAGATGGTGAATTGCTTCCAGGTATTCCTGCCAGGGAAACATAAACAGTCTGTCGGGAGTGGGCAGGGCACACCCCGCCCACCAAGGGTCTCAAGCAGAGGGGGACAAAATAGTCAATGACCCTGGGCAGTGACTCGGACAAAGCAACCCTGCAAGAGCAAACCTGGCTCAGGCAGACCGTGGCAGACGCAGCTGCACACTCGGTGGCCAGGTTGAGCAAAACGACAGCAGAAGTGTCACCAGCCACCCTGCTTTGCTCCACTGGGGGTTCATAGGCACAAACACTGGCCCTTCCTCCGGCACCTGAATCAAAGCCAAGGCAAAAGGCAGGACCCACACCTGCCTTCTCCCATTTACTGCCACTTCTGCAGCAGCAAGGCCTCAGTTCCTTCAGACAGGGGCCCAGCCCCAGGCAGCCTCTAAACCCTCCCCTCTGTCTTGCAACCAAGAGGACCACGACCCTCACCTCTTGCCCTTCTAGCCCCTCAACAACTCATAACCTGTAGACCCTCGAGACTATAAAGACCGCCAGCTGCAGAAAGCCTGATGTGGTGGAGCCCAAGGAAAAAGGGGCACAGGCCCTCTCGAGCCATGGGGCCTACATATCGGGCAGAGCAGATACTCGTGCTCTCCCAGGCACAGAGTGGGATGGCTCCTCACACAGATTTCACTCGCCAACAGAGGCTCGCGTGTCAACTCTGCAGCTGCCTTTTCATCTGCTGCCCAGCTTTCCCTTGGCAACAGGAGCCAGATGTGTCCCATGGACTTGGTCAAACCCTTAAGACAATGGCTTAGATCACAACTTGGAGGGACCCCAGACTTGGGGAGCATCTGGGTCACTGCAGAGTTGCTGTGCCCATCACAGCACAGTCCAGCCTGGCCCCATTCCACCACACTCCATCTTCCTAGCATTCTTGTCTCCAAGATTTCAAAGGAGCTGCCCGGAGTGAAGCCCGGGCCTTCATAGCAGGAATGCATCGTGCTGGCACCAGGGAAAAACAAGGCTGAGCAAGGCTTCAGGAGTTGGATGGGCCTCCCAGGGCCCCCAGTCCAGCCTATCCTGAGCTCAGAACCCCTGACGCCCCACTGAATGCTTGCCCAACTTCTGTCTCCCTCCAGAGGCAGCTTTTCACATGGGACATTCAGTTCAATACTAACTGAGCAACTACTAGGCACCAGGCCCCAAGGCACGTGCAGAGGACACAGAGAGAATAAGACCCAATCTTAAAAAGCCGATATTAATGAGGGATGGGGAAAAAAAGGTATAAACAAATAGTGTCAGTATACTGTCCTAAGGCCTGTGATCAAAGAAAGCCAGTGGGTGGGTTTGGGGGGGTTACAATGGAAGGAAGGTCAGGGGTGGCTTCCTGGAGAAGGTGACATCTGAGTAATACTTTAAAGTCAAAGGAAACAACAGTGCAAAGGCACATTTGCATAGCTCCACTGTGCGTGTAGATGTTTGTGTGTGGCCACAACTAGTTCCTTACAGCCACAGCATAGAAAGTAAGGAATGGAGGAAGATAATGCCAGAGAGGCAGTTGGGGCCAGGTCATAAGCCATATTACAAAGTGAGGACTGCATCCTAGCCAGCAGCAAGGCACCGAAGGGTTCTGGGCTGGGAAATTGCACGAGTGGTGATAAGTATTGGAAATATCAGCTGCGCAGCAGCCTGGAGGCTGGATTTTGAGGGAGATGTGAGGAGGGAAGGACCAGGGCAAGAAGCACAGCCCGGGCCTGTACTGGCAGAGTCCCCATGAGAGTCAGTGTGGCCTGAGCAGAACTCAGAGGGGCATGGCATCTGTCCAGTGGGCAAGCACTACTAAGCATGAGCACTGCCTCCATGCTGGGCACTGCGCTGAGCACTAGGGATGCAGCAGTGCACAAGGGGGCTGGTCCTGTCCTCCTGGAACTCACATTCTAGGGAGGACCCAGAGAGCACAAGGCCAGGCAATCTTCAGGAGGCAGAAGAGACAAGCCCTGGTGCTGACAAGATGGGAAGGGGCAGGTGGGGAGGGGAGGGGAACACCTCCAAGTAGGAGGGTTGCCAAACCATGAGTCAGCGACCACAGGAAGCCAAGCAGATCTGGACATCCACGTGGGTCTCTGGCCAAACAGGAAGTCAGAGTTCACCCCCTGATACACTTGGTTCCTGTTTCTCTCTCTGCAGACAAGGGCACAATGATCTCATGGGGGTGGGGCTAGGAGAGGAAGCCGGGCGTGGACAGAGGTGGTTTCCCAGTTTGTCTTTAACCAAGCCAAAGAGGCCTCTTACCAGTGGAATGACCTTCTCCTCTTCCCTGCATCTCCTCTTTAACCTCTGGTAACAAGTCTCAGGATTGGTCCGAAGATAAACTGAGGTTAAAAGAATACGTGGCTCTCAGGACTCTGCTCATGGCTTGGAAGCGAAGCAGGCACATGGGCAAAGGCGGGAGGAAGGTCTGCACAGTTCAAGCAGGAGGCAGGGAGGGCCAGCTCTCGGCTTGACCACTGACCCTCGGCCCCGATTTTCATTCTCTTTCTGTGTCACCAGCCCCGTGGGGTCGTTTTGAGGCTGAATGGGATTCTGTTCATAGACAGAGCTCAGCACAGGCCTCACACCAAGCAGGTCTCAGTGAATGTTCAGGCTCTGTCCTTCCTGTTCTTTACCAACTAGAAAACCCATCAGATCACAGTGGATTTGGGTCTGAAAGTAGCGGAGGCAGGGAGGAGGGAAGTTTAAAGAACAAAGGCCAGGGTTCTTCTCCATGACAGACCAGAAGCCCCAAATTCTGTCTGCCCTCAGGTAGAAGGCTGAACTCCTATGGGGAAGGAATTGCCGAGTGCCTCACCCATTGCCCCCAAGGGTTGGGGCCCAGCCAAGCACATCCTCAAGGGGCCCAGGAGAGAGACCAGAGATGGAGGTGGGAGGGGTGCATCTCACCAATCAAATCAATGGACACGTCCATGTTCCTCAAGATCCAATCAAACCATTCCGACAGAACTACATAGTCCACTTCTGGCATCTTCCCACTGCAATGAGAGTTGTAAGGGCTTATTCACCTAAGAGAAAGCTTCTGGGCTATGCAATTCCCCCAAAAGGATCTGGAGATGGCTCTCACTGAAAGGGAGTCACCAAGGGTACCAGGGCACAAAGTGATCCATGCAATACTGGACATGCAGTGACAAGGACCCTAAGCATTCCCGACTTCCTGCTGCCTGGGGGCAGCTTATGGTGCAATGCTGCAAGGGCCATGGCACAGAGTGATGGGAGAATTCACTTGGGATTGGAACTCTAGGCAGAGAAAGGGACTTTAAAGCTTGTGCCCTGAGAACAGAGACAGTGCTCAGGTTGGGCAATGAATCAGCAAACCAATTTCACTTTTAGAAATTTATTTTGTGGACCAGGGTGGTGGCTCCTGCCTGTAATCCCAGCACTTTGGGAGGGTGAAGTGGGAGGATCGCTTGAGGCCAGAAGTTCAAGACCTGCCTGGGCAACATGGAAAGACCCCCATCTCTACAAAAACTACAAAAAAATTAGCTAGGTGTGGTGGCACATGCCTATGGTCCCAGCTACTCGGGAGACTGAGGCAGGAGGATCACTCGAGCCCAGGGGTTCAAGGCTATAGTGGGTCATGATCATGCCACTGCACTCCAGCCTGGGCAACAGAGTGAGACCCCTGACTCTGACAAAACAAAAAATTTATTTTGTGAAAATAATCATGATGCTCACTGTTGCACTGTTTAAAACAATAAAAAACTAAATCTTGGTAAATCTATATAACAGAAAATTCATGCAGTAACTGAAGGATGATATTGTAAAATAATATTTAATGGCATGGAAAAATTTCAAATCTAATGTTCAGTGAAAGCAACATGATCTAAAACTGTGTATACCCCAACCACATTTCCAAAACTATTCACCAATGCATCTTGGAAAGGCAGGAAAGAAAAATATCAAAATGTAAACAGTGCTTTTCTCGAGCTGCAGGACTATGTGAGACTTTTATCCTTTATACCATTTTGTATTTTCCAAATTTTAACAACACATTACTTCTCAAATCAGCAAATCAGCAGTGGGGGTTGGGGAGCATTACTACACATTCTATTTTTTATTTTTTTAAGACAGAATCTTACTCTGTCACCCAGGCTGGAGTGCAGTGGCGTGATCTCAGCTCACTGCTCGGTTCAAGCAATTCTCCTGCCTCAGCCTCCTGAGTAGCTGGGACTACAGGCGTGCACCACCATGCCAGGCTAATTTTTGTATTTTTAGTAGAGACAGAGTTTCACTATATTGGCCAGGCCGGTCTCGAACTCCTGACCTCAAATGATCCACCTGTTTCGGCCTACCAAAGTGCTGGGATTACAGGCATGAGCCACTGCGCCCGGCCTACTACATATTTTAAATGTTAACTTTAAAAGAAAGAAAAGAAGGCAAGAAAGTGGGAAGGAAGAACAAGCCCAGGGTGAAGGAGAAATCTGGCATCTATTCCTGGTATTTCTGTGGGTTTCCTGTGACCTGGGAGGAAATCAACAGGAAAGAGAGAGCAGGAATGGCCACGGCTGGAGGGCACAAGCCTATCAGCAGGCAGATGACCCTCACAGGCCTAGCAGAGGAATTCTCCCTTTAACATCCTCCATTCCACTAGTGGCTCCATGTGGGACCCGCTCAGAGCTGGGTTCAGCAAGACTGGCCGTGGAGGAGTGATCATACCTGAGCCGTGTGCAATGGGAGGCTCCCAGGGGGGGAGGGCGAGGAGGGGCTGACTCCATCCCATGAGGGGATGAGGATAGAAGGAAGTAAGAGGCTGGAAAAGTGAGGCAGGAACTCTAGGAGGTCAAGGGCACAAGCAGCCCTGTCTTGGGGCCTAACAGCAAGGCATGACACCAACTGGGGAGGGACATTCTCCCCTAGTCTATGAGACCACCCCCATGTTCTCAGCAGAGAAGAGCATTTGACAGAGGAGCAGGACAGTGGACAGAGAACAGCAGGGGGGCCTGAGCAGACTGCAGCACAGAGGCCAGGGCAGACCAACCTGTGGGACTGCCAGGACTCCCAGCTGTGTGGGGGAGGGGAGGCGGGAGGAGTGGGAAGGAAATCCTGCAGCATTAGAGAGGGGATTCCCAGTCAACAAAACTCAGGCACTATAAGTTCAGGTGACGACTTTGTGCCCACAGGCTGCCTCCCTGCCTCCTCTCCACTTACCTCCTTAAAAGTAGCCTATTCTTTATTCAGGGTCCATCCACAGACACAAGGGCTTCAGGGAAACCTGACCCACCCCAAGCTTCCAAGCCTTAGGGTAGGCACAATTGATCTAAGGGAAGTCGTCTGCCCTGGTTCCAGCAATGTGTTCGGGAAGCCAAGCTAAGTCAATCAGTGCAGGGCCTCCCCCAGACAGGGGCCCGATTTGGATTAGGCAGGCATGAGGGAGGTTTGCAGGGACTTACAGAAAAGATACTTCCGCACGCTTGGGGAAGAGCCACTAGCAAGACACCTGCCCTTACTCCAACCAGCGAGTGAGAAGCCCAATGCTGCCGCGACTACATTGTCCCCCTGAAAGAATCGCACTGAGGACATGAACAGGATGCAGAGCAGGAAAATGAAGAGAAACAAGGCCAGAGGCATCAAATTAAGCCATCTGTTGGGAGTTGACAACAACTCATTGTTCAGGCTACCCTGAGTTGGGTTTCAGTTAGTTCAGCTCTGAATATTTGATGTTCAAGAAACCAAACCACTCTCTCTTATTTTCCGTTTCTGGAAAAATTAGACTGAGAAAAAATTGGCTCCAAGAAAATGAGGATGTGCAATGAGGAAGCTGCTGATTAGCTTCTCCCCTACTCCAGCAAACTCACAGCTTGAGGGCACAGAAGAGGTGGCACCGAGGGGGTGGAGCCAGTTAGCAGCAATTGAGGAGAAGTTAAGCTGCCCATGGGACAGTCTCCCAAGTCTCCAAGGCTGGACTAACCGCCAGAGGACCTCATGTGTCTACATAGTTCAAGGAAGACTGTCCAATCCCAGAGCTGGGAGGGTGCCCACAGATATGACCATGGAACTGAACCACAGCTCAGAACACATGAAGCAGTGTTAACTAAAACCAAACCGACCACCACTGCAGAACGGTCACAGTGCACAGAGGTCCACACATGGAGACATGGGGAGGGGGTCACACCTGTGGGGGACTCTGGGACTGAGAGATTCTGGTGGCTCTGCCCCCGCCACAGCTCCCCTGGGAATCGGCTCCAGGTAGTCACAGGGGCCTCCCACTCCCACCCCCACCATAGTCAAACAAAAGGCTTCCCCCACAGGGTTGGTGCCGACTGAGGGGCAGCCTCTCCCTTCCCAATGTTCTTGGAAGGGGTCCTTGGTGGGGTGGACTCCCGTGGGCAGGGTCAGTAGGCCAGACCTATCGAAAACCCTTCCATGACTGGAACTGTGTGCCGGAAGAGGCTGGGGGATCCAGGAGGACTGATTGACCAGTGGCTGAGCTGAGTGAGGAAACAGAAGCCTGATCTCCATGACTCCGAGGGACATGGGGCACGGCAGGCGCTATTCTAACTGTACTTCCTCCTAGGAACTCTGCCCAGCTCCTCCTGTGTCTGTCTCAAGCATGGGGCTCCCCACACCACCGACAAGACAAGCCACAGCCTTTATTTCTACAGAACACACAGAGAGTAATACCAAGCAAATCCAAGTCTGGCAAATCCAAGCACATGACTCAACAGTGGGCATGGGAGTCTCACCCCGCCCCTGACCCCAAGGGGGCAAAACCAAGGTCTTCGTCCACATGAATACATGAATCCTGCTGTTACATCAGCACAATTTCTTGCATCCTTCCTTGAGGCCCAGAGAGCCCCCAGTCTGTGTGGAATGGATTAGAAGAGCTCCCTTGTATACGTTATTTCCTTTTGTTTTCACAAGACCTTGTGAGGCTAGCTTCAGTCCCAATTTGTAGAAGAAACCTGAGGATCAGAGAAGTGAAGGCCAACTCTGTCTGAGCAGGGGTTCAAGCCTGGCTCTCCCTACCCCCAAACCCAAATGCTCTCCACTGCACCACCCGCCCGCCCCACTCTGTCAGCTGACCTGGATCAAGTCCAGTCTCTCTCTAGCCTGAGCTGCAGGAAGGCCACAGCTCTTAGGCCCATGACCCAGACAGAAGGCTTCAGTCTAGACAGGAGCTAGGAAGCGCCTAAGCCCCTGGGCCAATCAGCAGGGGAGGAGGCCCAGCCTGTGGTTCCAAACACCAGGTCTTACTTAGTATCTCCAACCACCAGCCACAGGTGAGTCAGCATGTCATTTCCTCAGCTGGGCCCCACTCCACGCCCTCACTTCTGTTCTTAGAAAAGGACGACCAGGCAATCTTGTAAAACCTTTGCTTCCCATTACTTGGCCCACACAGTCACCTGCGTGGCCTCTTTAGCTACATGAATTTTGCTCACCACCTTCAGCTTTTCATGCTAGCCAGCTGCCCGCCCCTTACAAGTTCCCGTCTTTGGCCAGGCACAGTGGCTCACTGTGGCAGGCTGAGGCAGACAGATCACCTGAGGTTGGGAGTTTGAGACCAGCCTGACCAACATGGAGAAACCCCGTCTCTACTAAAAATACAAAATTAGCCGGGCGTGGTGGCACATGACTGTAATCCCAGCTATTCAGGAGGCTGAAGCAGGAGAATCGCTTGAACTCAGAGGTGGAGGTTGCAGTAAGCCGAGATTGCACCATTGCACTCCAGCCTGGGCAATAAGAGCAAAACTCCGACTCCCAAAAAAAAAAAAAAAAGTTCCCATCTTTAAGGACACTGTGTAACTGGAATCTTCCTCTCCAGCAATTAACACAGCCCTCTCAAACCCCTGGTGGCATAACTGCACTTACATTCTGCACACCCCAACCTCGCCAGGGTAGACAGTGCCCGAAGAGGCGGGTCTCTCCCCTGACGAGCTCTTCATTTGTTCACGGCCCAAAGAGCAAGAACACCTTTCAAGAAATTTTACGGCCGGGCGCGGTGGCTCAACCCTGTAATCCCAGCACTTTGGGAGGCCGAGGCGGGTGATTCACGAGGTCAGGAGATCGAGACCATCCTGGCTAACATGGTGAAACCCCGTCTCTACTAAAAAAATACAAAAAACTAGCCGGGCGTGGTGGCGGGCGCCTGTAGTCCCAGCTACTCGGAGGCTGAGGCAGGAGAATGGCGTAAACCCGGGAGGCGGAGCTTGCAGTGAGCCGAGATCGCGCCACTGCACTCCAGCCTGGGTGACACAGCGAGACTCCGTCTCAAAAAAAAAAAAAAAAAGAAATTTTACTTTGAGGAGATGCAGGATTCCAACATGTGGGCTTTTCTGGGGACCTGAGCCTGCCGTACACCCTTCTATCCAGACCCCCACAGATCCCGAACCAAGGTTGCAAGAGTTCCTGAGAGGGAGAAAAAGACCAACTCGAGCACTGAAGGGGCAGTGGTAATGTGCCCTCCCACCTTGTGAAGGGCTCCCCATCACGGCATTTTGGGAAGCCTTTTCCTAGAGCATCCCAGGAAATGAGGAAACACGAGCTCCCAGGCAGGAGCTGACGCCCCACATGCCACCGTGTGGTTCCCAGTACCCAGCTGAACTCCCTGCAGGTGGGAACCAAGACACCTTATTCTAGGTATGGGCAAAGGACCCAGCCAAACTCGGTTTTATGCTACATTTTGCATAGGTAGTAACAATGATAGTAATCTGCATTGGAGGAGCAGAAACCTCTAAAAACATCTACTTTGGCCAGGCACAGTGGCTCACGCCTGTAATCCCAACACTTTGGGAGGCTGAGGTGGGCAGATCACTTGAGGTCAGGAGTTTGAGACCAGCCTGGCCAACATGGTGAAACCCCACCTCCACTAAAAACACAAAAATGAGCTGGGCATGGTGGTGGGCGCCTGTAATCCCAGCTACTCGGGAGGCTGAGGCAGGAGAATCGCTTGAATCTGGGAAGCAAAGGTTGCAGTGAGCTGAGATCGCACCACTGCACTCCAGCCTGAGCAACAGAGCAAGACTCCATCTCAAAAACAAACAAAAAACCCACATCTACTTTCTCAGTAATACTTCGTTGTGGATGACCGCTGCATCGAGGGCAGCTGGAGTTGTCCGGAGAGTAGCCAAGCTCTAGTATTCCTTCCCTTCATCCTTGCTGTGGCTCTGGCTAAAAATACTTTTTACTTTGCCCTATGGCTGCCTGACTCTTGGCCTAGGCATAAGTTCACAAACCTTAAAAACAAAGGTAACACAACATAGCCCTCAGCAACCCAAATATGAAGCAACAAAGGTGAAATTAAGAAACCACAGGCCAGGTGCAGGAAACAGGAAATCCTGCACCATGCAGAACTTTTCACCATGGCCCCGAAGACAATCCTCAGGCCAGGGCTCTTGCTCTTATGACCCCCAAAGGTCCAGTGAAGCCCCAAGGAAGCCCACCTCACCGTCAGAACTCCAGGGGAAAAGGGTCGCAGCACAGGGATGGAGGGTGCCCTGTGGACCACCTGGCTACCAGCCTTTTTTATTTATTAATTTATTTTTTAGACAAAGTCTCACTAAGTCACTTGTCACTTGGGCAGTGGCATGCTCATGGATCACTGCAGCCCTGACCTCCTGGGCTCAAGCAATCCTCCTGCCTCAGCCTCCTGAGTAGCTGGGACTACAGATGTGTACAACCAGGCCCAGCTAATTTTTATTTTTTTTTGTAGAGATGGGGGGTCTTACTTTGTTGCCCAGGCTGGTCTCGAACTCCTGGCTTCAAGTGATCCTTCCCCTTCTGCCTCCCAAAGTGCTGGGATTACAAGCATAAGCCACTACACCTGGCCCTGCCACCTTTTTGTAAGGCCCATATTCCTCAAAGTGTGATCCCTGACCAGCAGGAGTGTGGTCCCACCCGGGCACCTGCTAGAAATGTGGCCTCTCGGGCCCCACCTCAGTGCTACTGAAGCGGAATCTACCCGTAAACAAGATGCACAGGTGATCGTGGGAGAAGCTTAGAGTAAGGCCTGTCTGGAAGAGGCAGAGTCTCCCCCTGGGGCTAGTACCTCAGGATTCTCAGCTTTGGGGGCCCCAGTGGGCCCTGAAGCCTTTGGCCTTGATGAGAGAAATCTAGATGCCTCCTGCCACTTCCTCATTTGCTGCTTGCCCCCACACAGCAGGGTTCAAAAAACGTTCCCCTCCTGTGGTTAGTTCCTGCTCGATCAGGAAGGAGCACTGGCTTTGTAATCCTTTCTCAGTTCCGTATCTGCCCAATAGGGTCAACAACCAGAGAACAAATGCAGCTCCTGTCCATGGGTCCCTGCCCTGTTCCTTAACCATGAGAGCAGACGCCCCAGTTTCCAGGGAACACATAAGCAGGTGCAGTTCACAAGTGAATCACGCCCTGGGAAGGTGTTTTGAATGCCCCTACCCCTCTGTTCTCTGCCTCCTGGACCTAGGGACTCTGGGGTATGTGGCTGAGGGTGTGGGAACTCCAAGGCACATGCAAAGCATGGTGTTTAATACAGCATCCATTGTCCTCAATGGTAAGTATGTAAATTATTATTTTTAGATACAAAACAAGAACATACTATGGAGGAAAATGCAAAATCCTAATGAATTCTAGGTTAAAACAGGAGACTCCAAGAAACTTCCAGGTTGTTGGCAGGTGGCTGCTTTGGACCACAGGGGCTGGGAGGATGAGTAAGCAGTGCTATGGGAAGCTTTCCTCTGCCTTCAGAGGATTTCCATGAAAGGGTCTGAGGAACACCACCTTTTCTCATCTCCCTAGAGACCATGGTGGATAGCCTGGCCCTCCGGGCAGCCACAGTGCTCCCAGCAGCCTCTGGAGTGCCCGAGGCCACATGCCCACTGACAGCTTTTGGCTTCAAGAGATCTCAGTGATGGGTCTCAAGGCCCCAACAAGGTCTTCAGGGGAATCTGAGCCCCCGGAAAGCCATATGAACTTAAAACAATTAGATCCCAAGAACAGAAAGAAGGACACTGTAAGTTTCTTCTGTGGTTCACTGTCCCACAGAAATCCTAACCACAGAGGCCATGCATTCTGGGAGGGCCGGGGAGAGACATAAATATAAAGTCATCAGGGCAGGAAAAGAGCTAAAAAAATTGAAAGCTACATTCTCTTCCTAAACCACCCACAAAACAGCTCCAGGCGAGGCCCATGTCATCCGGACCAATGCCATAACCATAGAGATTGGGAGATACAGAACTGACACATCAGAAATGTGATGACACAGGACCATGGGTGGGAGTTACCACAGCCTGTGGCCATCAGCAGGAACTGTGACCCGGGCCAGACAAAGACAAATGGCTCCTGAGGAAATCTACCTGGTGCTGGGTGGCCTATAGGTTTGGGGGTGGGACTGGGCAACTCACAAATTTAATAAAGACCAAGGTGGGCAAGGACCCGCAAAAGGGTCCTAAGACATGAAGGAGGCGGCAGGTCAAAAGGCTCTTCAAAGATGGATGAGAGGAATCAGAGATGAGAGATGGGCTCAGAGAAATTTAGAAACTTGGTCTTCCTCATAAACAGAGCAAACTTCAGAGCCAGGATAGAACCCAGGCCCACCAAATGCCACACTCTATCCTCTCCCCTTAACCTCTGGCCATTCCATTCCAGATTACTAGCTTCAAAAAGAGCCATCAGGCCAAGCACAGCTGTAATCAGGCTCATGCCTGTAATCCCAGTACTTTGGGAAGCTGAGGCAGGAGGATCACTTGAGCCCAGGAGTTTTGAGACCAGCCTGGGCAACACAGGGAGACTCTGTCTCTACAAAAAATAAGAAATAAATTAACCAGAAATGGTGACATGTGCTGTAGTCCCAGCTATTCAGGAGGTTGAAGTGGGAGGATCTCTTGAGCCCAGGACATCAAGGCCACAGTGAGCCATGATCATGGCACTGCACTCCAGTCTGGGTGACAGAGCACGAGCCCATCTCAAAAAAAAAAGCAGTAAGAGTCACTGGGCCCACACAAAACAGGCCAAGCTGAATGTGATTCAGACAGACACAGCCCCACTCTGTGAGGTTCACAGGTAATCCTACCCCACCGCCAAGATCTGTTCCTCGGGCTACCGTTCTTTTTTTGAGACAGAGTCTCACTCTGTTGCCCAGGCTGGCGTGCAGTGGTGTGATCTCGGCTCATTGCAACCTCCACCTTGGGCTACAGTTCTAATCAGAGCAGTACACTTCTAAGCAGAGCAGTACACAAACATAACAGGCTCCCTTCTGCTCTCGCTCTCCTCTGTCCTGCCTGTCCTCCCTCTGGCTGAGGTGCTAAAGAGCAGGAGCTGAGGGCAGAGGGCTGGATAAACCTAGCAGTGGACACCTGGAAACCCAGGCTGTCAGGTGAAAATGGGGCTCTAAGGTCAGGAATGCCACCTGCTGAGAGGGCAAGCTGCAGCCCACAAGAAAAGTCTGAGGTCAGGGGGCAAAGCCACAGCCAGGACTCACCTTGGCTGCCAGCCTCTGAGCCCACAGCATTGCTCTGATGTTCTGAGCGGAGGCTCTCATTTTGGGGGGGTGATACAGGCTCAAAGGTATGATCCATGGCAGCTCAGGGCTCCTAGGAGAAGCCTTTTTAGCGGCCCCTCAAATGAAAGGTACAAAACAGCAGGGGGCCAGAGCCTGGGGAACAAGTTGGGCTGGAGACCAAAGCACAGTCGCAGGTCCCCTCATCCAACAATAGCTAACAAGTATCAACCAGGAGCTCGCGCTGTGCTGGGTCCACACTAGGCAAGGACACCAAACTTGGTGCCTGCCGTTAGGAGCTTATGGTCCCGTGTGGAGGGGCGGGGCAGGCAATAAACAATTAGACACATACTAAGTTGAACCACACAAAACTGCCATTTTTGTAGGTCATAGTTGGTTAAATCATTTCATATGATTGCCTTAAATACTACAAAGAAAACTAACAGAAGGTAGTCATTAAGAATAACAAGGGGGCCAGGCACAGTGGCTCACACCTGTAAACCCAGCACTTTGGGAGGCCGAGGCAAAAGGATCACTTGAGCCCAGGAGTGCAAGACCAACCTGGGCAACATGACGAAATCCTGTCTCTACTAAAAATACAAAAAAAAATAGCCAGGCGTGGTGGTGTGTGCCTGTAGTCCCAGCTACTTGGGAGGCTGAGGCGGGAGGATGGCTTGAGCCTGGGGGAAGGAGGTTGCAGCGAGCTGAGATTGTGCCACCGTACTCCAGCTTGGGTGATAGAGCCAGACCCTGCCTCAAAAAACAAAAACCAAAACCAAAAACGAAACAAAGACTAACAAGGAGCTTGCCCTATCTAGACAGGGTGGTCGGGGAGGGCTAGGAGACAGGGCGACATTTAGGAAGGCAGCTGCAGATGAGAGTGGGAGGAAGGGCCTTCAGCGCTGACATCCAAACAGCTCTGAGAGGGAGGGACAGCAGTATCCCAAGCTCACAGCGGGGACAGGTGGGGTCTGCAACCCATTTCCCCAAGACCCTGAGAAATCAGCAGTCTCTGAGCACAGGGATGGAGGGCCCCATGCCTGAGCCCTTGGCACTGACGGGCCACCAGAAGCCCCCTAACTAGGTATATATCACAGAGTCCGCTCTCATGAGGGAAGCTTTTAGCGAAAAACACAACAAATGCGATGCACACCATGCGTCTGACTTGCCCAACTCTCCACCCTTCCCTATAGCCTTGCACCATGCTGTGTAACTCACTGGACCCTCCCACCTTTCCACCCTGGGCTCATGTGACCATGTGACCTGCTTTGGCCAATGGAATGTTAGCTAACTTGGAGCAGAGGCCTGAAGACATGTCCTTGCATCTCTGCTCTTGCTTCTACCCTCTGTCACCGTGAGAAGTGAACACCTGGGCTGGTTTGCTGGTCACAGAAGGAGGGTGACAGGCAAGAGGAAGAGAGATAAGCCACCTCCAGTCACCCTTGCTTAGGCCCTCCTACATCAGCTGATTCCCAGACATCTCATTGAGCCCAGCCAAGGTCAGCAGAGCTGCCTGGTGACCAACCTGGCTGACTGGGCAACGAATGCAGATAGCTGTCTGCTATGAGGATTAGTGGCTGTTTGTTATACCACGTTGCTATGGCAATGGTTAACTGATACAACAGCGGGTACTCCGTATCTGTCAATCAAATAAACAAGTTTCTATTTCATTTTGAAAAATTAGTAGTTTAATAAATTATCAATTATGCAAACTACAGTACCTTCTATACAGGTTTTCTACAAAAATGTATCTTGCGCTGTGAATCGACCTCTCCATCAACCGTACAGATGACACCTAAAGGAAAACAAAAAGAGAATCACAAACTCAGGGGAAGAGGAGACAGCCAGGAGGCCTTGAGAAATGTCTGTTACTTCCCCTGCCTGGGGACTTTGCTGAATATGAGAATCAAGGCGGAGGAGAGAGTGAGGCAGGAGGACCTCCTCACTCCTCTGCTGGGAGGAGAAGCCACATCTGCCACCAGGCTCAGGCTATATGCCCCTTCCACCCTGACCTGCCCCACACCCCAAAGCTGCATACATGGCCCAGCAATGCTGAGGCTGACGGCTCATCAGCAGCCACCTCTTTGATGGGAGGTGAGGCTCAATTGGAACATGGCCATGCCCTGGAGAAACCATCCAAAGCTGTCCACTTGTGGCAACATGTGGTGACTATCATGGACCTAAATAGGGTGACTTTGCTTAAGTGGAGGGACCGCATGCATGAAGTACAGCCCCACGAGGGTCAGGTTGGCGGTGACGTTCTGGGGGCTCTGCCCATGGAAACTGGGAAGGACGATGCCCAAGAGGGAGGAAGACAGCCTGACAGCATCCCTCTCTGCCAGGATGCTCACACCCTCTGCAGACGATCTTGCCCTTCGTCCAGCATTCCTCTGGGAAGCAAAAGGTACCTGACCCTTGATGCCCGGCAGACAAACACCACTCTCACTTGGCCATGGCCCACAGCACCCATGGAACCTGGGCCAACAAATCCGAGGCAGATTCAAAGCATTTGAAAACCCAGGCATTTCTTCCCTCTCCCTGCTGTCCCTCTGTCCATCCATCCTCTGCCCATCCATCTTCCTTTCCATTCTTCCATCCTCTCTTTCCTTACTTCCTAGCTTCCCATTCATCCTTCTGTCTCCTTCTGCTCATCCCGCTCACATCTTTCAATTTGAAAAGACAGATTTACAGAAGAATGGTACCTATTGTTGCAAGTACCCAGACTGGGACTGAACTGTCCAGTCCAGCAGCTGTGCCAGTGTTAAATGCTGTAGGGATAGTCTGTCTCCTTCATGCAGAGCCTTAAAGCTGGCATCATAGGTTGTGCTTACAGCCTTGAAACAGGTGCCGATCAGGACCTCCTCAGCCCCCTTTCTTCTAAGAGACTGTCTCTAGATGCACCCTCACTGATGGAATAGGCCTAAGCAGCCATGTTTGTGCCTTGGGGTCCTGTACCCAACACCTGATTGAACCAGGGCTGGACACCTGACCAAAGCTGAACCAATCAGATTTTTTGTCTCAAGAATTTGAACTAAGAGCCAGACCCCATGAAGGTTAAATTAGTGGTTCTCAAATATGAAAACAAACAAAGCATGCATTCAAGTCACCTGGAGGGCTTGATAAAACACAGATTGCTGGGCCTCATCCCTAGAATTTATAATTCAGCAGGTCTGGGATGTGACCAGAAAATTTGCATTTCTTTTTTTTTTTTTTTTTGAGATGGAGACTCACTCTGTCACCCTAGCTGGAGTGCAGTAATGCAATCTCAGCTCACTGCAACCTCCGCCTCCCGGGTTCAAGCCATTCTCCTGACTCAGCCTCCCAAGTGGCTGGGATTATAGGTGCGCACCACCACGCCAGACTAATTCTTGTATTTTTTAGTAGAGATGGGGTTTCACCACGTTGGCCAGGCTGGCCTTGAACTCCTGACCTCAGGTGATCCGCATGCCTCGGCCTCCCAAAGTGCTAGGATTACAGGTGGAATCCACCACACCCAGCTGAAAATGTGCATTTCTAACAAGTTTCCAGGTCATGCTTCTGCTGCTGGTCCAGGGACCACACTTTGAGAAGAACTGAGTGAAACGGCATTGAGTCCAGCAGTGGTCCTGACCTGACAGGGGCACCACCTGGCTGGCTGAGGTTTGTGGGTAGGGGCACTAGAGGCTGCTCAGAAGAGAATTGCAGGAGCCAGTGACCTTGGCCCCACACACAGAGGCCTGCACAGCACTGAAGGCCTAGCCTGGCTTCCTTGTGAAGTTTCCCTTCCTGGCAATCACATACCCCAAGTCTGAAGAAAACGTTTAAGAAGGCTGAAACTGAGCATTTGAAACGTACCTGAGGACAAGTATGCCTGTCCAGCATGGTGAGCTGCACATAAGTCTGTAGCGTAAGGCCCCAGCGAGAGGCATCTTGGTACATCAGGCCCTGCAGAAGGGAAAACACAGCACTTTCCGTCAGAGTGGCATCTGCAGGAGGACCCTGGTCTCACAAGGCACTGAAGGACAGCTCAAGAAATCTACACACGCAGGGTTGGGGCTGAAGATGAACCCAGCATGATCACAGGGCTCTGACAGCAGGGTGGACAAAGGCAGACACTGAAACAATTAGAGGACGGTACGGTAACAGCTATCATAGGAGCCTATGGAAAGTCTCCAAGGGACCAGAGCAATTAGGCCAGACAAAGAAATGAAGGGCATCCAAATTGGAAAGGAAGAAGTCATCTTAACCTTGTTCACAGACAACATGATCTTACACTTAGAAAAGCTTAAAGACTCAGGCCATTATCCTAAGCTTATTAATGCAGGAACAGAGAACCAAATACTGCATGTTCTCACTTTAAGTGGGTACTTACAAGAGGGTACAATGGGTACTCATGGACATAAAGATGGCAACAACAGACATTGGGGACTCCTGGAGTGGGGAGGAAGGGAGAGGGCAAAGGTTGAAAAGTACCTATTGGGTACTATGTTCAGTACCTACTTGATGGGATCCATCATACCCTACACCTCAGCATCATGAAATATACCCAGGTAACAAACCTGCGCATGTACCCCCACAAAACGAAAATAAAAGTTGAAATTACCAAAAAAAAAAAAAAAAAAAAAAACCTTACAGACTCCACCAAACAACTGTTAGAACTGATGAACGAACTCAGTAATACTGCAGGAATCAAATCAACGTACAAAAATCAGTAGCATGTATACACACCAACAGTGAACAATCTGAGAAAGAAATCAAGAAAAGAATCCCATTTGCAAGAGCTACAAAGAATATAAAATAACAGCCAGGCACAGTGGCTCCTGTCTGTAATCCCAGCACTCTGGGAGGTTCAGGCGGGTGGATCACTTGAGGCCAGGAGTTCAAGACCAGCCTGGACAACATGACAAAATCCTGTCTCTATTAAAAATACAAAAAAATTAGCTAGGTGTGGTGGTGCACACCTGTGATCCCAGCTACTCTGGAGGCTGAGACACGAGAATCGCTTGAACCCAGGAGGCAGAGGCTGTAGTGAGCCGAGATCGCACCACTGTACTCCAGCCCGAGCGACAGAAGAGACCCTGTCTCGAAATATAAATAAATAAATAAATAAATGTAAAATACCTAGGAATCTATTTAACCAAAGAAGTGAAAGATCTATACAAGGAAAACTATAAAACACTGATGAAAGGAACTGAAGATAACACATACAAAAAAGGAGATATTCTACACTCATGGATTAGAAGAACTAATATTGTTAAAATGACAATACTACCCAAAGCAATTTACAGATTCAATGTAATCTCTATCAAAATACCTATGACAGTCTTTGCAAAAACAGGAAAAAAAAATCCTAAAATTGATATGAAACCACAAAAGACCCCAAAGAGCCAAAGCAATCCTAAGCAAAAACAAAAATAAAAACAAAACAAAGTTGGAAGCATCACACCGCCCGACTTCAAAATTTACTACAAAGCTGTAGTAACAGCTGGGTGCACTGGCTCTTGCCTGTAATCCTGTTACTTTGGGTGGCCAAGGAGGGAGGGTTGCTTCAGGTCAGAAATTCAAGCCCAGCCTAAGCAACAAAGTGAGATCTCGTCTCTAAAAAATTAAAATAAGGAAATTTAGCCAGACATGGTGGTGCACACCTGTAGTCCCAGTTACTTGGAGGCTGAGGCAAGAGGATCGCTTGAGCTCAGGAGTTCAAGGTTACATTGAGCTATGATTATGCCAACTGTGCTCTAGCCTGGGTGACAGAGCAAGACCCTGTCTCAAAAAAAATTTTTTTAATGCTATAAGTACCCACGTCAGCATGATACTCACATAAAAACAGACACAAAGACCAGTGGACAGAATAGAGAATAGAGTTGGCATTTACAGCCAACTCATCTTTGACAAAGGCACCAAGAACATTCAGTGGGGAAAGGACAATCTCTTCAATAAATGGTGCTGGGGTAACTGAATAACTATATGTAGAACAACTGAAACTAAACCCCTATCTCTCACCATATACAGAAATCAAATCAAAAACAGACTAAAGACTTAGAAATCTGAGACCTGAAACTAAGAAACTACTAAGAGAAACCACTGGGGAAATGCTCCAGGACATTGGTCTGGGCGAAGACTTTTCTGTGTAAGACCCAAAAGCACAGGCAACTAAAGCAAAACCAGACAAATGGGATTAAATCAAGCTATAAAGCTTCACAGGAAACCATCAACGAAGTGAAGAGATAACTTGAAGAATGGAGAAAGTGTTTGCAAGCTACCCATCTGACAAAGGATTAATAACCAGAATATATCAGGAGCTCAAACAACTCAACAGTAGGAAAAAAAAAAATTCTGATTTTTAAATTAGCAAAAAATCTGAATAGACAGTTCTCAATAGAAGACATAAAAACAGCCAACAGGTATATTTTAAAATGTTCAACATCACTAATAATCAGAGAAAAGCAAATCAAAAGTACGAGATATCATCTCACCCCAGTTAAAACGGCTTTTATCAGGCCAGGGGCGGTGGCTCAGGCCTGTAATCCCAGCACTCTGGGAGGCTAAGGCAGGTGCATCACCCGAGGTCAGGAGTTCAAGACCAGCCTGGCCAGCATGGTAAAACCCCGTGTCTACTAAAAATACAAAAAAAAATTCAGCTGGGTGTGGTGGTGCACACCTGTAATCCTAGCTACTTGGGAGGCTGAGGTAGGAGAATCGCTTGAACCCAGGAGGTGGAGGTTGCAGTGAGCTGAGATCATGCCACTGCACTTCAGTCTGGGTGACAGAGCAAGACTCTGTTTAAAAAAAAAAAAAAGACTTGTATCAGAAAGACAGGCGATACGTGTGGAGAAAGGAGAACCCTCATACATATTTGTTGGGAATGTAAATTAGTACAGCCACTATGGACAACAGTATGAAGGTTTCTCAAAAAACTAAAAATAGAGCTACCATGTGATCCAGCAATCCCACTATCGGGTATATATTCCAATGAAAGGGAATCGGTATATTAAAAAGATACCTGCACTCCCATGTTTGTTACAGCAGTATTCACAGTAACCCAAGTATGGAATCAACCTAAGTGCCTATCAATGATGAATAGTTAAAGAAAACATGGTATATATACATAATGAAATATTATTCAGCCATGAATAAGGATGAAATCTTGCCATTTGCAGTAACATGGTCGGAACTGGAGGTTATTAGGTTAAGTGAAATAAGCCAAGCACAGAAAGACAAATATCATATGTTCTCATTCATATGTGGGAGCTAAAAAAAAAAAACGGATCTCATGGAGCTAGACAGTTGCTGGGTTCGGTGGCTTGAGCCTGTAATTACAGCTACTCAGAGGCTAAAGTGGGAGGACCACCTGAGGTCAGGAGTTCCAGAGTGGATTACTGGTTACCAGAGGCCAGAAGGGGTAGGGGAGAGAGGGGGATGAAGAGAAGTGATTAAAGGGTACAAATATATGGTATGATAGAAGAAGTAACACCTAGTGTTAGATAGATCAATAGGGTGACAATAGTTTACAATAACCTGTTGTGAATCTCAAAATAGCTAGAAGAGGCCAGGCACGGTGACTCACGCCTGTAATCCCAGTACTTTGGGAGGCTGAGGCAGGCAGATCACTTGAGGCCAGGAGTTTGAGACCAGCCTGGCCAACATGGTGAAATCCCATCTCTACAAAAAAATACAAAAAAATTAGCCGGGTATGGTGGCGCATGCCTGCAATCCCAGTTACTTGGGAGGCTGAGGCAGAAGAATCGCTTGAACCTGGTAGGCAGAGGTTGGACTGAGCCAAGATCATGCCACTGTACTCCAGCCTGGGTAATAGAGTGAGACTTCATCTCAAAAAAAAAAAAAAAAAAGCTGTAAGAGAATAATTTGAATGTTTCTAGCATAAAGAAAAGCAAGCCAGGTGCAATGGCTCATGCCTATAATCACAGCACTTTGGGAGCCCAAGGCAGGAGGATCACTTGAGCCCAGGAGTTCAAGGTTACAGTGAGCTATCATTGTGCCACTGCACTCAAGCCTGGGTGATACAGCAAGACCCTCCAAATAAATAAATAAATAAATAAATAAATAAGTTTTAAATTTAAAAAAAAAAGTTAAGCTCTTTAAGATAATCCTTAAAAAGTAATGCTCTGGTTTGAATGAATCCCCCAAATTTCATGTGTTGGAAACTTAATCCCCAATGTGGCAGCATGTAGCAGGTGGTGCCTTTAAGAAATGATTGGGTCAGGAGTGCACAGCCCTTTTGAATGGATTAATCTATTCATGGATTAATAGGTTAATGGGTTATCTTACACTGGTGGCTTTATGAGAAAAGGGAGAGAGACCTGACCTAGCATGCTCAGCCCCCTCACCATGTGACACCCTGTACCACCTCAGAACTCTTTGAAGAGTCCCCACTAGCAAGAAAGCCCTCACCAGATGCACCCCCTCAACCTTGGACTTCTCAGCTGCTCTAACTGTAAAAAATAAATTCCTTTTCTTTGGAAATTCAGAAAATAAAATAAAATCACCAAGGAACATGCGCACAAGTCATTCAGTGAATGGCTTTGAGCCCTCTGTAGTCTGTTCTCTATCTAGCCACCAGAGTGAGTCTGTGAAACCTGAATCAGTTCTTGCCACTCCCCTGCTCAGAACCTTCCAGTGGCTTCCCATTGCAAGCAGAATGAAATCCAAACCCTTATCATGGTCCACAGGGCCTTCTCTCATTTCCTATAACTCTTCCTCTGGCTTCCAACCACATGAGCTTACTTAGCGTTCCTCAAACATGCCAAGCATGGTCCCACCTCAGGGCCTTTGCATCTGCAGCGCCTTCTGCCTAAACACTCTTTATCCAGGTATCTGCAGTGCTCACACCCTCATGTTTAGGCACCTTATCATAGACACGGTCCCTACTTATCTCATGTAAAACAGAAGCCCACCCACCTACTCAATCACTCTCCATCCCCTCTAGGTGCAAAACACTTCATGCTCCAGCGTACTTGCTAAGAAACCTGTTCTGCTCTTTTCCTCATTTTTAAATTAATTTTATTTATTTTTTATTTCTTTTAGAGATGGGGGTCTCACTATGTTGACCAGGGTGGTCTCAAACTCCTGGCTTCAAGCAATCCTCTGATCTTGGCCTTCCAAAGTGCTAGGATTACAGGCATGAGCCACTATACCCGGACTTTTCCTCATTTTTGCTTTTCATTTTTATCTTGGTGCAAACTAATGAAACTCCAGTGCTCTTCACTGAGAACTGCAGACTCCTCTGACAGCAGTTGAGAGAAAATCTCATAAAGGCTAGGAGAAACACTCCCTCTTGCTTGATGGCCGCAGAAACAGTCATGTTTCTGCATCAGAAAACCAATTCAGATAAAGTGATGAATTAAGATTTTTCAAAGTATCGATCTTTCTTTTGGTCTAGAGTGGAAACTTATATAAAAATAGCTACTTCTATTGTATTTTTTATTAGGAAACTCTCATTGAAAAGGCTATCTGTAACAAGGACACTCAGACTTCTGAGGCTGTGATTCTGTCCTGGGAAATGTCACTTATGATCCCTAACTCTAGTTGTCTTACTTAATAACCGAGCCTGGGTTCCTCCTTGGCTTCTAGAGAATATGAATGTTACAGAGGTTTCTTTGTGATATTCAAAGAAGATGACTGGCATTCCATCTTCTCGCGAATGCACAGAGAAGAAATTCTTCTCATGTCTCTTTAGGATTCTTTATTGAAAGACTGAGAGGTTTTGCCTTATTTAAGAAACATCATTTCACCTGCTTTAGTTTTCTTCCTAGCTCCTATCACCACCCACCAGATTATATGTTTGCCTTCTGGCTCCCCACACTGGAATACTAGGGGCAGGAGAGCAAGAGCTTCGAATTTCTCACTGCCATATCATCCAGAACAGTGTCTGCCACGTGGCTGACAAGCACTGAATATTGGTTGAATGAATGGATGAATGCACAAGCCCCTACTAAGTGCTAGGCAGTGCGCCTAGGTTTTAGCAAATAACAGTGAACAAAGTAGACACAGTCCCTGCTCCTAGTAGAACTCGGAGTCTAATGAACCACACAAGAGATGCCAATTGTGTTGCTAAAAATCAGGGGGCATGGCAGGGCACGGTGGCTCACGTCCGTAATCCCAGCACTTTGGGAGTCTGAGGTGGGTGGATCATGTGGGTCAGGAGATTGAGACCATCCTGGCCAACATGCTGAAACCCTGTCTCCACTAAAAACACAAAAATAAGCTGGGCATGGTAGCGGGCGCCTGTAGTCCCAGCTAGTCAGGAGAGTGAGGAAGAAGAATCGCTTGAACCCGGGAGGTGGAGCTTGCAGTGAGCCGAGATCGCGCCACTGCACTCCAGTCTAGAGACAGACTGAGACTGCATCTCAAAAAAAAAAAAGAATCAGGGGGCAGCACAGGCTTCCAAGTCCATTTACTAGCTGTGTGACCTCAGGCAACTTATTTAAGTGCAATCTCCTAAACTGAAAAATGAGACTAATCATCCCTACCTCACGGGACGGGAGCTCAGAACCAACATCCCCTTCTAACTCTTGCAGGACCCAGATTCTACCCATCTCTCTCAAGCAGCCAGAGCAGAACCTCAAAATGGGGAAGGTGAAGGAAGGGCCACAGCACACTACAACCCCTGTTGCTAGGTTCACCCTTGGGAAAGCAGGCTGGCGGCTTCCAGGTAAGCCAGAGGCGGCCCCTGTTACTAGACAGGGCCAAGTTGCAAACCCAAGTCAGGGGTCCACCAAGGATCCTGGTTACTTAGAGATAGGTCCTGGGGGGTTAGGTCTGAGAAGTCCTGGGTTCTGATAGGTTTCTTCTAGGGGAGGGGAGGATTGGAATGAGCAACAAGAAATGAACACCCCTAGTGGCTAAGGTTGGCCACTGGGAATAGTATGGGATAGGAAGTCCCTGGGCTCTGTGCCTAGCCACGCAGGCCTCAGAGATCCTTGACCTCAGAACACCAACATGCCACCATTTTCTGCTTGTCCCTCCCTGGTCTTCTCCAACTCAGCTAAGAGCACAGAGGATGCCTGGGCAGTCTCAGGCTCAGGCAGAGGCATCACCATTCTCGGGTGCTTAAGGGGAAGCTGGGGGTTCATGCAACCAACAACCCACTCACCAGAGGATTGTGGCCACGGACATTTCTCCACTTGGACACAGGCTCCGTTAACACCTGGAAGGAAAGAAAACATCAGAACTGCTGCTTCTCAGTGCTGAATCCTATAAAAGTATGTAAGTGTTGAGGGGAAAGCAAGGAGAGAAGGGAAAAAGAGAGAAAAAGACTATCCAAATTTGGGTGCCCAAGGTAGGCCAAAATAGCTGACAACCCCTGTGAGGTCACAACTCTATCTAGACACGGATTCATCACATTACTTCCAGAAACATCCTGAGAACAACTCTATCCATCCCTGTACCCAATGTGCCAAGCATAGGTACGTCCTACCTCTCTATTGCCCTGGTAGCCTCCCCAAGGTCAGAGCTGGCTCTGTCCATCCCTCTTCAATGTATTCTATCCCAGCCCTGCCTGCCTACCACATCAAGCTGGCAGGTGGGTGGGTGAAGCCAGGAGGGACACTGGACAGGGCTAGGCCTGGGCAGGCCACCTGCCTCCATTTCCTGCCTCTGATCACTGCACTGGGTGCGCTGGCTACTGAGAGTCCCTGTTTCTTTAGTACGCTCCCTGTCTCACTGATTGGAGGCATTCTTTCCCTCTGGTCCTGTTTGTACCTTTTAGGATGACTGCCAATTTCTCCAACATCCTGTGTGTTTTCAGACACATATCAGGATCTCTGCTGGGCATTTCTAGAGCCTCCATCTGTGGTCTAGACACACAAATCTAGGACAACCCCAGACTCTGCTAGAGCCTTTCTGGGTATGCAGGTGTGCGCTAGAAAAGATTTAAATGGTGTTCTTGAGGCCAAGATCTTTAGAGTGCCAGGATCCACCTGGGAACTTTCAGAGTACATGTGAGAAGGGGCCATAGGTGACAAAAGACCAAAGGCAGGCAATGCATGGAACTCCTGAAAAGTAACCACCCTGGCTGGGCGCAGTGGCTCACACCTGTAATCCCAGCACTTTGGGAGGCCGAGGCAGGCAGACCACTTGAGGTCAGGAGTTCAAGGCCAGCCTGGCCAACATGGTGAAACCCCATCTCTACTAAAAATATGAAAATTAGCAAGATGTAGTGGCGCATTCCTGTAATCTCAGATACTTGGGAGACTGAGGCAGGAGAATCACTTGAACCCAGGAGGCAAAGGTTGCAGTGAGCCAAGATCACACTACTGCACTCCAGCCTGGGTGACAGAGCAAGACTCCATCTCAAAAAGGAAAGAAGGAGATGCAAGGGGAGGGGAGGGGAGGGGAGGGAAGGGAAGGGATCACCCCTCACCCTCACACCTCTGTGTCTTTGCTTATGTTGTTTCTTCTGCCCAGCATTCCCACCCCATCCCACTTCACATCAACTTTCATCACATGGAAAACTCCTATATACTCTTCAAAATCCAGTTCAAATATGCCCTCCCACTGCCCCTCTCAAACCCCCTCTCCTTCTTCTAGATCTTCTTCCCAGCCCCTAAGTAGCATACACAACACCACACAGGCCCACCAGAGTCTGGGTCACAAGGAGCCTTGCTCCCCGACCCAGTTCAGGGGTGCTTCATCCATAGCATTGTCACCCAACAAACATTTATTGAGTGCCCACTATCTGCCAGATACCCATGCTAGGCACTGAGGATACAACAATAGCAAAACCAGTCCAGCCTTTGCCTTCACAGAACCTTAAGCCTACCAGGGGAAGCAGACATTACTCAGGTAATCACAGAAGCCAACGTTTTCAAACCCCAAGAAGTGGTATAAAAGAGAGGTACAGAGCGGCCAGGGAATGCTCCATCAGGAAGCATAACCTCGCTGGGAAGGTCAGGGGACACGGAGCTCAGATCTGAAGGGAGAGTGGTCTTCCTAAAGCCAAGAAAGCTCTTCATAGCACAGAAGAACCAAACAAGGGTGTGGCCCCTGCAGCCAGACAGCCTTGGCTGGGATCTGGCTGTATCACGCACTGGCCAAGTGACCCTGGACAAGCCACTAAACCTCACTGAGCCATGGTTTCCTCATCTAAAACTGCGGTAAAAATGGTACCTACTTCAGAGGGACTCTTCTTGGGAGGATAAGATCATTTAGTATTTATGATGAACCCTTAACAGTGCTGGGCAAATAGCAGTATACTTATTGGATGTTAACTATCATTGTTGTTAATCAGCTCCAAGGCCTTCAGTGAGACAATAAGCACTTCTAAAGTGCCATTAAGAGTCATATCAGTCAGGACAGGTGTCAAGAGTCCCCAAGACCCCCCTCCTCCCCAGGTTTGATGATCCATGAGAACTCACAGGACACGGCACACAGTCATACTCACAGCTAAGATGGATTACACCAAAAGGACACAAAACAAGATCCGCAAAGGGGACCAGGTACGGTGGCTCACGCCTGTAATCCCAGCACTTTGGGAGGCTGAAGCGGGTGGATCACTTGAGGTCACGAGTTCGAAACCAACCTGGCCAACATGGTGAAACCCCATCTCTACTAAAAATACAAAAAAAAAAATAGCCAGGCATGGTGGTGGGCGCCTGTAATCCCAGCTACTTGGGAGGCTGAGGCAGGAGAATTGCTTGAACCTGGGAGGTGGAGGTTGCAGTGAGCTGAGATCATGCCACTGTACTGCAGCCTGGGTGACAGAGCGAGACTCCATCTCGGGGAAAAAAAAAAAAAGAAAGAAAGCAAAAGAAAAAAGGATCAGCAAAGGGAAAAAGGGCAGGCTACAAAGTCTGGAGGAAACCAGGCACAAGCTTCCAAGGGTCCTCTCCCAGAGGAACTGCACAGTACACACTGAATTCCCCAGGCAACAAGATGTGACAATACATGTGAAATGTTGTCCAGCAGGCAAGCTGGCCTGAACCTGGGAGTTCAAGGTTTTCATCAGCGCTCAGCCATGCAGGCAGCCACTTCCTGACATGTACCAAAATTCCGCACTCCCAGGAAGAAAGCAGGTGTCAGCATAAACCACACTGTTTGCAGAAACAGTTTAGGCAGAGAGCCTGTTATCAGTTAGGAATGGTGGGGGCACTCCCAAGATCTAAGTTCCCAGATGCCAAAGACCACCCTTGCAAGCAGGTGTTTCTAAAGGGCAGAAGTCTTAGGTCTGCTATGTTAACTCTTTCCTGCACAGCAGCACATGAACACAGCAGGACAAGGGCTATACAATGTTTATTATTTTTATCAAACTATATATAGAGATATATTTCTTTTCTTTTTTTTTTTTTTTTTGAGACAGGGCCTCACTGTCACCCAGGCTGGAGTTCAATGGCACAATCATGGCTCACCACAGCCTCAATCTCCTGGGCTCAAACAATCCTCCCACCTCAGCCTCCTGAGCAGCTGGGACTACAGGCACGTGCCACCACCTCCAGCTAAGTTTTGTACTTTTTGTAGACATGTGGTTTCGTCATGTTGGCCAGGCCACTCTCAAACTACTGGGCTCAGGTGATCCTCCCCACTCAGCCTCTAAAGTGCTGGGATTACAGGCATGAGCCACCACACCTGGCCATACATATATTTCTAACAGAAGTAAAAACAGGAAAGGAAGGGAAGAAGGACAGAAAATGACTATAAAAGTATAGAAATTGTAGCTTCTGTAGTAACAAAAGAGAGCCATCAATAGAGAAGATTAAACCACTAAAATCTAGAACAAGTAAGACAGGTCAATGTCTTATTGTAGAGATGATTCTTAAACATCTCTGAAGTTAGTTTTAGTGACTACGCTTTAAATGAACTAGAAATTAAATTAATTGCCTATGCATAGTAATAATACCCACTGCTCAGACATTGCTGTCTCGGATGTCACACTTCTAGCCCTGCTCAATAGCCTGACCTTTCTTCTCACCCATGTAGACTCTTTTCCTAACCAGACTTTAGGGCAGTCAACACTTGCACTGTCCAATACAGTGGCCATGAGCCACAAGCAGCTATTGAGACCTTGAAATGTGACCAGTCCAATTAAGATATGCTCTAAGTTACACTTATTTTACAAACAGTTTGAGCGTCCCTAATTGAAAAATCCAAAATCCTAAATGCTTCAAACTCCAAAACTTTCTGAAAACCGACATGACACTTCAAATGAAAAATTCCACACATAAATACTTAAGACAAATTTGTTTCATTCACAAAATTATTTAAAATATTGTATAAAATTACCTTCAGGCTATCTATATATGAAACACAAATGAATTTCGTGTTTTGGCTTGGGTCCCATCCCCAAGATATCTCATTACGTTTATGCAAATAGTCCAAAATCTGAAAAATTCTGAAATCTAAAACACTTCTGGTCTCAAGCATTTCAGATAAGGGATGCTCAACCAGTATCATATTCCAAAGACTTAGTATAACAAGATAGAATGCAAAATAGCTCATTGGTGATTTTTATATTGATTAAATGTTGACAAGATCACATTTGTCATATGTTATATGAAATAAAATGTCCTTTTTATTTTCTGTGGGTTTTTTTCTTTTTTTGAGACAGGGTTTCACTCCTGTTGCTCAGGATGCAGTGCAATGGCGTGATCTCAGCTCACTGCAACCTCTGCCTGAGCTTAAGCAATCCTCCCATCTCAGCTTCCCAAGTAGCTGGGGCTACAGGCACGCCCCACCATGCCTGGCATATTTTTGTAGAGATGGGGTCTCGCCATGTGGCCCAGGCTGGTCTGGAACTCCTGGGCTCAAGCGATCCACCTGCCTCCGCCTCTAGCATTACAGGCTTGAGCCACAGCACCCGGCCCTTTTTGTTTTTTTAATGAGGCTATTAGAAATGTTAAATTACACCTGTGGCTTGCACTTGTGGCTCAAATTATAGTCCTATTGGACAAGGTTAGTCCACACCCTCTATAAATTATCCCATCAAGGGGATAATTTGTTGGCCAGGCCACTCGCAAACTACTGGGCTCAGGTGATCCTCCCCCTTTAGCCTCTAAAGTGCTGGGATTACAGGCATGAGCCACCACACCTGGCCATACATATATTTCTAACAGAAGTAAAAACAGGAAAGGGAAGAAGGAAAGAAAATGACTATAAAAGTATAGAAATTGTAGCTTCTGCAATAACAAAAGAGAGCCATCAACAGGAAAATTCTAGGTTACGGCTTCCTTCAAACCTAGCGTGGAGGCCGTACCTCAACGTCTGTCGCGTTGGAGAAGAATTCCAGGCATGTCGTCTTCCCACTTGCAATATTGCCCTCGACACAGATCTGGCAAAAGACAAATGCACATTAGAGTCAGAACTCAAGCGACCAGGGAAACCTCAGGGAATGATGGCTAGGGAAAGGGCTCAGGTGAACAGCATAAATGGTTCAGTACAAGATTTTCAAATGTAAACCAAAATCCCTCCTCAGGAAACTGGCAAGGTCCCATTGTTAGTAATAACAGATAAGCTGATCCTCCCCGAGTGGCAGGCTCAGGTTGGTCCCCCGAGACCAGACCCTCCTTTACGTCAACTCCTAAACCATACACAGCTTGTCTGCCCAGCCCAGCTCTGCCCTTCCCTAGTTCAACCCCACAGACTATTAGATTTTAGGCCTAAGTGTCCTGCCTCCTTAACGAGAGCTTAAGCGATGGCTTTGAGGCTAGGAAACACATACATGTTATCTAGAATCGAATTCACTGCTTTACAGAAAAAAAAGCACTTGGTCACTGACTGGAAATTATTAGGAAAGGGGAGAAGAAAAAAAGAGCAAGGACTTTGTTAAGCACCTTGTCACAGGCCAATCCCTGAGACAGGTAACACACCATTATCATATGTAACCTCACCAAAACCTGAGAAGGGTAAGTCCTAACATTTTTCACAGAAAAGAAAAATGAGGCTTGTAGGAGACAATAAAGCAAGGACAGCTTGAACCTAGACTCTGCTGACACTGACTGCACCTGGGAGGGAAAGGGGGTCATGGCACTAGTGGGAGGGGCCGGAAACAGCCATCTGGGGCCTACCTATACCAAAGACCAAGAAGCATCCTAGAAGTAACTCATCTTAGGGAGAGAAGGTATTCCAGGCAGCGGTTCTCAGCTCCGGCTATACGCTAGGACCACCTGGGACCTTTTAAAAATCTCTACAGGGATGCCACGGCCCAGACCAATTACACCACAATCTCTAGAGTGAGACTCAAGCCTCAGTAACTTTTTTTTTCTTTGAGACAGTTTCGCTCTTGTCGCCCAGGCTGGAGCAATGTCGCAATCGCGGCTCACTGCAGCCTCCACCTCTGGGTTCAAGCCATTCTCCTGCCTCAGCCTCCCGAGTAGCTGGGATGACAGGTGCCCACCACCACACCCGACTAATTTTTTGTATTTTTAGTAGAGACAGGGTTTCACCATGTTGGCCAGGCTGGTCTCAAACTCCTGACCTCAGGTGATCCACCCACCTCAGCCTCCCAAAGTGCTGGGATTACAGGCGTGAGCCACCATGCCTGACCAACCCTCAATAACTTTTGGGGGGCTTTTGTTTGTTTGGTTTTGTTTTTTTGAGACAGAGTTTTGCTCTTGTTGCCCAGGCTGGAGTGCAATGGTGCAATCTCAGCTCGCTGCAAACTCCGCCTCCTGGGTTCCAGTGATTTGCCTGCCTCAGCCTCCTGAGTAGCTGGGAATTACCGGTGCCCAACACCACACCTGGCTAATTGTTGTATTTTTAGTAGAGACAGGGTTTCTCCATGTTGGTCAGGCTGGTCTTGAACTCTGACCTCAGGTGATCCTCCTGCCTCAGCCTCCCAAAGTGCTGGGATTACAGGTGTGAGCGACTGCACCCGGCCAAGCCTCAGTAACTTTTAAAGCGCTCCAGGCGAATTTCAATGTGCAGGCAAGGTTGGGCACCACAAGGCTGGAGCAGAGCTTCTCCACGTCTAGTCCACAGACGCCTGCTTCAGATGCACCAGAGGAGCTGGTTAAACACGAGGTGGCACCAGGTAGCATCCAGACCCTCTAAATCAGACTCTGGGCTTGAGCCCCTGATCCTGTGGCCCAGTGATTCTGACCAAGTTCTGCTCAGCCAGGCACTGCTGATGACACAGGCCCAGTGGCTCTGGCTCCAGCAGATGGCCACAGGGAACGGGCAGCTTCAATACATAAGAAGACAAATTGGCCCGTGAGAACACATGATAGACATCCTCCAGGGGCACACACAGTCAGAGAGGGGCCCGGCTGCTGCACAGAGGCCTCTTCCTCTGCACTCAGGCTGGAGGCACCCAGAGAAACCTGGGCAACGTAGGTAACTTGCCCAAGTGCCAGACCTGGCAAGGGAAGAGTCAGAGTTAGAATTCACATCCAGGCCGCTTCTCACAACTCCTGATGGAGCCTCAGTCACACCTCACATAAACACCAGGTCACAGTGGGCCGTCTCACACCACTCCACTACAGTCTCCCCAGCAACTAGAACTCTGTCAGCTGGTGGAGAAGGTTCCTCCTGCCTTGATCCTAACAGGTATCCAGGAGACACAAGGCCACTCTCCCATCCTGGGTCCCTCCCGGCCCACTCCTTTCGAGCCCCGAACTACAAAATGAACCCAAGGGAATGAACAAAAGGGCATGAAAAGACCCCATTAGGGCACTAATGGATTTAATTTTTTTTTTACTGTTCTTTAAAGAAAACTTTTCCTCTTCCTAGATCTATAAAAAGAGCTCAAACTAGACATCATTCTACATAGCCTTTTTTCTTTCCTGTTCATTGCAGCATTTTAACAGGTTGTTCAGATAAGCCCTTCTCCCAGAAACGTGTTCCTATTCCCAGCATGAAATCCTGAAGAATTGGTGAATGTCAGGCCCTGAATGAGCTCAGCCAATCTCCCCTCCGGTTTAGAGCAGGCAACACAGGAAGAATCTCACAAAGTTCCCCTGAAATGGAAGGGGGAACAGGAAGCAAGCAAAGGGAGTCTTTACATTTCTTTTTAAAGTGATGTCTAAAAATATTATAAGAGGAGTGCATGCCCATTGAAGAAAATACAGAAAATCAAAAAGGAGAAACTATCACCATAATCCCAATACTAAGAGATAAACCCCATGACATGTGAGCATATTTCATGCCAAATATTTTCTATACAGTCCTCATCTTTGAGCACGTTTCAACTGCTTATTGAAGGCCTATGCTGTGCCAGGTACTGTGTACTCAAGACCCCGTTGCAACGGCTAAAGAGCTCATGAGTGTGTGGAGGAAAGCAATAAGAAACTGTGAAAAGGAGATGGTCCCCACGCTATGGAAGCACATGGCCGGCCTGGCCCAACGCTCTGTGACTGCACTACAATTTATTTCCATTTTCCTCTGCTGTGAGGCCTTGAGTACAATTTTCCATGATTATAACTGAAACTGTGATGAGCCATCTATCCCTATTATAAATAACAATATTTAATCTTTTCTAAAAATGGAAATTAAGCATTCTTGTGCTAAGAAATACATTCTCAGTGGCCAGGCGCAGTGGCTCAGGCCTGTAATCCCAGCACTTTGGGAGGCCGAGGCAGGGGATCATTTGAGGGCAAGAGTTCGAGACCAGCCTGGCCAACATGGTGAAACCCTGTCTCTACTAAAAATACAAAAATTAGCCAGGCATGGTGGCATGTGCCTGTAGTCCCAGCTACTTGGAAGGCTGACATGGGAGGATCACCTGAGCCCGGGAAGTCGAGGCTGCAGTAAGCCGTGATTGTGCCACTGTCATCAAGCCTGGACAACAGAGCCAGACTTTGTCTCAAAAAATAAAAAATAAAAATAAAATAAAATTAGATTGCAGTGGCATTTACTCTGTAGTGCTGTTTACTCTGCAAATTTACTAAAAATCAATGAATTACACACTTAAAATGGGTGAATTTTGTGGTATGCAAATTATAACTCAGTAAAGCTGTTTTAAAAAGGAACCCAGCTAATTTCATTTAACATTCAAATAACTAAGAGAAGACACTTTTACCCCATCACACCCCAAACTCTCTCTTACGTGCTCCTTGTTAACCCCACAACTATCTCTTAAATAGACTGAGAATTTCGGCATTAATGTTTATATTTCTTTCCTGTTTGTTTCCTAAGGACAGTTTTTTTTTTCTTTCATTTGAATCACACTTCATATACTTTTATTGGTTTTGTTGTTGTTGTTTTTTTTTCATCTTTTACATAGTGAGTGCCTTCCCAGGTCACTATTTTTCAAAAACATGGTTTTTAATGGCTTTACATATTCCACTACATAAGATCTGTCACAATTTATTGAACTCCTTACTATTTGATTTTTTTTTTTTTTTTTTTTTTTTTTTTGAGACAGGGTCTTGTTCTGTTGCCCAGGATGGAGTGCAGCAATGCAATAACAGCTCACTGCAGCCTCGACCTTCCAGGCTCAATCAACCCTCCCACCTCAGTCTCCCGAGTAGCTAGGACTACTGGTGCACACCACCATGCCCAGCTAATTTTTTTTATTTTTTGTAGAAACAGCATTTTGCCACGTTGCCCAGGCTGGTCTCAGACTCCTGAGCTCAAGTGATCCTCCCACCTTGGCCTCCCGAAGTGCTGGGATTACAGGTATGAGCCATTAGGCATGGCCCTGTTGGATATTGTTCTGTCCAGCTATTTTATTAAAAAATTTTGTTGTGATACTCAATTATTTGATATTGTAAACTGTGCCATGTGATGGCTGCACTATCCACCCAGACACCGTCAACACTCTGGACATCTCTCCTCACCCAGCAACACCAGTCAACCAACCAACAACTCCCCTAGGCCCTGCTTTCCCACTCAGCTGCAGGCTGTGTGCCATCTCTAGCTTACTTAAGGTCTCTCTCCTTCCAGTCTGGCCCAGCTGGGCCCTCCACTCATGGTCCCTCACATCGCTCCCTGAGAGGCAACCTGGATGGTGCTGGGTCGGAGTAAAGCCCTTCAGTGACTCTGGGTTTTAAGACCTATTCGCAGTCCCTCTGCACCTATCCTCCAGCCCTCCCCAGCTGCCTCTCTAGGGACTGGCCACATGCCCAGGCCTGCAGGTTCTCTTTCTTCTGTGACTTGTACCTGTTACAACACTCCTGCCTCAAACTCTCCTCCATCTCCCAGCAGGCAATAAGGCGCTGCCCAAAGCTCCTCTCAGTCATCAGCCCCCCTACTCACAGCCCCCATGCTCACTGCTATTCTAGTTCCACCATTCTCCTAGTTACTGCTGTCTCCCCCATCAGACAGACCGCAGATTCCCAAATGTCAGGGCTGTTTGACTGCCAGGTCCCCAGGTCCTAGCCCAGTGCCTCCCACACAGGAGCTCACAGGACTTGAATGGTTACAAACAGTCCTGAGCCTGAATGCAGGCTCCATACAACTTTCTATGAACTAGCTACTGTGTGTCTGGGGGCACATCAAACCACACCCAAAAAGCACAGAGAACAGGCCCAGCTCACATCAATGCTAGCTCAATAATGAATAAATAGCCAGGCACAGTGGCTCATACTTGTCATCACAGCTACTCAGGAGGCTGATGCCAGAGAATCACCTGAGCCCAGGAGCTGGAGGCCAGCCTGGGCAACGCAGCAAGACCCTGTCTCTTAAATATATAAACAAACAATAATACATTAATTACCATCCAGCTCAACTTTGCATTTCCCTCCCCTTCTATGACGCCTGCTGCCATATCCTTCTCCTAATTTCAACAAACTTCCACAAATCTCAAGCATTTCAATCCTTTCTGTGTGATTTCACTACTTCCCAAGAGCTCTCTATCACCCTGAGCACCCTGGGGGCCTGCCCACACTGTCTACCCTCTGCAGATCCCAGCCACGGTACTCCTGCCACCACTTGCCTAGCCACCCCCTTTCCAGCCACAGGAGCTAGGAACTTTCAGTTCTCTTAAGGAATTGAGCCTTGGTTGGTGACCAAAATATCACTCCCTACCCCAGCCAGTAAAGCACCCAACATCCCCGTGGACACCAACCTGACCGTCCTTTGACCTTCAACCTCACACTAGTCATAGCCCCAGCCCAGAGCCAGCATCTCAAAGCCACCCTGATGCCTGAACCCACATATGTGGACCCTCAAGGTTTCTCTCTGATCCCCTGCCCACCCATCAGTCTCAGCACTGCGGGGAGAGGGTGGTGGTCGATAGAGCTTCCCTCACATCTGAGCTGCCCAACCCAAGATGAAACTGACCTTCCCCATAACACAATGAGGGTTTTTCAAATACTTTCACAATCATCCCTTAAGCTTTAACCAAATCTACCTGAAGGATACAAATACCTGTGTGCTCCTACCTGTGCAGACTCTGGGGAAAGACACAAGAAATTGGTAACAGAGGTGGCCTCCTGGGAGGGTGACAGATTTCCTTCTCCCTGGAGATTCTCTTGTATTTTTGCTTTTTACTCTGCTTTTTTCTCTCTCCTCTTCAAAAAAATAAATATTATCCTAGACAGTACACATAAAAGAGGGACTTACCACTGATTTTTTCTCTTTTTCCCGTTCTTTATCTACAAAAGAAAGGAAATCAGTTTTTAAACTCACTTTTAAATAACTCTCCTCTGCCCTAATTTGCTACATGACCACAAAAACACTAATTTTTTTTTTTTTTTTTTTTTTTTTTTTTTTTTTTGAGACGGAGTCTCGCTCTGTCACCCAGGCTGGAGTGCAGTGGCCGGATCTCAGCTCACTGCAAGCTCCGCCTCCCGGGTTCACGCCATTCTCCTGTCTCAGCCTCCCGAGTAGCTGGGACTACAGGCGCCCGCCACCTCGCCCGGCTAGTTTTTTGTATTTCTTAATAGAGACGGGGTTTCACCGTGTTAGCCAGGATGGTCTCGATCTCCTGACCTCGTGATCCGCCCGTCTCGGCCTCCCAAAGTGCTGGGATTACAGGCTTGAGCCACCGCGCCCGGCCCAAAAACACTAATTTTTATGCTCACTCCCTGGCCTAAAAATATTTTCCATTTTGGGCGCCCTCCAAGGTTGGAGGCGCGCACCACCGTCTCGCCGATGTGCCGCCCTGGGCTGCGGCTGCGTGGGTCCCCAGTGTGCTCGGGTTCTTTCACTTACTACATTGTACTTTGTATTTTCCACGTTATCTATTTAGATCTTCACAGACTGGGTGTTAAGCAAGTGGAAAGGCAGAGCAGCCTCCACTCGCGGTGCACGGGGAAGAGTGGGCGGCGGGCATGGGTTTGGGCCTGGGACGCAGGTGCTCCTCTAGGCCCAGGGCGGGCATCGCTGCCCATCCGCCCCACAGGAGGTTCTCTCAACAGCCATATGGCGGACACCAGAACCCGGGTGTAAGAGTGACCCGTTTCTGAGTGGGTCCCCACTCCCGGGGAGGGCAGGAGAGCGCTGGGGGCGTAACCCCCTCCCCTACGCTGGCACCAGAGTGTGAGGAGAATCGGCTTAGGGTAGCTCCCAGTCCCCATCGCCCCCAAGGTCGAAAGAATCGCGCCAGGAAACGGGTCGGGGGACCCGAGTTTGGGCTGCTCTTTAACGCCTCTCTTCCCATCCCAGAACAAGAGCCGGGCGCAGAACCCCATCCCCCCCGCGCTCGCTGCGGTCTAGCGCCCGGGTAACTGCCGATGGCCGCCCCCGCCCCCGCCGCAGCCGGGGAGGAAATCCCGCGCCTCGGAGGAGGCGCTTCGGGCTCGGGTGGTTTCCGGGAGCCCAGGAACCGGGAGTAGGTGGGCACATAGGGGCTGCTGGGAGGCGGGACCAAGACGCGCGTTACCCGAAGGCCAGGCCCCGCGCTGCACCCTCCGCGACCCGGGGCCTGAGGCCGGGCTCCCGGGGCTTCCCGGCCCAAAGCAGCGCAGCGCCAGGGCGGCCCAGCCCCGCAGCGGCCGCAGCAGCATAGCTGGGCGAGCGGATCCAGAGGCCCTGGAGAGTTGATTCAGAGGCCCGGGCTTCCTTCCTCCTGTGAGAGTCGGCGCGGGCTACTGCTCGTCCAGCCCTTGCGCGCCGCCTGGATCCCGGCGCCTGGCCCTTAAAGAGACCCGGTCACATTTCATCTTCTCAGCGAGAGGAGAAATACTCGAAGGGAGAGGTTCGCCGCTGGCAGCCAGAAGCCTTCCCACTGCTAGGACGCTGGCAGAACGCACCCATAACTTGGCAACACTGGGAGGATGGATGGCACATAATACCAGTGACTGATGGGTTGATTAATGATTGCAGATTACTTAATTGAACACCTTCTGTAATCAGACTCCTGGCACACACTCATGTCACTTATTCCTCCCAACAACCCTGCATATAGATATTGTCTCTCCCATTCTTCGAGCTTGTCCTCAGAGAATTAGGTAACTTGTTCAAATGGTCAGAAGCAACAGATATAATTCCTTGCTCTACTCTTTCCCCTCTTCTCACTACTGCACTTGCCTAGTCTTTTTACAAAGTAAATTTTTTGGCCCAGGCGCCGTGGCTCACACCTGTAATCCCAGCACTTTGGGAGGCCAAGGAAGGCGGATCACCTGAGGCCAGAAGTTCGAGACCAACCTTGGCCAACATGGCGAAACCCCATCTCTACTAAAAATGCAAAAAGTAGCTGGGTGTGGTGGCGGGCACCTATAATCCCAGCTACTCCGGAGGCTGAGGCAGAAAAATCGCTTGAACCTGGGAGGCGGAGATTGCAGTGAGCCAAGATCGCTGCACTGCACTCCAGCCTGAGCAACAGAGGGACACTTCGTTCCCCCTGCCAAAAAAAAAAAAAAAATTTTTTTTTTTTTAATGATCAGAAGTGGCTGGGCGTGGTGGCTCAGGCCTGTAACCCCAGCACTTTGGGAGGCCGAGGAGGGTAGATCACTTGAGGTCATGAGTTCAAGACCAGCCTGACCAACATGGCAAAACACTGTCTCTACTAAAAATACAAAAATTAGCCAGGTGTGGTGGCACAAGCCTGTAATCCCAGCTACTCAGGAGGCTGAGGCACGAGAATCACTTGAGTCTGGGAGGCGGAGGTTGCAGTGAACTGAGATGTGCCACTGCAATCCAGCCTGGGTGACAGAGACTACGTCTCAAAAAAAAAAAAAAAAATCAGAAGCATTCATTAAGGGGTGAAGCTAGAATTCCAGCCCATTTCTCTTGCTTGGCAGCTGGAGCTCTTTCCTCTGAACTTTGACAGTTCCAACGTCTAGACTCTAAACGCACTAGATCCCTCCAGAGGACGCAACCAAATATTCCAACTGGACAGACAAGTAGGGGCTAGGAAGGAAGCATGTCAATTCCATCATACTCAGCAAAAATTCAGCCTAGATGTGGAGTCACAGTGTATTAGAATTCAACAGGCCCAGGTCCAGTAATCAGAGCTGTTGCCACTCTTGACTCTGAAGGGTCCAGTGCTTGCGTGGAGGGGTTTCTTACCTCTCCCAGGAGGGCATGATACTGGCAGTCACCTCTAGGCAGGGAGAAGGAAGTCATTTGCCTCTAGATCTGTTGCCTCATCTTGTGCTTCCTGCATATCTGCCACACACCTAGCAAGTGTGCTCTCTGTAAATAAACTTCAGGATTAAGGCCATTTTTGAGTGATTTGTGATGAAGCTGTTGGAGGTAACTGCTGATTAGATTTAAAGGAATGAAATGGACTGAAGCTGAGATGGGCAGGATCCAAACAGATCTGAATGAACTAGGGTGACGGCCGAATTATCCAAGACAGAATTTAAATCACATAAGAGGAGAGATATATACTTCCCATCCCTAAAAAGGAATGCCCCAAGACGGTGGCTTCATGGGAGCACTTGAGAAAACATGAATTGAAGTATCTCAAGGGACTCAGGCTGTTCCACGGAAGAACGAGTACCAGTGGGAGGCAAAAGTAAAAATATGCAGAACAAGTCCAGACTGTGATGCCCTGGGGGCTTGGATAGGACGTGAGGCTGCACACATTCTGCACCAACTATGTGCCAGAACCTGGACCCTGCAGGGAGAGCAGCAGACCAGTCCCTGCTTTTGTAGAATTTGTATTTTTATGATATACGTCAGCTAGCAATAAATGCTGAGAAGTGATGGTGGCTGCTCTACACAGGATTACCAAGGGAGATCCCCTTTAAGGAGGTGATATTCACGATGCCCAAGGTGTTGGGAGATGGGGCCGCCATTTCTAGACCTCCCTCCCTCTCCTCTGCTCCCAACCCTGGCAGGGCTTCTCGACAGGAAAACTCCTCAGGAAAGCTAGAGGGCTGCCGTCATTAACGCCAGGCCAGAACAGGGCGGGCTAACAGGGCGCTAGCCGGCGTGCCCACCTCTAGGTCCGCTAATGTATGCCCAGCTCCAGCTCCGCTAAAGTACTACGCAACAACTAAAAGACAGGACGAGCCAGAGCTGCCGGCCCAGAGATGCCGTGGGGGCGCATGCGCGAGAGCGACCGCGGCGCCGTGCGCATGCGCGCGGGAGAGCGGGAAGTCCAGCTGGGCGAGAAGTCTAGGAGGGCGGTGCTCCGCCGCGGCGGCCGTTGCTGTAGCTGCGCAGAACCTACTCGGGCAGCGTGCTGAGAAGAGTTGAGGAGAACTGCGGCTGCTCGGTCTGCAGGCGCGATGGCTAACGTGCAGCCGAAAATAAAACATCGCCCCTTCTGCTTCAGTGTGAAAGGACACGTGAAGATGCTGCGGCTGGTGAGGCCCCGCCGCGGAGGGCGGGAGGCTGTTGAAGCTGCTCGGGGGGCGGGAGATGTGGGTATGAAGTGCAAAGCTGAACGCCCTGTTTGCTTTTCAGCCTCGCTTTGATCAAGATTGAAAGGCAAGGCACGGCTTCGTGAGGGAAGAAGGAGAGAGATACGGCACCGTCCTCCCCTTAGGAGGGTTTAGGGACACACATTCATGAAAACCAGAGAGGGCGGGGCGCCGTGGCGCACACCTGTGGTCCCAGCACTTTGGGAGGCCAGGATGGGAGGATCGCTTGAGCCCAGGATTTCGAGGCTGCAGTGAACCTCGATCGCACCACTGCACACAAGCCTAGGCGACAGAGAGATCCTGTCTCTTTAAAAACAAAAACAAAAACAAAACAAAACAAAACCTTTTTTTTTTTAATTAAAAATCCACAGACCAGGTACCCCGGTTACCAGGCGAGACAGCCGCAGTTACACCTGTCAGAAGCCCACAAGATTTGAAAGGAAAAAAAAAGCCTCAGGGGTTTCGGGAAATGTTATGTGGACTTCTATAAGACAAACGTTTGATGTGATTGAGTTCAAGGCTGATACAACCCAGAACCAGGACAAAGAGAGAACTGCTCGTTTCTAGCAGCAGACTTCCTACCGGGAGCACTGCAGTCGCTTCTGAACAGTTTGGAGAAAGTTGATCATTTGGAGAGAAGTGACCTAGCTAGTTAGAGAAGTGGAAACTGTCCTAGTTGAAGGAATCTATCCTAGAAACTCATCATTGAAGGAATTCACAGAGAAACCTTAAAGGGAAGGAAAAAATAAATTGTTTTAAGTTTTAAAGAGTTGACATGGAAGAGGCAAAATGGAGATAGTTCAAAGTTACAAGGAAAACATTTCCAATTAATGTGAGGAGGAATCTTATATTGGGAGATCTCCCAAAACTAAATGGCCACTTGGGAAGGCAGTGCATTCCCAGACAAAAATACCAGGCATAGGTGAGCACTTGGTGAGGATGTTATAAAGGAGACTTAAACTTAAGGTGAGCGGGTTGAACAAAGTGCATATAAGATCCTTCCCACACCAAAAGTCTGTGATTGTGAGAAGTAGCTTTCATATCATGTAAGTTGAGATACATAAGAGATTTAGAAAACAACTCTGGAGTCGAGGGAAGGAGAGATCACTTTTGATTGGGAGTAAATACTCAGGACAAAAGTGACGAGAAGGTCTGGGATCTTGAACACTGAAAAAGGAAACATCTTGAACACTGAAGGGGGAACCATGTTCTGTGAGAATGGTTAGTTTTTGACATATTAATTTCCTCAACAAACCATTTGAATACTTACTATGGTCCAGACTCTGGGCTAGGAGCTGGAACAGCAAGGACAAACCAGGGCAAAAATCCCTGACTTACAGAGTTCTTTAGTTTAGTTATGAGACAGACACATGAGCAGATAGTTAAGATACGTGATAAGGTGGAGATAGAACACAGAAGTGAGGCGTCTAACCAAGGAGATAGGTGTCAGAAAAAAACTCTTCCTAGAGCAATCTAGGGTTGGATCTAAGAGCCACCTGACTAAAGGCATGGAGGCAAAAAATAGCACAATTGCTGCAGAGAAATATAAGAAGTTGAGTGTTACCTCATTTATTCAAATAATCTGTGTAATGCATGTCATGTGCCAGGCACTGTTCCAGCCTCCTGAAAAATACTAGTGAACAAAAAACAAAGATCCCTGCCCTCGTGGAGTACACATATTGGGATGGGAGGGCAGAGGAGGCAAACACAATAAATTTTAGTATTCTAGAAGGTGGTATGTGCAGTGGAACAAGAGAAAAGTAAAAGCCAGGTAAGGGAGTTTGTAAGGCGGGGAGGGAGTTGCAGAGAAAAGTTGCAATAATGAATAGAATTCTAGGCTTTGTTGAGATGACATCTGATCAAAGATTTGAGTGAGATGAGGGAGTTAGCTATAAGAATACCTGGAACAAGAGTGTTTGAAGCAGAGAAAATCCAGTGCAGTGTGGCCCTATGGCAGGAATGTGCGGGAAGGCATCAAGAAAGAGCAAGGAAACCAGCATAACCGGACTGGGGTGAGTGAGTGAAGATGAGGAAGGTTTTAAGTAAAGTATATGATCTAATTTGTATTTTTAAAGTATACTAGGCCAGGCCCAGTGGCTCACCCTGTAATCCCCGCACTTTGGGAGGCCAAGGCAGGCAGATCATTTGAAGTTAGGAGTTCTAGCAGCCTGACCAACATGGTGAAACCCCATCTCTACTAAAAATACAAAAAAAAAAAAAAAAAAAATTAGCCAGGTGTGGTGGCATGTGCCTATAATCTCAGCTACTCACGAGGCTGAGGCAGGAGAATCACTGGAACCTGGGAGACAGAGGTTGAGGTAAGCCAAAATCACCCCACTGCACTCCAGCCTGGGTGACAGAGTGAGACTCCCTCTCAAAAACAAACAAACAAAAAACAATATACTAGCTGCTATGTTAACTAGATTGGTAGGGAAGGACAGAAGGGGATTACTGCAGGGGCAAAGGTAGAACCAAAGAGACCAATTGTAGTAATCTGGGCAAGAGATGATGATGGTGGCTGGTAGTAGCAGAGCAGGTAATAAGAAGTGGTCACATTTGGAATATAATATTTTGAAAGTAGCACCAACAAGATTTGCTGATGAGCCAGATGTGGGGTAAATGAAAGAGGAGTCCAAGACAGCTTCTAAAGTTTTTGGTTTAAGCAACTGGAAGGATGAGTCGCCATCCACTGAGATGAGACAGCCTATTGATGAAGCAAATGTGAAAAGAGGATCAGGAGTTTGATTCATGTGGATAAATTGTGAAGTAAGTCTTTTCTCAAGAAGTAGACAGGAGCCAAATTGTGGAAGATCTTGAAAACATGGTGAGAAGCAGGCTCTATTCTAAAGACCCTGGAGAGCCATTGAAGAATTTTAAATAGATGAAGAAATGCGTAAACAAACCTGCATGTTAGAAATTTCGTCATGATAGTTCATGGAAAAGATGCTGACGGCAGTAGTTGTAAGGATGAAGAGGAGGGGGTGCCCAAAATGTTTAGGCATTAAGTGAGCAGGACCTGATTATTGATCAGTTGGGGAATGGGTAAGGACAGTGATCTTAGGTTCCTGGCATGGGTGATAAGGTAGACTGTGGTACCACCAGTTGAGGCTGTGAATCCAGGAGGAAGGGGCAGGATTTCAGCTTTAGACATGGTGAATTGAGATTCCTGTAGGTTATCCAGATAGGGATTCTAAATGGCTACTTAGGTGTGAAATGTGGGGAATGGACCTGGGTTAAAGACCCAGACTCATTGAGTGGAATGAGAATGACAGCATTTTACAGGGGTGAATAAAATGAGAGGAACCCACCAAGAGAGAACAGTAGCATTGGTTTAAAATCTCGGAGAAGTGACACAGGAGCCAAAAGAAAACAGTAGTAGGGGAAGGACAGCCAATGGCAATAACGTCATAGGGTTCACTAGGATAAGGAATGAAAAGTGTTCATTATAAAACAGCACCTCAAAGTACTGGAAAAATAAAAAAACATTCATTAAATTTAGTATTTCTGAAATCACTGATGTTAGCAAAGGCAATATCCATAGAGTGGTAATGTCTGAGATACTATTAGTGAGATATTTAAAAGATAACTGGAAACAAAGGCCAGGAGCTTAGGAAAGATGTAAGAACTGTAAATATAAATCACAGGAGAACCCAGTTTGACAGAAACCATAGAAAGGTTTAAGGAAATGGAATAATCACCAGTGCAAATTACCATGATGCAAAAAGGTTACAGAGGATAGGGACTGAAAAAGTGACCCTTCATTTCATAATCTGTGGGCTGAAGACCTTGGTCCAGTAGAGTAATTGGAGCAGTTTGAGATGATGTGTTGCTAATAGTAATTATATTAATTATAAAGAATGAAGTTACATAGTAACTAGTTATTAGTAATCAAACTGACCAATTTAGAAGTTTAAAAGAAGGGCATATTTATGCTAATAAAGTAATTGGAAGAATTATGAATAAGTAACCTATATGGACTTAAAGTTAAAATGAGTATGTATATATTACCAGCTGACAGGATATTTTACAAGTCTAGCCAGGGAAGACTCTTAACCAAACCATTTACCAACAGCACAGAGCTTTGGAGAGAGCTTTATTTCCCAAGAACATTGACAGAACTCCCCTGGGACCCACCAGCTTAATTTTTTTTTCACTTAACATTGCCGTGTTCTGTATCTTCATTTGGAAATGAAGAAATTTCAGAGTTGTTTTTTTTGTTTGTTTTTTTTTTGTTTTTTTCCACTTAAAATAGCATAGATTCTGATTTCATTGTTTAGGTAGAAGTGTATAAAAAGTGGTACTTTGGTAATAAAGCTATTAAACATCAGAATTGTTTTTCTCTGACAATTTTTTTTGTTTTTGTTTTTGAGACAGGGTCTGGCTCTGTCACCCAGGCTGGATGAAGTGCAGTGGTGTGATCTCAGCTTACTGCAACCCCCACATCCTGGGTTCAAGCAATTCTCCTGCCTCAGCCACCCGAGTAGCTGGGATTACAGGCGCCTGCTACCACACCTGGATAATTTTTGTATTTTTAGTAGAGACAAGGTTTCACTATGTTGGCCAGGCTGGTCTCAAACTCCTGACTTCAGGCGATCCGCTTGCCTTGGCCTCCCAAAGTGCTGGGATTACAGGCATGAGCCACCGCCCCTGCCCTGACAATTTGTTTTGAACTTTGCTCCTCAATATTTTTCTGGCAACATTCTAAGTTTAAATCTGACAGTAGACTCCAGATTGTTAAGAGTTAAGGAGTGATAAATGGATGGTAAGAAATTATAGACAGCCAGTATACAGACTTTTTGAGGAAGCATAACAACAATAGAAAACAAAACAAGGGTTTCTGTGGAGAGCAGGATAAAAGGAAAGAGTATGTGTGTATATATTTTAAAAGAAGACAACTGAGATGTTTCTAGGATGATGAGAAAAGGAGTTAGCAGAGGATGGATTGAAAGTACAAGAGGGAATGGAGGTATTTGGTGGAAAAAGATCAAGAGAACTGATGTGGGAAGTGATGGTGTCAGAAGCACAAGAGGAATAGTTAATTAGACTTAAAATAGAGAGGAATACTCAGTCCTCTAAAAGACAAAGAGAAGTCAATATCCATACACTCTAGCCATGGCTGTTTTATATGTGTGTGTATATGGCAGAAACCCCAGTATCTGGTTATTTTTGTTTATTTGGAGATGAGGTCTCATTATGTTGCCCAGGCTGGTCTTGAACTCCTATCCTCAAGCGATCCTCCTACCTCAGCCTCCCAGAATGCTGGGATTACAGGCATGACCCACTGTGCCCAGCCTATTATTTTAGAAATTATCATTTTTACAGTTTAAATTTGTATTCAGTTGTCACTGAATAAATCATGGGTTTTTTTCTTCTAGGCACTAACTGTGACATCTATGACCTTGTTTATTATCGCAGAAGCCCCTGAACCATATATTGTTATCACTGGATTTGAAGTCACCGTTATTTTGTTTTTCATACTTTTATATATACTCAGACTTGATCGACTAATGAAGTGGTTATTTTGGCCTTTGCTTGTAAGTGTTCAGTTTCATCCTTAAATTTTACTTTTTCCTACCATAATGAGATATTTTAATGAACTCTGTTTTTTGTTTCTCTTAAACCCTTAAGGTAATCTCTGATAGGCTTAGGAAGGAGGAGCCCTACCCATTGCTAGTGTGCCCTGTATTACCTTGTGAGAGGGTCTTAAGGATGCAGGGCAGCCACAGAGCATACCTTCTCTGTGCACATCTATCAGTAGATTCAGCTGATACTTCTGTTAGAATTCGCTTGGATACATCTTCTAAAGAAATTTAAATTTAGGACCATGTTAATAAAATTATAGTGCTTTCTTAATCTTTATTACCTATTTGAATGCATGTTAATATGGCCTCAAAATTGGGATAGAGATGGAAACAGATACACAAGTGTCTATCCTTGCACATCCTTGGTCACTAAATGGAAAATCAAACTAATTGAGGAAGCTAACGTACAATGTTATCTCACTTGAAAATATCTGTAGTTGTTAGTAAATAATGTTAGCACCTCTTATATTTCATAGTATATAGACTGCAACCTGCCATACTCATATCATTAGGAATAACTGCCCAGTGGAATGCCCAGATGGTTCTGAAAACTGTCAAATTGGGCAGATTAAAGTTATTCGTTAAGGTGTATGCAGCCCCTCAGACTGGACTAGAAGCTGACTCTAAGAAAAACTGAGTGACTTCTCCTCTGTCCTCTTGCAAGTCTCATCCCCAGCATCCTGTCTCCGTAGATCTCCCTCCTAAACCCTCCTGCTGCCCTTCTCCTCTTTGGCTGTACTAATTGCTGCCATGTCTTCCTTGGCTGCACTGGTCTCATCCTCTTGGATGCCACAGTGCTAATATCCAAGCTGATAATTCGTATTAACAAGAAAAGACTTCAGAGTTATTCTTAAACCATAAGCATGCCTTTAAATGATACCTTCTGGAACCAACTTCAAGGCCAGTGGCAAGCATTTCAGGCAAATCGTAAACTTTTTAAAAGTCCTAAAAGGGAAAAGCTGGGAAGTAGGATATTCATAGCACCTCTCAAAACTATTTGATCTACACTTCAGGGCTGGACTTGGTTGGAGGGAGGTCTAGGAAAAGAGATTGCAAAGTCTTCCTCAGTTGGACCTCATTTAGTGGCAGAAAGGGTTAAACTAAATTGTTCTAAAGATTTCTTCAAGAAGATAATGAACACTGGTCCACATCCTCTTTGTCTTGCATAGTTGCTCTTCACACTCTGCTTCTCTAGAGTTTAATAAAACTAACACATTTTAGCCTTTCTTTTTCTCCAAACATAATTCCTTGGAGTTTCTTACATGTCCCAGTAATAAACCTAGAGCCGGGAGTGTAACAGAATAGACTGAGAGAGAGTAGCTTATATGTAGCACACTAAAAGGAATAGTCCCCGGCCGGGCGTGGTGGCTCAAGCCTGTAATCCCAGCACTTTGGGAGGCCGAGACGGGCAGATCACGAGGTCAGGAGATCGAGACCATCCTGGGTAACATGGTGAAACCCCGTCTCTACTAAAAAAAAAAAAAAAAAAAAAAATACAAAAAACTAGCCGGGCGAGGTGGCGGGCGTCTGTAGTCCCAGCTACTCGGGAAGCTGAGGCAGGAGAATAGCGTAAACCCAGGAGGCGGAGCTTGCAGTGAGCTGAGATCCAGCCGCTGCACTCCAGCCTGGGCGACAGAGCGAGACTCCATCCCCCCCCAAAAAAAAATAGTCCCCAAACCTCTAAGGATCAAACTTTACTGATATTGTATCTCTTAGAAATGGGGTGTTATATGGGTAACTAAGTTTTTGCCCCGTTACGAAACCCAGAATCCTTTCTGATCTTTATCTAATGAAATTATTTATTCAGTAAATGTTAAGTATTTGCTAATCCTAGATTCTGTAATTGGTTCTTTGGTAAGACAAAACAAAAATCTTGTATCTCAGAAACTTTAAATGCACCCAGAAAGCAACACAGAGAATAGGTGCTGTGATAGATATACACCTAGGATGGCATGGATGCAACCCAGCAAGGGAAAGGGACCAGATCACAGTAGGCTGTGAAGAAAAACTGCCCAAACTGAGGGCTGAAGGATGAAACGTAGTTAGCAGATGACTGAGACAGGGAAGGGAAAGTGCTTTTCTGCTAGAAAAAAAGCAGCATATGTGAGGGTCTAGGTGAAGAAAGAGCATGACCCTCCAGGACCTGCAGGTGTATCTGAATGGTTGGGTATTAAGTTGTGAACAAGAGCCGAGACAAGAGTGAGGTTTGAGACAATGGGGTCAGGGCATACAAGGGTTTATGTGCTCTGGACTTTAACCCAAAGCCTAATGGGAGTTTTTGGGGGTTTTTAAGTAGGAGAGTGGCATGATCAGATGATCAGCCTCCATATCTTGAGAGGATACTGACAGAGGAAGAATATGTTTAAGGAAGGGTGCAGGAGAGCAGTATGTAATGAGTTTAGCTTGATAAATACAGATTTTAGTTACTTATGCGATATTCATATGGAGATGTTCAGAAATGGTGTGAAACTTAAGAGGAGCTAGAGCCACACTTTAGGAGTCATCACCTTGTGATGTTAACTGAGCTCGGACTGGCCAAAATGGCTCAGAAAGAGCGTAGAGAGAGCTGAAGGTAAAACTGGGAAACGCCAACATATGAGATGAGATGTGGCCAGAAAAGTCTCTCTGTCTCTCTCTCTCTCTCCCCCCCGCCACCCCGGTGACCTTTTCCAGAGGAGTTTGCCTCCAGTGGGCAAGTGACAGGAAAGTTGTGGGACTGAGAAGGGAAGGAAAGAGACAACTAGAGGGGTCATCTCTGAGTTGAGGAAATATGGCCAGGGACAAATAAAAGTAATGAATAGAGTGAGGTCCCTGCAGAGTGGAATTGGAGCCAGAGCACAGGTGGAGAAGTTGCCTGGGGCTCTTACCTAAAGTGTAGGACACAGAGATGGCTGACTGTTCCAATTTATCTGTAGGTGGGGAAAATGTAAGTTGTAAGTACTTCCATCTGCTAGCCACTGCCTTTGCTAACTAGGAGAGGGCTTGGTCATCTCCACTCAAATTGTCCCAAAGTTGTTGTCCCTGATACAGTCTGCAGAGCAGGCCTTCTCTGTTCCCCGCAAGAGCCTCAAATGACAGAAAACAGAAAAAAATGAGTCAACCCATGGCTTTGAGGTGGTATCTAAGCATAGGCTCAGAATTCCTTTGAAATCCCTATTTTTGTAATTAAGTTTACATTCTACTCTGTGACATATAGATGTTTCATTTTTAATATAAAAGAAATGGTCTAGGCCGGGCGCGGTGGCTCAAGCCTGTAATCCCAGCACTTTGGGAGGCCGAGGCGGGTGGATCACAAGGTCAGGAGATCGAGACTATCCTGGCTAACATGGTGAAACCCCGTCTCTACTAAAAATACAAAAAACTAGCCGGGCGTGGTAGCGGGCGCCTGTAGTCCCAGCTACTTGGGAGGCTGAGGCGGGAGAATGGCGTGAACCGGGGGGGCGGAGCTTGCAGTGAGCCGAGATCGCCCCACGGCACTCCAGCCTGGGAGACACAGTGAGACTCCGTCTCAAAAAAAAAAAAAAAAGAAATGGTCTAAATTACTCTTGAGGATCATTGGTGTTCCAGGGCAGGCATATCCTTTTTTTTCCCCCTGTGGTTCTCTGCCCTCCCTAGAACACTGCTTTGATCCAAAGCCATCTATAAACACTTGCCCAGATTGCTCACAGGAGGCAGGCTGCCTGTCTGAAGCAGGAGTATGGTCTGTTGCCTTTTGAAGCAGAGCAAAAAATCCAACACAAAAGAGAGTTAACCTAGAATAGTTGTCTCAGTGTCTCCTACAAATGAGAACTTTTTTCTTCCTAAGTATATCTGATCTTGCCCTGCCCCCATTGAACCTCTTCCTACTTTCTTCCTAATTGCTTTTCTAAATTACCAGAGTTTTGCAGTTTGCTATTTGTGTTATTCCTTCCCACCTGTGGTTATCTGCAAACCATACATAAGCCTTTCTCAGCTAAACAGTTTACCTTTCCCACACTACACATCCATTTTAAAAATGTAAAATTGCACTTCTTGACATCACAGTTAAGAATGAAACTAATTTTTACTTTGTAAAAGTATTAAGCGAATGAGCTGTATCATCAGCAATAATAGCATAATTGGTCATCCATTGCTAGAGATGTCTGTGGGGATTTCCTGAAAATTACCACTTTCTCTTAAGTGTGTGCTATTTTAAGTTTTATTAATTGCCTTTTTTTTTTTTTTTTTTTGAGACTGAGTCTCAGAGTCTCGCTCTGTCACCCAGGCTGGAATGCAGTGGTGCAATCTCAGCTCACTGCAATCTCCATCTCCTGGCTTCAAGCAATTCTCCTGCCTCAGCCTCCCAAGTAGCTGGGACCACAGGCGCCCACCACCATGCCTGGCTAATTTTTGTATTTTTTAATAAAGACAGAGTTTCACCATGTTGGTTAGACTGGCCTTGAACTCCTGACCTCAGGTGATCCAACCGCCTCAGCCTCCCAAAGTGTTGGGATTACAGACATGAGCCACAGCGCCCAGCATTAATTGCATTTTAGTAACTTAAAGTTTGATATACAATGTAGACTACTCTGCATTTTCTTATGTTATTAAAAATGAGCAGTTTTACTTCCCATGGCACCCCTTCTCCCTTAAACTTTCTACATAATACATCATCTACTTTATTTCCTAATCAGATGAATTTTCCCTCCAACTACATTTATGTTAAGTAAAAAAGAAATAAAAAGCTTTTTAAGTAAGATTGGCATATTACAGGTAAAAGAAAACCACTAGGTGTCATTATAGACCAGATACTATCTAGGTATCATTTTACTGTGATATTTTGGTTTCCTGAAAGATATGTGCTAAATGAATTTGTTTAATAAAATGAAACTTTCAAAATATTTAGGAAGCTGACTCCTTTTGTTGAAACAGAGTCTCACTCTGTTGCCCAGGCTGTAGTGCAATGGCGTGATCTCAGTTCACTGCAACTTCTACCGCCCGGGTTTAAGCAATTTTTGTGCCTCAGCCTCCCGAGTAGCTGGGATTACAGGCATGTACCACCATGCCCGGCTAATTTTTGCTTTTTTAGTAGAGACGGGGTTTCACCATGTTGGCCAGGCTGGTCTCAAACTCCAGGCTTCAGGTGATCTGTCCGCCTCCCAAAGTGCTGGGATTACAGGCGGGAGCCAGTGCATTCGACCTGCTGACTTTTGTTTTGTTTTGTTTTGTTTTGTTTTGTTTTGTTTTGTTTAGCATTGCTTGGTAGTCTTCATGTAAGACTCAGCTTTATTGTGTGTTTTTAGGATATTATCAACTCAATGGTAACAACAGTATTCATGCTCATCGTATCTGTGTTGGCTCTGATACCAGAAACCACACCATTGACAGTTGGTGGAGGGGTAAGTGGAAGTCTTTCTGCTTTCTTTCTTCAGGTTTTATCAGAATGCAAATTTATTTGGAAAACAGATGTAAGAATAGAAAGCTATACTGTATTCATCCTTGAGATTCTTAGGCCAATATACAGTGCCTAGTGGCTCAATAGTTTTGTCTGAATGCTTGCCCTGATTAACGTGAAGGAGTATGATTTTATACTAGAAGCAGAATTAACCCAATAAAGAGGTTCCTACAGATTTCTTATAGGTATGTAGGGCTAGACTAGACCAACAAAAGCTACTGGAATCAGTTACAGCACTTAGCTCTGAGAAACCTGATACCAAGCAAAACAAAACAAAAAGATGGATGAGTTTCATAGCTCTCCCTTTTATAGAAAAGGATACATACTACTTGTTAAGATGAGAGACTGTTTTGAGCTCAGTTATTTCTTGTTCAGATCCTTCAGATAGAATATAATAGATGATGTCCTTACAGTAAGGGAACATTGGCAGGGCACCTTGCAACTAAAGGATCATTTTGAACACTGCTTGAAGAGAAGCAGATCCATTCCATCAGACTTCATCCTAGAAAGCAAGCCAGAAAATGACTCAGGTAATTTAGTTATAGTTCTATCTGATATTCTTCTGAGATTTCTCATACAAGGTTCAACATCACTTAGCTTTTCTAGGTTCTGACCTAAAGAAGTGAATTAGAAAGTTCTTAAATAAATCTTCTTCCATGTTCTTTCATAGTATGAGTCACTTAGGAGAGTTCTCAGCCATATATGTCAGAACCCATGATTTTCATCTCCCTTAGGCCCTGAGCAACTTCATGAGGAGTCAGAATTATTCTAGAAATGAGATAGCTCTGTGTCAACTTCCCCCAGTTGTTTTTGAAGATAATACACATCTTTCTACTATGAAGGAGGAGGGACCAGGCATAGGATTTACTTTCATTCACTTTTTTACTCGTTCATTAATTTACTCATTTCTTAAGTGTACTTTGGCAGGGGCTGACAAAATATAGAGTTGTGCTGTTCAGTATAGTAACCATAGTTGCTAGGCAATGGGGCTACTCAGCACTTGAAATGTGGCTAGTCTAGTCTGAATCAAGATCAGCTGTAAGCATAAAAATACACATTGAATTTCAAAGATTCATTACCCCCAACAAGGATTGTAGAATATTTTGTTAATAACTTTGTTGATTACATGTTAAATGATAATATTTTAGATATACTGAGCTAAATATATTAAAATCTATGACTTTTCTTTCTTTTTTTTTTTTTTTTTGAGACGGAGTCTAGCTCTGTCACCCAGGCTGGATGGAGTGCAGTGGCGCCATCTCGGCTCACTGCAAGCTCCGCCTCCCGGATTCACACCATTCTACCTCAGCCTCCCGACTAGCTGGGACTACAGGCGCCCGCCACCACGCCGGCTAATTTTTTGTATTTTTAGTAGATACGGAGTTTTACTGTGTTAACCAGGATGGTCTCGATCTTCTGACCTTGTGATCTGCCCACCTCGGCCTCCCAAAGTGCTGGGATTACAGGTGGGAGCCACCACGCCTGGCTGACTTATTTTTTTCTTTACGTTGATAATGTGGCTGTTAAAAAATCTTTAATTATGTGGCTATGTTACATTGGTGACTCACATTATGCTGCTTTCAGACAGCACTGACTAGAGTGTGAACCCTGTCCTCAAGTTGCTCAGAACCTAACACAGGAGACACAAGTGGAAACCGCTGTATATAAGTTGTTGACAGGGAGCTGCAGAGGGCAGAAAAGAGGAAACTACCTCTCTGGCAGTGGAATTGCTGTTTGCTGAGAATAAGGGAGAAAAAAAGAGAAGAATTTCCAGGTAGAGGAGCCAATAGTGTACAGAGTGCTAGTCATGAAAAGATTGGTAGGAGGTATTCAGTGTGGTCAGAACCTAGGAGGCAGTGGCTTGAGACTCTAGGTGGAAAAGGAGACTGTGAGAGCCATGTCTGGAGCCAGGAAACCAAACTGCCTGACCACTGGATGAAGCTGACCAAACAGCATGCAAGGAATGGCATCCCCCTCCCCAACCAGGCCCAGCTCTCAGATAGCCATCAGAGAGTCTGAAGGTCCCCACGTGTTCTTGTTTATTGCTTTTATCTCAATTTTACTTTCTTAAGGCCCATTTAGAATCCTACCTCTTAAGCAGATGTAACCTAGCCTTTGAGAGTTCACTTTGGATCATCTTATTAAACTGATTAAAACATCATTCAGTTTTCTGGAGCTGCAGTCCCCATGATTTAATACTGAGCTGGTGTTAACTTTGACCTTTTCTTCTATAGAGTTTGTCAGTAGAGAAGTCAAAGAGTTGAACACTGAGGTTAGAAATATTGATAACTAAATATCCTCAGTAGGGCTTAAAAGAATACATGCAAGAGCAGGTCAAGAGATAAAAGCAAACAAGTATGAATTTCAGAGCCCACACTGCTTCATTATTTTTCTGCTCCCTTAAATTATCTTTCCTCTTTCTATAGGCAAGTATTTAGAGAACTTAGCAATGAAGAGAATAAGATGATCTCTGAAGTCTCTCCATGTTAGTATTAGGTGAAGCACAGGGAGCAATCCGAGTACCCTAGCAAGAGAGGAATCTGGTGGGCAGACCACTTAAAACTTGTGTGAACGACAGGAGTGGGGACCATGGTTAGGGCAGTGACGCGTGTCTTTCTTTCCAGGTGTTTGCACTTGTGACAGCAGTGTGCTGTCTTGCCGACGGGGCCCTTATTTACCGGAAGCTTCTGTTCAATCCCAGCGGTCCTTACCAGAAAAAGCCTGTGCATGAAAGAAAAGTAGTTTTGTGATTTTATATTACTTTTTAGTTTGATACTAAGTATTAAACATATTTCTGTATTCTTCCACATATTTTCTGCAGTTATTTTAACTCAGTATAGGAGCTGGAGGAAGAGATTTCCCAACTCTGCGCCCGGCTTAGAGCACTACTGTAACTTCCAAGGGAGCGCTGGGAGCAGCGGGATCAGGTTTTCCGGCTCCCCGGCCTGGGTGGCAGGGAAGAATGTGCCGGGATCCACCTCAGGGATCTTTGACTCTCTTTACTGCCTGGCTGGCTAGCAGCTCAGAGGGGTGGAGTTACAGAGTTTTGAGTTCTCAGGCTAGACGGTGGCATTGCACCCCCTGTGGCAATGAAGTGGCTGAAAGGCTGGGCTTATCGGTGGGGCAGCAGGTGCTCGCGCCGGAGGGGTTGCCAACAGCCGTTGGGACGCGACACTGGTTCCCAGGGGAGAGCCAGCCGCTGCTGCGGCCCTGGGTCGGACGGCCAGGCCCTAGGGACCCACCATGGATCCTGGAGACGCCAAACCTGGGTCGCCCGAGGCACCTTCAGGGAACCTGAAACAACCAAAGACTGCCACAGCCCTGCCAAGTAGCGGCAGCGTAGTGAGTTCTGTACCCAAGGCACAGCGCAACGCCTCAGCGAAGACCGCATCCGGGAAGCACCCTGCAGCCTCAGTTCGCACTGCGAAGTCCGCAGCCACCGCACGTCCCCAAGGCAGTGAGGGCACCGCACCCTCAAAGAAAGCCACCACACGCCCACCCCCAACGCCCACACTCCCACCCCCAACACCCACACTCCCACCCCCAACGCCCTCTGCACACACTGAATCCAAACTCTTAAATGAGACGGCGATCAAAGAGCGTGCGGAGGGCCGAGCCAAAGTCCCGTACGAATTCAGGGACAGCCTCAAGCGTTTTTCCTTCTCGCCCACTGGAGTATTGAAGATCCTGAGAATGGTGAGCAGAGAGCTGGTGAGATCTAGCTGGGGGATGTGGCCGGCAGTGGCCTCGGGGAAATGCCCAGGGGGTGCCAGCTCCAGAAAGCTTCCATAATTTACTTTGCCACTCACCTTTGTTTTGCTTCACCTTTCCTCCCCACCGCCCCTTGCTCCCCACACACTAAACCGTTCCTACTAAGCTTGCCTCTTTTTTCCCCCTATTTTTTTTTCTTTTCTTTATTATACTTTAAGTTCTAGGGTACACGTGCAGAACGTGCAGTTTTGTTACATAGGTATACACATGCCATTGTGGTTTGCTGCACCCATCAACCCGTCACCTACATGAGGTATTTCTCCTAATGCTATCCCTCCCCTAGTCCCCCACTCCCTACAGGCCCTGGTGTGTGATGTTCCCCTCCCTGTGTCCATGTTTTCAACTCCCACTTATGAGTGAGAACATGCAATGTTTGGTTTTCTGTTCTTGCGTTAGTTTGCTGAGAATGATGGTTTCCAGCTGCATCCATGTCCCTGCAAAGGACATGAACTCATCCTTTTTTATGGCTGCATAGTATTCCATGGTGTATATGTGCCACATTTTCTTTATCCAGTCTATCATTGATGGACATTTGGGTTGGTTCGGTTTCCTCTCACAAAGGAAATTAGGGAAGCAATGAAGATAATAGGAATTTATAAGTTAGGAAACAAAAATAATAGAATCAATCAATACAAGAGCTGTCATTTGAAAGTCCTATTAAATTGATAAACCATTGGCCAACCAAGAAAAAAAGGGGGAAGAAAGGACATATATTTAAAATTAGAAACCAGAAGGGGAAAAAAATCACAAACATCAGTGAAACTGAAAGGATCTACAGGAGTACCTTGCAAAACAGATGTGAATAATTGGATGGAATGGTTGATTTTCTAGAAGAATGTAAATTACCAAAACTGATCCCAGAATAAGGAAAAATCTAAACAGGGCAGTATAAACATAGAAGAAAATGAGAATTTTACCAAATGAGTATCTTTCAAAAATGTATCAGGCCTAGACCCTTTTACAAGTTAACTCTTTCAAGCCTTCATGGGATATAATTCTGACACTACTATAACTTTGTCAAAGAATAGAGAAAGAAGAATTACTTCTGAACTATCTTTACACATTCAGTATAATACTGATAGGAAAACTTGACGGAGTTCAGAAAAAGAAAACAAAGTAGAGATCTCACTTGCATCAGAACAAAACATCAATGTATTAGCAGATAATATTCATTAGTACTTTTTGAAAATACAATACCACAAGAAAGAAACAGGATGATTCAACATTAAGACTCTATTAAAATAATTAACTGTATTATAAGTAAAACGGAAAATGAGATTATATCTATCACATTATAAAAAATTAGAAGATTATGTCACAGAACATGTGACAAAATTCAACATTTGTCCCTGATTGCCAAGAATGGAGACCAGTAAGACAGGAGTATATAAATATTCCATTGACATTGTAAAAATAAACATTTCAAACTAAGAGTCAACATATTTAAACATCAGAAGTATTATTTATTAAGTGAGGGAAAAAATGATGCCTACTACACCATAAGTCAATTTTTTCTGAAACCACTAGTCATAATTAGGAAAGGGAAATACTATTTGAAAAGAGGTGGCCAGGCGCAGTGGCTCACATCTGTAATCCCAGCCCTTTGGGAGGCCAAGATGGGCAGATCACCTCAGTCAGGAATTCAAGACCAGCCTGGCCAATATGGTGAAACCCCATCTCTACTAAAAATACAAAAATTAGCCAGGCTTGGTGGAGCTCACCTGTAGTCCCAGCTACTCAGGAGGCTGCGGCAGGAGAATCCTTCCAACCCAGGAGGCAGAGGTTGCAGTGAGCTGAGATCACGCCACTGCACTCCAGCCTGGGCGACAGAGCAAAACTGTCTCAAAAAAACAAAAAGAGGTAAAATATATCCTTTCTTTCAGCTAATATGATTGTATATCTAGAAGAACCCAAATCAACTGGAAACAATTTAGAGCCAGATAATTTAGTTAGGTGAGTCATTATTGTGTTAATAAATAAAAGCTTTCCTAGACAAATAACCACTTAAAATAAAGAAAATATTTCAGCCGGGCGCGGTGGCTCACGCCTGTAATCCCAGCACTTTGGGAGGCCGAGGGAGGCAGATCACAAGGTCAGGAGATCGAGACCATCCTGGCCAACATGGTGAAACCCTGCCTCTACTAAAAATACAAAAATTAGCCGGGTGTAGTGGCACGTGCCTGTAATTCCAGCTACTCGGGAGGCTGAGGCAGGAGAATCGCTTGAACCTGGGAGGTGGAGGCTGCAGTGAGCTGAGATTGCGCCACCGCACTCCAGCCTGGCGATAGAGCAGGACTCCATCTCAAAAAAAAAAGAAAAAAGGAAAATATTTCTCTTTACAACAGTAATCAAAATGATCAAATATCTAAAAATAAGTGAAATGTGATATACATACAGGAAAAAAACTTTAAAACTCTCCTGAGAGATATTTTTTGAAAACCACTAAAATGACTGGAAGACATACTTTGTTCTTGAGAATAACTAAATTCTGTAATTTTTCCAAATTATAAGTGAGTATTTCATTTAGAAATCCCAACTCAAATGCCAGCAGGCTTAGTCTGGGGAACTTGACCAACACAAACATGGCAGACATAAAACAGTCTGAGAATTAGTAATAAGAGGAAGACTGGGCCAAACAATAACTCTGTATAGAGTGAATTGTCTATAACTTAGAGTACTAGAGAAGGAAGCAGCAATTCAATGGAAGAGAACAGTCTCAAGAGACCAAACTACATCTGAGAATTTAGTATACGATAAAGGTTGGATTGATCTGAAATCAGATCAGTGGGGATAATACTGGCATTTGCCAATAAATGATGTTGAGATAATCAGCAGCTGTTTGGAAAGAAAGAAAACGGAGGCTCTTCCTCATGGTTTCTACCAAAATCAATGTATATGTACTTTACCAGTATATATACAGACTTCTTTCTAGTATGAAATATAAACTGCTAATAGTGGTTACTTTTAAGGAGAGAGACTAAGGTTGGGTTGGGGGAAGATAAATAAATTGATTTTTTTTATCCTTCTGTACTATGTGCTTTTATTATTTTCATGTATTTCATTTCTTCAAAATATAAGAAATGTTAAAAATGTATGTGCAAAGCAGTATAGGCCACTGTACTGTAATATAATCATATTTATATACTGACAATGTAGATTTTTTTAAATCATGCATTAAAACAAATCCTGTTTCTTTTATTGCAGAGTCTTATCATAGGAGCATTAGCTTGTTTCATCATCGCCCAAGCCAATGAGTCATTTATAACAATCACAATTCTGGAAATCTTCATCGTCCTTTTTTTTATTCTAATATATATGCTAACCCTTCACCACTTGCTGACCTATTTACATTGGCCCTTACTTGTAAGTGTTCATTTTTACAATTCTTCAAATCCAAGCTTTGCCCTCAGCCCCAGAGTAAGGGCTCTCCTTAAGTGAAAACAACAGAGCTATCTCTCTAGACAAGGACATAGCTGAGCTGTGACAGTTAGGGTGTTGCCCTGGTCCAGAAAGATTCCTTGGACCCTTGTGCCTGCAGGACAGCCAACACACCCCTGCTCCAGCCCTCATTATGGCACTAGACACATGGTACTTTTCAGCTTGTCCTAAAAAAAAAAATCTACTTAGTACATAAAGTAGGTAAGCACATTTCTCACCCATTGCTTGTGAAACAGTGCATGCTTCTACTTTGCAGAGAGCACTCTGATTATAAACATTCTCCCCAAAAGCAAAAGTTGATATGATGGCATTGTAGAAAATTGCCGTGCATACCCTTAAAGATTGTACAGTCAACCTGTGTGTGTGTGTTAAGGTCCCTATCACAAAGAGGTGCCGGACTATCCAGAAAAAGACATTACAGAGCCTTCTTTAATAGCTTTTCCCAGACTTTCACATTCTTTTGAACAATTGCTAAAGCTAATCCCTCAGGTCTCAGACTAGAGAGGCAGTATGGTTTTGTCCAGAGACAGCCATGGGCCTGGATTCTGGCCCTGCCAGCTTACTAGCTATGTAACCTTTAGCCTCAGTTTCCCCATTTAAGAAATACGGAGAAGGAAAAGTGTGATAATAACTACCTCATAGGGTTCCTGAAACATTTAAATGTGTACAAAGCCAATAACATAGTATGTGACACAAAGTAAACATTCTAATGTCCAAAAAGAACAGCCACCCATCAGACCCATCAGATAGCTGGGTGGCATTTGCCATTCTATCTTGCGCTGTGAGCGATCCTAATTCAGAGCTTGGGCCTCTTCCACATCCCACTTCCTTATAGAACATTTTTCTAACCTTAAAGTCAGAATGTTCCTTTTGAGCTAAAAGTCAAATATTGTCTTCAAATCTCTGAGAGATTTTCTGCAAAGGCTGCTGAGCTCTCTCTGTCCCACAGAATGCGGAGTACAGGAAGCAGACAAAGCAAATTTGAGCAACTTTGATTGAACATGTGGAAGACCTTTTTAGTTATGGAGAGGTTTCTCAGGGGAAACTCAAATCTCTGTCCATGGAAATTTTCAAGAAGGGAAGGTAAAGTAACCATTTTTGAGCATATACCATGTGCCAGACACTTTTTCATGTTACCTTATTTAATCCTCACAACAACCCAGTGAGGTTATGGTCATCCCTCACCCCCCATTTAACAGATGAGAAAATTGGATTAAAGACATTCAGTTGTCCATGGCCATATGTAGGTGCCAGAAACTCAGATATGCACCCAGGTCTGTCTGACTCTAAAGCCCAGACTCTCTCCAGACTTTACAAACTATTATCTTGTGATGGTTTTCTATCTCCATTCTCCATTAAGGTAAGAAACTCAGTGAAACTACGACTCTATGTCATCCTCAGATTCTCTACATTTTTTCTCTGTATCTTGTTTCCTCATGATTTTCTTAAAATACAGCACCAAAGGTGAATTGGTTATCCTGGTGGGTGTACACAGGCCCTTGGGGGTGGGTGACTGATGGCTCCACAGCACCATCAGCTATGGTCAGGAGGACCAGAGCCCTCTGAGAAATGGACTCATGCAGGCTGGGTCCACACATAAAGCTGGAGAGGGCCAGGAGATGTCATATTTTGCTGTAGGGTCCAGCGGTAATGCCCAAGAAGTATCCCAGACAGAGGTAAGAACTAGGATCACCTGAGCATGAACCGTGAGTGTCCTATGAGAGAACCTGTTCTCACAGTGGTCACAGAAAGTTCAACCCAGCTCTTATAGGGTTACAGGCCCTTGGTCAACTCCAGTAAAGCCAGCCCCCCTTGCTGTGTCTGTCCTAAGTGACAGTATCCTCTTTTTGGGGGATGACTATGGGAGCCCAGAGGTGATTCAGAGCCCCTGTCTTTTCCTGCTACTGTCCTCAAGAGCACGGCCCAGACCTGGCACAGCACAGGATATGCCTTGTGAGCTCCCAGGAGCTTCATGGTGGGGAAACTGTGTTACCAAGATAGTTGCCCAGTTATTCTGATGTTCAGCCCCCACTATCAGGATACATAGGACACATACTGAGCAACCACACAGTTGGTCAGATGGTAAGTGATCTAATTAACTTGGGAGTTTTTGAAAAAGACTTATCAAAACAGGACCCAAATTGCGTTCTCTTCTCCTATCCAGTCCTTTCCTTTCAAATCCGCTCTTTCAGATTCTGTGAGATGAAGGATGTGTACCTACACAATTTTTCAGAGGGGCAAGTAGCTACACTGTGAGGCCTTGGCACAGCAGGAAATGTGCTAGTTTCGTAAGGGTATTGGTGCTAGGAGGTGATGACTTGGCACTTCAGAAGGTAGGCAGGCTTAGAATTAAGCTTCAAGAGTCACTTGGGACCTTATAATAAGGTCAGTGCGGGAAGCCATGGAACACACGGTCAATTTCATACTAGAACTGTTTTGAGTTGAGCTCTGCACAGCTTCAGAGACTTGCCCACAGCTGAGAGTGCCCAACATGCAGCTACCACTTCTTTCAGCCCTTCCCTCCAGGCGAGAAGGCTTGGCTCCCAGGAGGTATGGCATTAGGGTAAGGAGTACTGACTTTAAGTGGTGATTTCTAACTTAAAGGCTCATAAAAGGATAGAGTTCCTTATTTCCCTATTCCAATTATTGTCTGACAAAGGGGTGAGGGTAAAAGTCTCTACCAGGGAGATAAGAGTGTGATACATCAGGGCTTGGACTCAGCAGGGAAGCACCAAAGAGAACTGACTGCAGATACAGGTGACCTGCTGAGATCTGTGGGCTCTGGGACCATATTTTGTCAAGGCCCCCTCCTCTAGACAGAGGATGGACCCATACTCAGTCTCTGAGTTGCAGCTGTGAAGGGTATGCCGGGGACCCTGACACCATGGGGAAGGCACAGGTCCCGCTCTCAACCCCTAACCTATGTTAGGGCCTATGAGGTCTCCTCAGATGGACTCTTGGTGTTCTTGATTCATGTGAACTCACAGAATAAATGTGTCAGCTTCCACAGCACTGGTTTTACCTGCAGACTTGAGAGTGGAATTAAATCAGTAAATAATTTAAACCCATTTTTACCAGCATGAGTCTGCATCAAAGCTAGGAAAAGTGCAATTTTCCTCACCCCACACATACTCTTCATTTTTAGGTTTACCAACTCTACCCACTCTAGCCTAGTGTCAGGTACCAAGATACCTAAGAAATTATGAATTCGAATTATTGTCTTCTAAATAGCTGATATTTTAAACACTTCTACATCATAAAGAATATAATCCGGCATGGTCAGAGAAACTGAGTTCTGGTGAAGCAGATGTTTTTGCCAACAGAAAGCAATTTTTTAAAAAGAACATAATAAACATTTTAAACTAAAACAAAACAAAAAATGAAACCAATGAAAGTTGCAGTTAGTTGAATACCAGATAATATTCATTGTTTGTAAATTCCTATTACAAATACTACATTTTGTGAAACAATTCATGTTTAATGTTTTTCTTTTTTTTTTTTTTTTGAGATGGAGTATTACTGTGTTGCCCAGGCTGGAATGCAATGGCACGATCTTGGCTCACTACAAGCTCCACCTCCCAGGTTCAAGCGATTCTCCTGCCTCAGCCTCCTGAGTAGCTGGGATTATAGGCACGTGCCACTGTGCCTGGCTAATTTTTGTATTTTTGGTAGAGACAGGATTTCACCATGTTGGCCAGGCTGGTCTCAAACTCCTGACCTCAGGTGATTCACCCACCTCAGCCTCCCAAAGTGCTGGGATTACAAGCTTGAGTCACCGTGCCTGGCCTGTTTAACTTTTTTCCTAATATTCGGTGCTTTTTTTTTTTTTTTTTTTTAAATAATGAGCACTCACCATTAAGGCATCTTTCTTTTTCCCACTTATAATTCTACATGATTTTAATATCTCAGAGAATAGTTTGGAAGCTTTATGGAATAATTGTCAAGAAAAAACACATTTCTCATTTTAGTCAGAGAAAGCTACTTGACCCAATAAGGTATTTAAGGGGGAAAGAAAAATATAACAAGTAAGGATGATATTTATGAGGGAAGTGGAAGTCCTCCCGCACATGGCCAAGCTCGGCTGCAATTTTAACACAGCCATCAGGGATATCTGTCTCTGTCCAGATGAGGCAAATGAGAGGGTCTGTGTCTGAGGCAAAAGGGAGGAGGTTAGCAGAAGAAGGCCCATGGGTACTCAGATCAGACTGCCCAAGGTCACAGCCACTTACTGGCCGAACAACCCTGGGCAGGTTGCTTACCCATCTGTAAACTGGGGATAATGAGAGTTTTGTTGTGAGAATCAAATGAGATCACATATTAACACATTGGCACAGTAAGTGCTCAATAAATGTGAGCTAGCTATAATAGAAATGTTAGATGCAAGGCGAACCTTAGCTCCAGTGAACAGTTCAGGAGAGCACTTCTTTGTAAGTAAGGACCACAGTAAACTATAATGTCCATAGTCCCACAAGGAGATAAAATTATGACAGAAAGTTAAAGACTGGCTGGGCCTGATCTGTGGTTGGTTTATTATTATCATTATTGATGTGCTTTTGTTCAAATTGTTGTAATCTAAGACCACACCTGGTTAGTGGTCAGAGAAACTGAGCTCTGGTTATATAGATATTTTGGCCAACAGAGAGCAATTTTTAAAAAAAGAATATTTGATTTTTGAAGTTTACACTCTGCTTCTCAGTTGTAAAAGTCCTTGTTCACATCTTTGACTACCTTGGTTTATACAATCCTCAGGTGTAAGCTTCCTGCAAAGCTGCAAACCACTGTACCTGCCTCAGTCAGGCCTGCCCACTATGGGCAGACCTCTCGCTTAGCCTGCAGAACCCCGCTGGGACTTACTTCCAACCTCCACCAGCCCTGCTACATACCCCTGTTCCAGCGTTAACTACCAGGCACCAAAACAGTAGGCATTAGTGCCTTTCCAAGAGGCAAGTCACATTCCACAATAGGGCTCCTCGGTTGCCAACCCCAACAGGAAGAACACCTAGAGTTTGCAGAGAGTTTATTATCTGTTAACATTTTGAGGGCAGATATGAACCTATATTTTGATGCACTCCCACCAGCTACAAATGCCAGGCATGTTATCAGATGCTTTCAGATTCATTATGCCATTTAATCCTTAGACCCAATGAACCGCAGTCATTGTCCCCATATTACAAATTAGCAATTTGGCAGACTGGTGATAAAATATGCCACATCTAGGAATTGGCAGGCCAAAAGAGTTCATCAACAAAAATACTCAACTGATTGGTGCTGTATCATTTTGACCCTCCAGACCCATTCTGGTCTGGAGGGCAGAAAATGCCAAAGATGGATTGGACGCTGCACTTCCAGACTAGGAGAATAGCTCATTTCCTCCTTATTTGGGTGTCACTGATGGGAGGCAATAGTGAGATGAGTTCTGATTCCACCCGTTATTCAGTCCTAGGCAGCTGAAAAACTCCAAGCCTCCACCATGTCCTTTGTAAACGGGATGATGACAATTCTGACTCTGGAGGCTGCTTTGTGAGGGTTAAATGAGGTCAAATGATGGACTGGGAAATGCTTGGCACATCAAAGAGCTCCATTGGAGCCATTGTGATTCCATGATAACATACACTGGATGGCAGTGCTCCTTGCTGTGTTTGGACTAGTGCACCAGAAAGATGACATTACCAAGGCAGACCATCAAGACTCAAAGACTTAAGCTATTCAGATAAGGTGTCTGGCCAATATTGTGGTTATGTTCTCTAGGCTTTTGCCTCTAGCCATACACTGCTGCCACTGACACACTGCGTTCTCGTTCTTCCATTATTGTTTTGCTAAGAAAGCTCAGCCACTGCTCACCCAGGAGGGCACTGCCACCCACTCATCCTCACTCTTCATTTCAGCACACAAAGAAGCAGATTGGGCTAGCAGTTAAAGAACTCAGGACTGGCCAGGCACAGTGGCCCACGCCTATGATTCCAGCACTTTGGGAGGCCGAGGCAGATGGATCACCTGAGGTCAGGAGTTCATGACCATTCTGGCCAACATGGAGAAGCCCCATCTCTACTAAAAAATACAAAAATTAGCTAGGCGTGGTGGCAGGCACCTGTAATCCCACCTACTCGGGAGGCCGAGGCAGAGATTTGCTTGAACCTGGGAGGCGGAGGTTGCAATGAGCCAAGATCGCACCATTGCACTCCAGCCTGGGCGACAAGAGCGAAACTCCGTCTCAAAAAAACACAAAAGACTCAGGACTGAAATCCAGTTGAAACGCAGAAGGGGCACAATGAGCCTGCAGATGTCGGGGCACACCCAATTCTGGCCATCTTTCAGGAAAGAGCAAAAAACATTCACTCCAGAATATCAGGCCTGCTCCTCAGATGAGTTCATATGCTCCTGGGACACGTGAACTCACAAAATAAATGTGGCCTAATTTCCAGAGCATTGGCTTTACCTGCAGATTTGGGAGAAGTAAACCAATAATTAAAGTGCTCATCTAAAATTTTATTTTTATGTTAAAACAAATGAGTTATGGAATAGAATGCAGAATTTACATTAAAAAAACAAGACTTTCCAAAAAAATCACATTTATGGAGAGCCAATTTGGGCTAGGCCCCTTGACCACTAGGTTTTTTCATGCTCACTTTCCTATTCCCTTTATAGAAAAAGTTGTCAGCTTTTTTTCTAATGGTATTCTTTAATGAAAATAAACCTGTTTCTACAGACAAAGTCATATCTAGGATCTTAAAATCACATAAACTCATGTCTCTGGACGATGTAAGAATTATGCCTCTGAGGGTGCCTCCTCATCTTAATCAAATGGAAAGTTTTTAAAAGGCATCTATTCTTAGATGTGTAATTGACCAGTTTTAATATTTATGAAATTATATTTTTGTGTAAACTTGATAAATTTCAATTCTTTATTACAGGATCTTACCAACAGTATCATTACAGCTGTGTTCCTTTCAGTAGTTGCCATCTTGGCCATGCAAGAAAAGAAAAGAAGGCATTTATTCTATGTCGGAGGGGTAAGTAGAGGCCTTCATGACTCCATTTAAGATCAGTATTCCGGCCAGGCACGGTGGCTTACGCCTGTAATCTCCGCACTTGGGAGGCCGAGGCGGGCAGGTCACAAGGTCAGGAGATCGAAACCATCCTGGCTAACACGGTGAAACCCTGTCTTTACTAAAAAATACAAAAACTTAGCCAGGCATGGTGGCGGGCACCTGTAGTCCCAGCTACTTGGGAGGCTGAGGCTGGAGAATGGTGTAAACCTGGGAGGCAGAGCTTGCAGTAAGCCGAGATAGCGCCACTGCACTCCAGCCTAGGCGACAGAACGAGACCCCGTCTCAAAAAAAAAAAAATTCAGTATTCCAAGACTTTGAAAAGGGAAATTGGCAGACCCCGTTATATCTTTAACCAAGCGAAATCCCCACTACCACCCACTCTCCTTCTTGCACTGACTTCTTCAGGTGATATGAAGTTGCACAAACTCTGAGCTCATGAAAATCTTAATTCTAACATGCATTCTCCAAATAGGTACAAAAACAAGAGTCTGCTAACCCCCTTTTGAGACTTGTAGACACTATTTTTGAAATGTTAAGCAAGATCTTTTTGTCTATAAATAGGACTTTGATTTTCTGGACTAGAGAATTGTATTTTAAAGACAGATAAGAGAGATTGTAAGGGGGGAAAAGTGCACTGTCTAAAGTGAATAATCCAGCCTATTCAGGAAGGAAGGAAGAGGAAGGAAGGAAGGAAGGAAGGAAGGAAGGAAGGAAGGAAGGAAGGAAGCAAGCTAGCTNAAGGAAGGAAGGAAGGAAGGAAGGAAGGAAGGAAGGAAGGAAGGAAGCAAGCTAGCTGCCACACATTGAAGTGCCCAGTATATGCCCTGCACCAGGCGAGGCACACTCTGATTTAATCTTTACAACTCTCATTTGTACAGATATAGGAACTGAGGTTAAATACCTTGCTCTGGGTCACAAGACTGGGACAAACTGGCACTCAAAAGAAATGGCAGATCAAATGCTTGGAAGATTCAGGGGGTCAGGAGGGGAGGTAGGGCTTTGCAAGAAGTTAAACAATGAGAACATAAATTAATGCAGAAAAAGGAGTTTATTTGAATTCATTCCATAATCAATAAATATCTGTCAATCCCATTGGATCGTGCCAGACATGAGCTCAGTGCTGGGGATAGAGCCCCTTCCCCTTTGGGTAAGCTCACAGATTCGCTAGGGCAAGACACCTAGGAAAACTCATTAAGCAGCCAGGAATTAAGTGACGGTAAAGAGAGGCATCCAAGGCTGTCAAGAGTCCTGGAGTGCACAGGGGAATATCTGTGCCATGGGCCTCTGGTCCCCATCGGCTGACTCCGCAATCACTCCTTCTACTGCCAGGAGTTCCCACCCCCAGTTCTCCATTTCTTGCCTGGAGGGCAGCATCCCACCACACCCCTCACTGGTCTTCCGGCCTCCAGCCTGGTTCACTTTCCATTCACCTCATGGCCACTGAAAATAGGTTTTCGGAGTCTCACACCTGACCTCTTTGATAGAGTCCCAGATCCTGCACCTCTCCAGCCTCAACTCTGCCCACTTCTCAGCTGGCTCCGGAGGTCCTGGGCACACCAGATTCCCTAGAGACCCTAGTCCAGTGCCTGGGTTCTCCTCCTCCCCTTAGGAATTCCTTCCTGCCCTTTGCAAACATAGCCCAAAAGTCTTTCCACGGAGAGGCCTTTTCAGGACCTACCCCTACCTGCAGCCACTGCCCTTCCCTAGTCCTTTCCTGGTGCCTCAGACATCAAGCGAGGCTATAACTGGCAACAAAATCCCCCATTTCCAAAATCCCTTTTTCTGGGAAAGGCAGAGTGGACCTGCAGCAGCTAACTGGGCAGGCGCCAAGAAAGTAGTGAAGGGTCGGTCAGAGAGGACAGGAGGCCGCCCGCAGCGCCCACCCTGGATAGGGATAGGTTCAAGGGGTTGCTACCGACCTGCAAAATAACCCGGTCTTTCCTTCTCGCATATGGTCTTGTATCTGACAGTCCCTGTGTCTCACAGCGGTAATCGTGTGTTGCATCGATGCGTTTGTGGTCACCAAGATGATGAGGACTAACTTGAAAAGATTTCTGGGAATCGAATTTGAAAGCAAGTTTTCCTCCGCCAAGGACGCCTACCCCGAAACCGGCCCCGACGCCCCGCAGAGGCCCGCCTGAAGCCAGCCCCGCGCCCTAGCAGATGCACGTGTCTGTCCAATCTCTGCCTCCGAGCCCACCCCCGAGCTCGCGTGCTGTCACCCATTCCGGCCTAAATGTGACCATAAAATTAGGGCTACTGCTTTTATTCAGAACACCTGCTTCCTCTCTTTGCCTTGTGTAAAAGTCGTGTTGTATTTTCCTGCGCAAGTCGCGTTGTATTTTCCTGCGCGTGGCGCTGCGCCCGCGGAGCTCAGGGTGGTGACCCGGTGCTCGCAGCCCCCCGACCCGGCAGCGGAGCGGCGGCTTACAGACCTGGGGCTGCCTGGAGACGCCGGGATGGGACCGCGAGGGCAGCTCCGCGCCGAGGTGGGACCAGCGGTTTGAGAACGGAGGTGGGGCCCGTCGGGGGCCGGCGCGTGGAGGGTGGGCGGATCCGGCCACTGCGGGGTGGATGGGAGCTGCGCCAGGAGACGGGCGCGCGTGGAGAGGGCGTGGGAGTTGGCATTCGGTGGTCCTGGCAGTTAGCTGAGCGCGCCGTCTGAGCCGCTCGGTTGACACCAGGCTCTCTAGTAGGCCTGGCCTACCCAGAAACAGCAGGAGAGAGAAGAAACAGGCCAGCTGTGAGAAGTCAAGGACACCGAGTCAGTCATGGCACCTAAGGCGGCAAAAGGGGCCAAGACAGAGCCAGCTCCACCTCCAGCTGGGGCCAAACCCCAGGAGGACAAGAAGGACGATAAGGAGCCATTGGAAAAACCTCAAAAGTTGGTGCAGCCCAAGCACGAAGTGGGCACGAGGAAGGGGTGTCGCCGCTACCGGTGGGAATTAAAAGACAGCAATAAAGAGTTCTGGCTCTTGGGGCACGCTGAGATCAAGATTCTGAGTTTGGTGAGTTAGACTGGTATGCCTGGATGGGGGGCTTTGGCTGAGGGTGGGGAGAAGGAGGAGTAGGCTCCAGGAGTCCTCACAGAGAGATGGTGAGAGGCCCTTGCTGCTGGCTGAGGTGTCTATGTCTCACTGCAGGGCTGCCTAATAGCGGCAATGATACTGTTGTCCTCACTCAGCGTGCACCCCATCTTGACGCTTATCATCACCATGGAGATATCCATCTTCAGTTTCTTCATCATAATGTACAGCTTTGCCGTTCATAGATACATACCCTTCATCCTGTGGCCCATTTCTGTAAGTAAGGGGCGATGGGGAGTGCCTGAATCCGGAACGCTGATTATGTGTGTGTCTTGGCACCTGGAAAGTCACAGAACGGAGAGACACACCTCACCTCCCATATCTGTGCCTGGGTCAGGGGCTCACAACATCAGTGGGGCCCAGGCAGAGGCAGCTGGGTGCAAGAGGGGTAGCTAGGCAGAAAATGCTCCAAAAAAGCCTGTGTGTGTGTTGGAGTGAGAGTGGGGAACTCTTACCTACCCGGTGGTCAAAGAGAGCCTGAGCCTTTGGTCTCTTTAGGGGAAGGGGAGGTATAGCAATCAGTTGTTCCTCCGAACTCCTGTGCCAGCTCACACTTGACAGGAAATCACCCCGGAAGGACCCCATTCCCAAAATTCAAAGAAGAAAATTACTCTCCCGTAAGTCAATAAAATAAGACAAAAATGGGAATTTTTTTTTTTTAAATCACTTCTAAAGCAGCGTTAGGTCTCCAGTGAATATCCCTATAAAGAATGCTTGGATCAGGATGTTCAACCCAAAGCAGTCATCTAGTGGAATGAGACAGAACTGAGCAAAGTACTCATTCCTAGCCTGTTTCCTCATCTGTAACATGGGGACAGTCATATGCCTTGCAGAATTGACGTTCAATCCTGAGGATTAAATGTAAATTGCTTGACACCGTGCCTGAGGACTCATGGAGTTGAATCCCTCACCTGTGTAATCACAGGGCACACCCACCTAACCCCTTGCCAGTCAATGAAGACCCCAATTCCCAAGTCCCTTTGTTCATTGCACATTCACAGCCTGCCTCCAGAGCCCTCTTGTTCACTGTTTCACTCACGTTACACTTGAGGAAATTGGCTTTGAATGGCCAAGTAACTTGCCCCCAGCTCACTCAGCTGGTAAGTAGCAGAAAAAAAGCTTCGAACTTAGCTTTATGAGTACATTTCATCCTGCCTTCTTGTTAAAATCTATTAGGGTCCAGGGATCCAGAGGTCTTGGTGAGGTAGATGAGGACCTCCAATACAAGGAGAAAGGACAGGAGGGCCAAATAAGGACTCTCAGAAAAGGGACAAGCAGAGGACAAGGTAAAAGGACAGGCAGAGGACAAGTTCCTAAACAAGGAGCCTGAGAAGACATTTTTAGTTCCAGCAAGATGAAAAACCAATGAACCCTGAAAATCTTCCTGCTGTGCTTATCTAAAAATACCAGGGGAAATGTAACCAGTATTGCTTTAACTGAATGAATGGTGGACAAAAAAGAAATGAAAACACAGAGGCACCAGAAATGGAAAACGGGGCAGTGATCACATAAGCTGCAAAGTATGAGTGGGAATGGTCCACGAGGTAGTGTCTCAGGAACCTACAGCATGAATTTTCATGCACTCTCAAGTCAGGAAATAAGGCCTTGATCCTAAGCAAAGTGGGAATTTAGAACTGAAAACCCTGTATAAAGCCAGCACCCTGGAAAGACTACCCACTGAGGGAAAACATGGACAAAGACACATACCCTTCTTATTCCCAACACAGAGGAATAAGAAAACATGTTCATCTGTGCCTGAGTGTTGAGTGGGCAGAGAGGAAGTCTTCCTTGAGAAATAGAAACCTTAAGCCTGCCCTTTGTACAGATTGGAGTTTGAATTTTTGTTACCTGCAGCCTAGAAACCTTCATGTAGCCCAGAAACCTTCATCCCTGGGAATTGCCATAAAAATTGATCCCAGTCTGACGACATTCTGCTGATATCCTCGGACTCCTGATAGAAACAAATGCAAAATCACAATCAGGGCATGAAGAGATTCTTACAGAGGGGCAGGGGGAAAACCTTGTCAAAAATGAACTAATAATTCAAAACTACAAAACACCTAATTTTAAAAAAATCCCCATTACTTAGAATCAACAAACACAACAGATGGATTAGAATCCTGAGAATATGAGATAATAGAAGAGCTATCTGAGAATAATAACATATTTTAAGTGATTATAGACATAAGAGTCCTGAGAAAAGAATAAAACACTATGAGGACAGAATAGACAGATTTTTTTAAAAGTACAGTGTCTAGAATAGAAAATATAGTTATTGAAATAAAAATGTCAGTAGATGAACTCAAAAACAGATCAGACATAGCTGAAGAGGGAACTGTTAACTGAAAGGTACGGGGAAATTACCCAGAACACAGCACACAGAGAGAAAGAAAATAAGAAAGAGATTGAGACAGAACATGGAGTGAGAACATCCATCAAGGTTGTTGGGCTGGGTCTGGTGGCTCATACCTGTAATCCCAGCACTTTGGGAGGCTGAGGTGAATAGGTCCCTTCGGTCCAGGAGTTTGAGACCAGCCTGGGCAACACAGGGAGACCCTGTCTCTACAAAAAAAAATTTAAAAATTAGCCAAGCATAGTGGCACATGCCTGTCGTTCTAGCTACTCAGGAGACCAAGGTGGAAGAATGACTTGAACCCAGGAGGTCAAGGCTACAGAGAGCTCTGATGGTGCCACTGCACTCCAATCTGAGTGACAGAGCGAGACCCTGTCTAAAAAATAATAAAAGAGGTGTCAAGAAGCTAGGCACAGTGAGTTGTGCCTATAGTCCCAGCTACTCAGGAGGCTGAGGCAAAAGGATCTCTTGAGTCCAGGAGTTCAAGGCTGTAGTGTGCAGTGATCACACCTGTGAATAACCACTGCACTCCAGCCTGGGAAACAAACAAGACCCTATCTCTTAAAAAAAAAAACAAGCAGGGGGAGGGGTTGGCATGTGGTTCACGCCTGTAATTCCAACACTTTGGGAGGCCGAAGTGGGAGGATTTCTTGAGGCCAGGAGTTCAAGATAAAGAAAAAAACTTCAATAAAAATTTTTAAAACTTATTAAGAGAATAGATGAGAGGAAATATTCAAGAGAATGGAGATCCAGAATAGTGGCTTACACCTGTAGTCCCAGCACTTTGGGAGTCCAACATGGGAGGATTGCTTGAGCCCAGGAATTCAAGACCAGCCTGGACAACATCATGAGACCTTCCGCTTGTCTCCACAAAAAATTAGCCAGGCATGGTGGCATATGCCTGAGGTCCCATCTACTCAGGAGGCAGAGTTGGGAGGATCGCTTGAGCCCAGGAAGCTGAGGCTGAGTGAGCTGTAATCCCATCACTGCATTCCAGACTGGGAGACAGACAGAGACCCTGTCTCAGAAAAAAAAAAAAAAAAAGTAGCAAGAATGGAGAAGAGGAAATATTCATACTGATAATGACTGAGAACATTCCGTATTTAATGAGAGTGGTGTCACTGAAAAATGGCATAATAGGGAACTCCAAAATTTTGTCTCTCTACTGTAGTGATGAGTAACCTAGCAAAAACTGTCAGAACTAACTTATTCAGAAACCAAATCTAATTAAAAACTTAGAACAGCCAGAGGAGTGCTTAATGAAGGAAGAAGCTGCTGGATTTTGGTAAGAGAGGACTGTGCACTTTAACTTACCTGCTGGGCATCTCTTACCCCCACAGCTTGGCAATGGCTATGAAGACAGCAGCCCAAATTCCTGGCGAAGTCTGCTAGTGACCAGCATAAAGAGCTATTTTCGCGTGTGTGTTGTGAGACAGGGTCTTACACTGTCATCCAGGCTGGAGTGCAGCGGTGCAATCGGTATCTCATCACATTACAGACTTCGTTCTCAAAGAATTGTGGTTGTATGTTTGTTTGGACCTGTCTGATGATTACCTAAGAGATTGGTCCAGGGACTTGCCTTTGTTTCACCTGCCTCAGAACTTTCTCAGGGATGAAGCAGCCTCCCAGGTAGCATTTGTCAAAAACATTTAAAGGGAAATATACTTGCCTCACCCACTTGAGACAAGAGAAAACAGGTGAGTCAAGCAGTAGACAGACCAGAAAGTCTGGGAAGAAAGAGACTGAGAAAGGAGATATATTAGGGAATCTAGAAGACTACACACATTCCCAGGGCTGGACAAATACTCAGAAATGACCTAAGAAGACCCTAAGCTTCCACCTTTGGTCGACCATTAGGCTCTGCACAATCAGGAGGTGAGAACTACGACAGAGTTGTAAACAGCCTGGCCAAATGTTGATAAAGTGCCCCAACACAGAACCAACCTGCAAAGACCAGTAATGTTTTTGTTCATTTGTTTCCAAGCATTTAGGGAAATCTCTGTCAAATCACTAGCTGAGGCCGGGCGCGGTGGCTCACGCCTATAATCCCAGCATTTTGGGAGGCCGAGGCGGGCGGATCACGAGGTCAGGAGATCGAGACCATCCTGGCTAACACAGTGAAACCCTGTCTCTACTAAAAATACAAAAAATTAGCCGGGCATGGTGGCAGGCGCCTGTAATCCCAGCTACTCGGGAGGCTGAAGCAGGTGGATCACTTGAGGTCAGGAGTTTGAAACCAGCCTGGCCAACATGGTGAAGTCCCATTTCTACTAAAAGTATTTAAAACTTAGCTGGGCATGGTGGCGGGTGCTTATAATCCTAGCTACTCAGGAGGCTGAGGTAGGAGAATCCCTTGAACCCGGGAGGTGTAGGTTGCAGTGAGCTGAGATCGTGCCACTGCACTCCAGCCTGGGCAACAAGAGTGAAACCCCGTCTCAAAAAAAAGCTGATGTAGTTTTTGTTTTGGTTTTTTTTTTTTTTTTTTTTTTTTGAGACGGAGTCTCACTCTGTCGCCAGGCTGGAGTGGATCTCAGCTCACTGCAAGCTCCGCCTCCTGGGTTCACATCATTCTCCTGCCTCAGCCCCCCGAGTAGCTGGGACCACAGGCGCACGCCGCCACGCCCAGCTAATTTTTTGTCTTTTTAGTAGAGACGGGGTTTCACCGTGTTAGCCAGGATGGTTTCGATCTCCTGACCTTGGGATCTGCCCACCTCAGCCTCCCAAAGTGCTGGGATTACAGGCGTGAGCCACCGCGCCCAGCCAAAAGCTGACATAGTTTTAATACCAGACTAAACCAATTTTATATATAAAAAAAGAAGATCACTACATATAGTAATTTTGAACTTGTGTGTACCTAACAATATAGCCCCAAAATATAAAAGCTAAACATAGACTTAATTATAAGAAAGAATTAACAAATAGTAACCACAGCAGGAGATTTTAACATGTGTCCCTCAGTAATTAACAGTTTGATCCACTGACATGTAAAACATAGAACCATACATCCATAATAACAGGCTTTATATTCTTTTTAAGCTCACTTGAAACAATCATAAAAATTATCCTCACATAAGACCACAAAGCCAATATAAATAAATAACAAGGAACTGACAAAATATAGACTACATTCTCCAATTCAATGAAATACAGTTAGAAATCAGTAACTAAAATGTAACTAAAGCCTTGTATGTTTGGGGGATAAATCTACTGTTTTTCCCTCAGTATATGAGGATTTAGTTATATGTAGTATTTGCAGATACTACCTGTAAAATGCAGATAATTCAAATTCAAATCTGTATACTTAGAAAAGAAGAATGAACATTAACAAATCAAATGTCTATATGAAGATGATACCAAAACAAAACAAAATAATGAAATTAAGGAAATGCCAAAGATAAGAACTAAAAATTAATGAAATAGGAAACAAAGATTTATGGGGAGGATTAATAAAACTAAAAATCTGGTTATTTGAAAAGACAAAAGTAGACAAACTTCAAGAAAAAGAAAAGTAGGAACAAAAACAGTACAAAGATCAAGAAGAGATTTTAAAGATCACAAGGGAAGCCAGCTGGATGGCTCATGCCTGTAACAGCAATGTGGGAGGCTGAGGCAGGAAGATCAGTTGAGCCCAGGAGTTCAAGACCATCCTGGGCAACACAGTGGGACCTCATCTCTACAGAAAATAAAAAAAGTAGCTGGGTGTGGTGGCATGCACTTGTAGTCCTAGCTACTTGGGCTGAGGTGGAAGGATCGCCTAAGCTGCAGAGTCAAGGCTGCAGTGAGACAGTGATTGCACCACTGCACTCCAGCCTGGATGACAGAGTAAGACCCTGTCTCCCAACAAACACACACACACAAGGGAAAATAGGTGGGGTTTTTTGTTTTGTTTTGTTTTGAGACAGAGTCTCACTTTGTTGCCCAGGCTGGAGTGCAGTGGCACGATCTCAGCTCACTGCAAGCTCCGCCTCCCAGGTTCACGCCATTCTCCTGCCTCAGCCTCCCAAGTATCTGGGACTACAGGCGCCCACCACCACGCCCAGCTAATTTTTTTGTGTTTTTAGTAGAGATGGGGTTTCACCATGTTAGCCAGGATGGTCTCGATCTCCTGACCTCGTGATCCGCCCGCCTCAACCTCCCAAAGTGCTGGGATTACAGGTGTGAGCTACAGGGCTCACGCCTGTAATCCCAGCACTCAGCCGGAAAATAGCTTTTTATACCAATAAACTAGAAAGTTCAGATAAAATAATTTTCTAGAAAAAAAATCATTTACAAAAATTGACTCAAAAATAAATAGAAAAACAGGTTATAAAAGAATTCATCCATGTTTTCATCTGGCACTTTTATTGTTTCACATTTTACATTTGATTCATTTGAGTGATTTAGGGATATGATATGAACCATGGTTCCATTTTTATATCCTGATGGCTTTCCAGTTGTTCCACCCCATTACCTGATTTATTCTTGTATTGAAGAGTACGTCTTTTCCGCCATGGATTTGAAATGGCATATTTGTTAAATGCTAAAAATTCCATATGTAGGGTTTATTTCTAGATTTTATATTCAGTTCTATTTTGTCTATCTCTTTTTTTTCTTTTAAAAAGTGTTATAATATGTCCTACTCTCTGCTAGCGCCTTGATCTTAAGACCAGACATTATAAGGAAAGTAAACTATAGGTCTATCGTATTTGAAGATAGCCATAAAAATTCTAAATAAAATATTATCATAGTGAGGCCGGGCGCGGTGGCTCATGCCTGTAATCCCAGCACTTTGGGAGGCCGAAGCAGGCGGATCACTTGAGGCCAGGAGTTTGAGACCAGACTGGCCAACATAGTGAAACCCGTCTCTACTAAAAATACAAAAAATTAGCTGGGCATGGTGGTGGCCATCTGTAATCCCAGCTATTCAGGAGGCTGAAGCAGGAGAATCGCTTGAACCTGGGAGGCAGAGGCTGCAGTGAGCCAAGATAGCACCACTGCACTCCAACCTGGGCAATAAAGCAAGACACCTTTCCAAAAAATAGTAATAATAATAATAGCATAGTGAATCAAGCAATATATAAGAAAGCAATACATCATTATGAAGCAGCATTGATGCCAGGAATACAAAGATGGTTTTGCCATACATACACACACACACATATATAAATTATTATATATAATATACATATTAATATATTTCACTATAATATATTCACATAATATATTTTACTGCTTTATTTAAAGGAAAAAATATATCCTACAAGCTGCAGCAAAACCATTTAGTAATATTCAATACCAATTTTTAGAAAACTCTTAGCCAACTAGGAATAAAGAGAACTTCCTTATCTTAATATAGGTATCAGGGCCAGGCGCGGTGGCTCACGCCTGTAATCCCAGCACCTTGGGAGGCCTGGGCCAGCAGATCACAAGGTTAGGAGATTGAGACCATCCTGGCTAACACAGTGAGACCTCATCTCTACTAAAAATACAAAAAAATTAGCCAGGCGTGGTGGCAGGCGCTTGTAGTCCCAGCTACTCAGGAGGCGGAGGCAGGAGAATGGCGTGAACCCAGGAAGCAGAGCTTGCAGTGAGCCAAGACTGTGCCACTGCACTCCAGCCTGGGTGACAGAGTGAGACTCTGTCTCAAAAAAAAAAAAAAAAAAAAAAAGGCATTTATCCAAACCCACACAAACTGTATTTTATAGTGACACTCCAGGAGCATTTCCTTAGAGATGCGTACTAGCTTTTCTTCTATTCAACATTGTGAGGGAGATCTTAGTACAATACGATAAGGAAAACAAAAGGTAATAGAAATTGGGAAGAAACAAAATCTCATGGAATTATCTACACAGAAAATCTAGGAGAATCTACAGTGAAATCACTAGAACTGATTGAGTTCCACAAGGTTACCAGACACAAAAGCAATAGTGTTCCTGAATACCAACAATGAACAATGAGAAATATATGATTTTTTTTGGCTGGGCGCGGGGACTCACGCCTGTAATCCCAGCATTTTGGGAGGCCCAGGTGGGTGGATCACTTGAGGTCAGGAGTTTGAGTCCAGCCTGGCCAACATGGTGAATCACCGTCTCTACTAAAAATACAAAAATTAACCAGGCATGGTGGTGCCTGCCTGTAATCCCAGCTACTCGGGAGGCTGAGGCAAGAAAATCTCTTGAATGCAGGAGGCGGAGGTTGGGATGAGCCGAGATGGAGCCACTGCACTCCAACCTGGGTGACAGAGTGAGACTCTGTCTCAAAAAAAAAAAAAAAAAAAAAAGCTCTTTAAAAGAAACCACTTAAAACAGCAAGAGAAACTACAAAGTGACTAAGAATAAACCTACTGAAAGATATGTAAGACGCTACATAGAGAATATAAGACTTTATTAATGGATATCAAAGGAAAATGTAAATAGAGAAACATTCCACATTCATAAATATGAAAACTTATTATCATAGAGATATCAATTCAATTCTGAATTAATCTATAAATTAAATAAAATTTCAACCTAACATGGGTTTTTCATGGAACTTTACGGGGTGATTCTAAAATTCTTATGGAGGAAGAAAAAATACTAACAAGGATGGACTCAGACAACAAGATATCAGATTTACCATAAAGCTTTGGTACTAGCTCAGGGACTTGACAAGAAGACTAATGAAATTGTTACAGATTGAATGTTTGTGTCCCCCACTCTGCAAAACCATATGCTGAGGCTCTAACCCCACTGTAGCTGTACTTGAAGATGCGGCCTCTAAGGAGGTAATTAAGGTTAAATGAGGTCAGAATATTGGGGCCCTGATCAAATAAGTGTCTTGTTTTTTGTTTGTTGGTTTTGAGACAGAGTTTTGCTCTTGTCACGCAGGCTAGAGTGCAGTGGCACAATCTCAGCTCACTGCAACTTCCACCGCCCGGTTCAAGCATTCTCCTGCCTCAGCCTCCTGAGTAGCTAGGATTACAGGCATGCACCACTGCACCCAGCTAATTTTGTATTTTTACTAGAGACAGCGTTTTGCCATGTTGGCCTAGCTGGTCTTGAACTCCTGGCCTCAGGTGATCTGCCTGCCTTGGCCTCCCAAAGTGCTATGATTACAGGTATGAGCCACCACACCCAGCCAGTAAGTAAGTATCTTTATAAGAAGAGAGCAGAGAATTCTCTCTCCCTCTTGCTCTCTCTCTACACACACACACACACACGCACACATGCACACACACATACACACGCACGCATCAAAGAAAGGCCATGTGAAAACGTAGTGAGAAGACAGCCATCTGCAAGCCCGGAAGAGAGCCCTCACCAGAAACTGAATTTCCTGGCACCTTGCTCATGGACTTCAGCCTCCAAAACTGCGAGAAAGTTAATGTCTGTTGTTTAAGTCACCCAGTCTGGGATATTTTATTATGGCATCCTGAGTAGACTAATACAGGAATAGAAAAGAAAACTCAGAAATAGATCTACAAACATATGGCAACTTGGTATATGACGGAGGTAGCATTATAAAACAGTTGAATAGAATATTCAATAAATGTCCCTGGGATTTGTGGAGAGAGAGGAAGGGAGGGAGAGAGACAGACTATGTATCCCATTAAAATTAAAACTTCAACAGAAGACATCATAGGCCAGGTAGTGGCTCACACCTATAATCCTGACACTTTGGGAGGCCAAGGTGGGAGGATCACTTGAGTCCCGGAGTCCAGGGCTTGGAGACCAGCCTGGGCAACATAGGGAAACCCTGCCTCTACAAAAACAATTTTTTTTTTTTTTTTGAGATGGAGTTTTGCTCTTGTTGCCCAGGCTAGAGTGCAATGGCATGATCTTGGCTCACTGCAACCTCTGCCTCCTAGGTTCAAGAGATTCTCATACCTCAGCCTCCTGAGTAGCTGGGATTACAGGCATGCACCACCACACCTAGCTAATTTTGTATTTTTCGTAGAGATGGGGTTTCTCCATGTTGGTCAGGCTGGTCTCGAACTCCCAACCTCAGGTGATCCGCCCGCCTTGGCCTCCCAAAGTCCTGGGATTACAGGCGTGAGCCACTGCGCCCAGCTTACAAAAACAATGTTTTTAATTGCACAGTGGCAGGCGCCTGTAGTCCCAACTGAGGCTGAGGTGGGGAGGATCGCTTGAGCCCAGGAGTTCAAGATTACAGGGCATGGTAGAAACACCCTGAGTCTCATTTTGTTCATTCCTATAGTAGGCTACATCAGTTAAAATTAATAAATCTGGCCATGCGCGGTGGCTCACGCCTGTAATCCCAGCACTTTAGGAGGCCAAGGCGGGCGGATCACGAGGTCAGGAGATCAAGACCATCCTGGCTAACATGGTGAAACTCCATCTCTACTGAAAATACAAAAAATTAGCCAGGTGTGGTGGCAGGCGCTTGTAGTCCCAGCTACTCAGGAGGCTGAGGCAGGAGAATGGCGTGAACCCAGGAGGCAGAGCTTGCAGTGAGCCGAGATTGGGCCACTGCACTCCAGCCTGGGCAATAGAGCAAGACTCTGTCTCAAAAAAAAAAAAAAAAAAAAAAAGGAATAAATCTATATTTCTCAATGTGGATAAATCTCAAAAGGCAAAAAGCAAGCATTGAAAGGTAGGATACTTTTTATTTAAATATATAAAAAGTGTATTTTGAAATACACAAAATAGTATACATTGTTTATGAATATATAATATGTAGAAAAGCACAAATTCAGACAGGAAAACTACACATCAGCTTCCAAAAGTTGGAGGAGGGAGGCATGAGGGACAGGAAGAGGGAAGGAAGCGAGGGGGCTGCAGCTCCATCTGTGAAGTTGGATTTCTTGATTTCAAAGAGGCCTAAAGGGGACATTGGCAAGACGGTAACATCTGTTAAATGTCAGTGGCTCCTGGCCTGGTAGAGGTGGGAGTTGGAGGTAGGATGTTCTATTATTTTCTGGGCATTTGAAATGTATCAAAATTCAAAACATTAAAAAAGAAAAGGCCTGAAGCAAAGTGGCCAGGGAAGGACAACAGCAGGAAATGGCATTATAGAAACCAAGGGGAATGGCAGGTGTCTTCCAGCGCTGCAGGATCAGCTGCTTCTCACCCCATCCTCTAGCCCCAGGAGAGATGCGGGAGGAAGCCAGCCTGCTATGGCCATGGTTTGGCCAGCTCTGAGAAGTTTGGCAATGCCTTGCCAGTAGCGGGAGGGAAACGAGTATATGGTATGGGGAGGGTGAGACTGAAGTCACAGGGGATGGGCAGGAGGGTTGAGGAAGGAAGAGGTGGTACCACCTTGTAAGGAGGGAAAGGGGTCTAGGAAGTCAGGCTGAGGGCAGCGGGTTGCAGAGGAAGCTGCCAGGCTCCCATTGAGATGCTAAAGTCCATCAGAGCCAATGCAGCCCACCCAGCCAGAGCGGGGAGCTGGCCCTGGGAGCTGAAAGTCAGTGGTGGGGTCCTTAAGAGGGACATCATGATGTTTTATAGTTGTGTATTTATTTAAATGAGTATTGACTGGGTGCTGTGGCCCAGGCCTATAATCCCAGCGCTTTGGGAGGCTGAGGAAGGCAGATCGCTTGAGTCCAGGAGTTTGAGACCAGCCTGGATAACATGGTGAAACCCTATCTCTACTAAAAATACAAAAAAAAAAGAAAAAAAATTAGCTGTGCTTGGTGGCACACGCCTGTAGTGGCAGTCGGAGGTGGGAGAATCACCTGAGCCTGAGGAGGTCGAGGCTGCAGTGAGCAGAAATTGCGCCACCACACTCCAGCCTGCGTAATCAGAGTAAGACCCTGTCTCAAAAAATAGAAAATAAAAATAATAAATGAGTATTGGTGGGAGGAGACATAGGCAGAAACCAAATGTGTGATTTCACAGAGAGATGGTAGAAGAGGGGGCTGGTGACTTCACAGGCTTCAGCATGAGGGCATTTTAGCATCCTGGACTTTTTAGGTTTCAATTTAAAAAGCCCAGCTGGAGGGCCACAGATATGTCCACCTAGCCCAGTGTGTGTTTATCTTTATGCATACATTTTTAAATCAGGTGGAAGTTTGCAAATCATTCCTTTGGAGGAAGCTAACCAGGGTGCAGTGTTTGTTGCTGGGAGGGCCCGGCTTTGGCTGAGGCTGACTCACCTCTCCACCTTCAGGACCTCTTCAACGACCTGTTTGCCTGTGCGTTCCTGGTGGGAGCCGTGGTCTTTGCTGTGAGAAGTCGGCGATCCATGCATCTCCACTACTTACTTGCTGTGGTGAGTCTTTCCAGGCTGGGCCGTGCATTTGCTCTGAATTCACCTCTTTTGGAGGATGAGTGTTGTCCTCTGTTTAAGGAAAGGGCTTCTTTATTTTTCACAAAAATCTTGGGATCAAAGTAAAGTTTAAAAGTGAAGTAGGCCGGGCGCAGTGGCTCATGCCTGTAATCCCAGCACTTTGGGAGGCCGAAGCGAGTGGATCACCTGAGGTCAGGAGTTTGTAGACCAGCCTGGCCAACATGGTGAAATACAAAAATACAAAATTTACAAAATTTAGTAGAAAATGTATTTTCTACTAAAAATACAAAAATTAGCTAGGCATGGTGGCGCATGCCTGTAATCCCAGCAACTTGGGAGGCTGAGGCAGGAGAATTGCTTAAATCCAGGAGGCAGAGGTTGCAGTTAGCAGAGATTGTGGCACTGCACTCCACCCTGGACGACAGAGCAAGACTTCGTCTCAAAGGAAAAAAAAGTAAAGTAGACAGATGTTTCCAATGGAGCCACCATTTAAATAAAGATGATGTCTGGGGAACCAGCCCAGGTTCCTTCCTGTAGCTGCCGACCCCAGAGCAAAAAGTCCCACTCTGGCTGGGTTTCAAGACAGAAAAGAAACAGGTGAGATGGCAGGATGGGGGAGTGGAGAAGGCCGAGGCTGAAGGAGTAGGCATGCTTCTAGCCTCTCAGGGCTGGTTGACATTTGAGGGGACATGGGGGACATGTGAAACAGCACCCCCTGATGAACGAGAAACCAGGAGGGAAACTCACCACGTTTGGAATGAAAAGCAAAAGTCATGAGGACCCTTTTGTTTTCCAGATCCTGATTGGTGTGGCTGGAGTTTTTGCTTTGATCGATGTGTGTCTTCAAAGAAACAACTTCAGAGGCAAGAGGGCCAAAAAGCATATGCTGATTTCTCCTCCAGGCAAAGAAAAAGAACCCCAGCAGGGCAAGGGACCAGAGCCCGCCAAGCCACCAGAGCCAGCAAAGGGAAAGAAATGACTTGGAGGAGGCTCCTACTGTCTGAAACGGCAGTGTATTTTACAGCAATACATTTCCACTCTCTTCCTTGTCTTCTTTCTAGAATGGTTTTCTTTTCCATTTTCATTACCACCTTTGCTTGGAAAAGAATGGATTAATGGATTCTAAAAGCCTAAAGTTGATGTAAGCATTATTTTGTTCATTCAGCAAAAGTTACTGATTGGCAGGGTGCAGAGGGTAATGCCAGGACAGGGCCCAGGAGCCAAGGCTTCTGAAGTGCTCCCAGGCTACTGGGCACCAAGGGCCTGGGGGACCAGAAGTGTAGCTGTTTCCGGCTAGCGACCCCAACCAACTGGCAGGGGGCGGGGGCCAGGGCGCCGGGGGCAGAGGAAGATGAGAAACCAGAAAAAAAAAGGATTTTGTTCACACTGATTATTTTAATTTTACTTTTTAAAAAAAGCATCCGCCGGGCGCGGTGGCTCAAGCCTGTAATCCCAGCACTTTGGGAGGCCGAGACGGGCGGATCACGAGGTCAGGAGATCGAGACCATCCTGGCTAACACAGTGAAACCCCGTCTCTACTAAGAAATACAAAAAACTAGCCGGGCGAGGTGGCAGGCGCCTGTAGTCCCAGCTACTCGGGAGGCTGAGGCAGGAGAATGGCGTGAACCCGGGAGGCGGAGCTTGCAGTGAGCTGAGATCCGGCCACTGCACTCCAGCCTGGGCTACAGAGCGAGACTCCGTCTCAAAAAAAAAATAAAAAAATAAAAAAATAAAAAAAATAAAAAAAGCATCCAAGCAATTGTTATGAGAAAAATAAATTTGATGGCCTTCCTTGCAGTTTAGTTTTTAGGTTTTTTTGTTTTTTTGTTTTTTGTTTTTTTGGTGAGTCAGAGTTTTGCTCTTGTTGCCCAGGCTGGAGTGCAATGACGTGATCTTGACTCAGCTTACCGCAACCTACACCTCCCAGGTTCAAGCAATTCTCCTGCCTCAGCCTCCTTGAGTAGCTGGTATTATAGGCATCTGCCACCACACCTGGCTAATTTTCTGTATCTCTAGTAGAGACAGGATTTCACCATGTTGGCCAGGCTGGTCTCAAACCCCTGACCTCAGGTGATCCACCCTCCTTGGCCTCCCAGGGTGCTGGGATTACAGGCGTGAGCCACCGTGCCCGGCCTGCAACTTAGTATTGATCCTCACTGAGGTTCACTCCGGTGGAGGTGAGGAGGGCAGGGGGTGTCAATTCCTCAGAGATCAGGGTCTCTAAGGGTCTGAGTCAGGCTGGCATATGGGCTGAGCAGGGTGGGCACAGGAGAAGCCTAGGGGCTGTTTCCCTCTGGGACCTGGAGTGTCTCCCTCCACTGACGACCTGAGCATAAGGCCTGGAGTCCCCACATGCAGGCCTTGCAGATCTTTCCAACAGAGAAGGCCCTGCTCTCACTGGACAGTCCAGCCATCCTGGCAGGGGAAGGGTTGTCTCCATGACAGGAAAGCCAGGCCCCAAACTGACCCATGAGGAGCTGGAAGGGGGCATGTAGGAGGAAGCGTGGAGCCCCGAGCGCAGCCTGGGCAACAGGCTTGGAGGGTCCACTGAGCTTTGGGGACAGGATCATGACTTGGGCCAAGGGGATCACTGAAGGCTGTGAGAATGCCACGTGCTTAGCTGCTGCCTCAAAGGTGTGTGAGAGGAAGGAGGGCCCTGCAGGTCCTTCAGGTGGGCAGACGGGCAGCCAGCGGCCTCTAGGGGTGAAGACCTGGAACTTGGGGTGGCCCCAGGCTCCTCTACCCTTCAAGTCCACTGTCCCCTCTGTAGCCTCACAGCGCCTCCTGCAGGCCAGGCAGTGTGAGGCACACCTAACTCTAGCTTTGTAGAGAAAAACTCAAAAATGCACACTATCCCACCACATGACCCAGAATTCTTCTCCTATGTATTTAGCCAAGAGAAATGGTATACTAGAATGTTCCTAACAGCCAAAAACTAGAAACAGCCACATGTTCAAAAGGAGGTAAATGTGCTACATTCAGAAAACGGAATGCGCTACTCAGCGGCAAAAAAAAAAAAAAAAACTATGAATACGACAAAACAAGGAGGGACTTCACATTATAGAAACATACCAGATGATTCCATTTCTAAGCAGTTCAAAAATAGGCAAAAATACAGTGAAAGAAAACAGTGGTTGCTTGGGGATTGATTATGTAAACCAAAAAGTATCTGAGACAGGCCACAATTGATTTAGAAGTTTATTTTGGCCAGGTCCAGTGGTTCATGCCTGTAATCTCAGCACTTTGGGAGGCTGAGGTGGACAGAGCACTTGAGCCCAGGAGTTTGAGACCAGCCTGTACTACATGGCGAAACCCCGTCTTTTCTAAAAATACAAAAATTCACCGGGCATGCACACACCTGTAGTTCCAGCTACTCTGGGGGCTGAGGCAGAAGAATTGCTTGAACCCGGGAGGTGGAGGTTGCAGTGAGCTGAGATCACGCCACTGCACTCTAGCCTGGGTGACAGCAAGACTCTATCTAAAAAAAAAAAGAGGTGCCACAGTCAAGGACAATGCCTCAGAAACAGGTCTGTGCCTTTCTCCAAATCATCCAAATGTGATATGAGGGCTTCAATATTTACAGGGGCAAAGCGGGCTGAAAGGGAAAGAGAAAGAGTCACATTCAGTAGAGTCACATTACTGAATCCACAAGTTGTAAGAGAAAAGGAGCAGGTAGGGAAGAGTGAATGATGTCTTCTTCTGGCACTCAGGAAACTGGCATTTGACATAAGATGAGATAAACATAGAGCAGCTACCTGTGGAGGTATTTCACCTTTCATCTGTAGCTCTCTTGTTAGGAACAAAAGGAAAGGCGGCTTCTTGCATGACTCAGCTCTCAGCTTAATTTGTTTCTTTTGGCACAGTGAATCGGGGTCCCAAGTATTTTATTTTCCTTTCACGTTTCCAAAGAGACATAAGGGAGCTTTTGTGGGTACCAGAAATGTCATCTCTTCTTGGAGGAGCTGGTCACACAGGTGTACACTTTTGTCAAAACATTCAATAGTATACTTAAGATCAGTGCATTTCATTGTATATAAATTTTACCTAACAATGTAAGCTCAATATGACTTATGCTCAGAATCCTGTGGAAAAGTGTCAACTTTCCTAAACGACTTTGGTCACTCCTCTCAACTCCAAGGGTGACACTTGTGAGCAGGCAGGGTTTCTGCAAATCTCAGGGTATAATGAGCATGAAGTGGGGGCTGGGCTGGGGCTGAGCAAGACTTCAGGTATCATGCTAAGAAGAGGACCCTGGGAGAGGGACATGGGCTGTAGGAAGATGCCCCTTCAGAACAAAACTACATCAGGTAAGTACCTGTCTGGAGCAGGGAATGGCCTGGGTGTAGAGCATGTCACTTACACATCTGGTTGGAATGCGGATTCAGCAGAAAGCCTAATTAATTAATTAATACACACAGAATAAAAATAGATACTGTGTCCTTCAGACGAAAGTGACTCAAAAAGGGCAACCAGCAAACAAGAGTTCCTGGGGTAGGAGTGTGGGAAACTACAACAAAGATTTTAAATTTTTGTTGCTGTTGTTATTGAGATAGTCTCATTCTGTCGCCCAGGCTGGAGTGCAGTGGTGCCATCTCGGCTCATTGCAACCTCTACCTCCCTGGTTCAAGCGATTGTCCTGCCTCAGCCTCCCAAGTACCTGCGATTACAGGTACCTACCACCATGTCTGGCTAATTTTTTTTTTTTTTTTTTTTTTTTGTATTTTTAACAGAAACGGGATTTCACCATGTTGTCCAGGCTGCTTTCGAACTCCTGACCTCAAGTGATCCACTCGCCTCAACCTCCCAGAATGCTGCGATTACAGGCGTGAGACACCACATCCAGCCAAGATTTTAAAATTTAACAGAGGGATTGAATAATAGAATAGACATAATTTAAGATGCCAATTCATGATTTGAAAAATAAAGGAAATCTAGAAAATCCAGCAAAAAGGCAGACTTTTCTCTTTTGGAAAAAAAGAAAGACATAGAGGATAAATCCAGGAGGATTTATCCAACAACCATCTCAAAGGAGTCACAGGGGGTGAGAAAATGAAGAGAAGAAAATAAATAGAAAAAAAATTTCAGTTAAATTAAAACTAACCCACCAAGGCAGGGTGCGGTGGCTCACGCCTATAATCCCAGCACTTTGGGAAGCCAAGGCAGGCGGATCGCTTGAGCTCAGGAGTTAGAGATCAGCCTGGCCAACATGGCAAAACTCTGTCTCTACAAAAAAAAAAAAAAAAAAATTAGCCAGGCAGACTGGTGCGCGCCTGTAGTCCCAGCTGTTCCAGAGGCTGAAGTGGGAAAATCAATCACTTCAGGCTGGGAGGTCGAGGCTGCAGCGAACCAAGATTGCAACACTGCACTTTGGGTGACAAAGCCTAGGTGACAAAGCAAGACCCTGTTTCAAAAAAAAAAAGAAGAAGAAGGAAGGAAGAGAGAGAGAAAGAAAAAAAGAAAGAAGGAAGGAAGGAAGGAAGAAAGGAAGGAAAAAGGGAAGGGAAGGGGAGGGGAGGGGAGGGGAGGGGAGGGAGAGGGCCTACCAAATGTTGAGCAGGTTTACTGGGAAAGCATCCTCACCTGCCTACACATTTCTTGGTGAAATATGGGAATTCTAAAGATTAAGAGAAAATCCTAAATGTTGAGAGAGAGAGAGAGAACACAAAGATGACACTGACAACAGAAAAACCCAAACATCAGAGTCCACTCAGGACATTAGAAAACAATGGAGCTGGGCTGGACACGGCTGGGAGCAAAAAACTCCATCTCAAAAAAAAATTAAAGTGAAATTTTAATTTAAATGAAAATTTAAGTGGCTTTTAGTACATTCACAGTGTTGTTCAACCACCACTTCTATCTAGTTCCAAAACATTTCTATAATTTCATTTTTTATGGCTGAATAATATTCCATTGTATGGCTGTATCACTTTTTTTTTTTTTTTTTTTTTTTTTTTTGAGACAGTGTCTCACTCTGTCACCCAGGCTGGAGTACAGTGGCATGATCTCGGCTCACTGCAAGCTCCGCCTCCCGGGTTCACACCATTCTCCTGCCTCAGCCCCCCGAGTAGCTGGGACTATAGGCACCTGCCACCACACCAGGCTAATTTTTTGTATTTTTAGTAGAGACAAGGTTTCAGCATGTTAGCCAGGATGGTCTCGATCTCCTGACCTCATGATCTGCCCTCCTTGGCCTCCCAAAGTGCTGGGATTACAGGCGTGAGCCACCACACCCGGCCTCACTTTTTTTTTTTAAGAGACAGTGTTTCGCTCTGTTGCCAGGGGGTTTCCTGACCTCAGGTGATCCACCCACCTCAGCCTCCTCAAGTGCTGGGATTACAGGTGGGAGCCACTGTGCCCAGCCCATAATGTTGATATTTTAAAACTTATTGAACTTGTTTTTTGTCCTAACATATGGTCTGTCCTAGAGAATGTTCCAAGTGCATTTAAGAAGAATGTGTATTCTGTTGTTGGGTGGAGTGTTAGGTGGCCTAGTTTCTGTCTTTTAATAGAAAAATGGATTCAGGCCAGGTGTGGTGACTCACACCTGTAATCCCAGCACTTTGAGAGGCCAAGGTGGGCAGATCACAAGGTCAGGAGATTGAGACCATCCTGGCCAACATGGTGAAACCCTATCTCTACTAAAAATATAAAAATTAGCCAGGCGTGTTGGCACACGCCTATAATCCCAGCTACTTGGGAGGCTGAGGCAGGAGAATTGCTTGAACCCAGGAGGCAGAGGTTGCAGTGAGCTGAGATCAGGCCACTGCACTCCAGCCTGGGCTACAGAGCTGGACTCCATCTCAAACAAACAAAGAACAACAACAAAAAAGACAGAAACTATCAGATTGTTGAGGTTTTCTAAATCCAACTTCATAATTTGTATACGAGATACACCTATAACAAAATGACACAAAAAGGTTATAAATGCAACAATTTTTTTTTTTTTTTTTGAGACGGAGTCTCACTCTGTCGCCCAGGCTGGAGTACAGTGGCACGATCTCGGCTCACTGCAAGCTTCGCCTCCCAGGTTTATGCCATTCCCCTGCCTCAGCCTCCCGAGTAGCTGGGACTACAGGCGCCTGCCACCTCGCCCGGCTAGTTTTTCGTACTTTTTAGTACAGACGGGGTTTCACCGTGTTAGCCAGGATGGTCTCGATCTCCTGACCTCGTGATCCGCCCATCTCGGCCTCCCAAAGTGCTGGGATTACAGGCTTGAGCCACCGCGCCCGGCCAAATGCAACGATTTTTAAAAGCCAGCTCTGAGGAAGATGGAGGAGGCATATCACATTCTTTCTCCTGCTGAAAGCAATGAATGCAACAAAAAGCCTTGGACAGAGTGCATGGAGCAGCTGTCTAGTGCTTCTGAAAAGCAAATAGTAGCAAGTAGTTTGGGGGAAGAGACCAGAATATAAAGTTCCACTTAACCAGCAGTACATTTCCTGGGGTTTTTGTTTTTCCTTTGGTGTCTCCTGCCCTGGACTCATAGGTAATCCAAATCCAAAACTACACATTGGGTATGGACAGAAAGAGTTCCAAGAGAAACCTTCTATTCCTAGTTTTTATTGCCTGAACGTGTCTGCCTCCCAAAAAAATCATATGCTGAAGCACTCATCTTTAGTGTGAAAATGGAGTCTCTAAGGAAGTAGTTAAGGTTAAATGAGGGAATAAGGATGGGGCCCTGATCTGATAGAATTAGTGTCCTCATAAGGAAAGACACCAGGGTGTGTTCTCCCCAACCTAATACGACACAGAGGAAAGACCGTGTGAGGAGACAGTGGTACAGGCCACCTGCAAGCTGAGAAGAGGCTCCTCACCAGAAACCCAATTTGCTGGCACCTTGATCACGGATATCCAGCCTCCAGAACTGTGAAACAATAACTGTCTATCATTTAAGTGATGCAGTTTGTGGTATTTTGATACAGAAGCCTGAGCTAACAAATACACTAGTCCAAGGAGCAAGAAACAGAGCCCTTACAGATCAGGGAGGAGGGGAAGCCCTGGGTGGGGTGGGGGGAGTGGAAATAGTCTGTTTTTATCATTCTGTCTGGCCCCAGTCCCCAGACAACGTCACAATAGCAATGGCAATGATGGCAGCAGTTTAACAAGCAGGAACTTGGCAGGGCGCGGTGGCTCACACCTGTATCCCAGCACTTTGGGAGGCTGAGGCAGGCAGATTGCCTGAGGTCAGGAGTTCAAGACCAGTCTGGCCAACATGGTGAAACCCCATCTCTACTAAAAATACAAAAACACTAGCCGGGTGTGGTGGTGGGTGCCTGTAATCCCAGCTACTCGGGAGGCTGAGGCAGGGGAATTGCTTGAACTAGGGATTGCAGTGACCCAAGATTGCACCACTACACTCCAGCCTGGGCGACAGAGCGAGACTTCGTCTCAAAAAAAAAAAAGCAGGAACTTGAAGGTCCAAGGCAGGGGAAGCTTTCTCTCTGACCAGAACTGTGAGCCCAAGAGTGTGGGGGGAAATCTCCTTGACTTTTTTCTCTATCATCTCACTGCTCTCCTCTGAAGGCGTAAGCGATGTCGGGAAGTGTGGAACAGAGTGGAGAAACGAAAGCCCACGCTTTCTAAACAGGGGACCCCTAGGAACTTGAAAGTGTCAGTAAGGCCATGGACAGGAGAGAGCTGAAAGAAGAGATGCTGTCAAGTTGTCCATGAATCCTGGGATCACCCTCAAACTCTGTATGCATGGATTTGATCCTAGACAGCACAGCAAAGTCCTATAGAACTAAACTACAGGGTATACTAGGACTCAGATCCTAGACTGGTCGCTCAGGCACACAAATGACAAATCCAAATAGTACTGCAGAGAAGGGATAGGTCATCTAGCAGAATAAGAATACGGAGGACCTGAACAACACTAGAAGCCATCTAGACCCAACAAATGTGCATTGAATACTCCACCCAACAGCAGAATACACATTCTTCTTTTTAATTTTTATTTAATTAATTTATTTATTGAGATGGAGTCTTGCTCTGTCGCCCAGGCTGGAGTGCAGTGGTGTGATCTTGGCTCACTGCAAGCTCTGCCTCCCAAGTTCAAGTGATTCTCCTGCCTCAGCCTCCCTAATAGCTGGACTACAGGCACCCACTACCACGCCCCGCTAATTTTTTGTATTTTTAGTAGAGACAGGGTTTCACCGTGTTAGCCAGGGTGATCTCGACCTCCTGACCTCGTGATCCACCCACCTCAGCCTCTCAAAGTGCTGGGATTACAGGCATGAGCCACTGTGCCCAGCTCCAAATTCTTCCTAAGTGCACATGGAACATTCTCTAGGACAGACCATATGTTAGGACACAAAACAAGTTCAATAAGTTTTAAAATATCAACATATCAACTAGGCACAGTGGTTCACACCTGTAATCCCAGCACTTTGGGAGGCCAAGTCGGGTGTATCACCTGAGGTCAGGAGTTCGAGACCAGCCTGGCCAACATGGCGAAACCCTGTCTCTACTAAAAATACAAAAATTAGCCAGGCATGGTGGCACGCACCTGTAATCCCAGCTACTCAGGAGGCTGAGGTATGAGAATCTCTTGAACCCGGGAGGCAGAGGTTGCAGTGAGCCAAGATCATGCCATTGCACTCTAGCCTGGGCAACAAGAGCGAAACTCCATCTCAAAAAAAAAAAAAAAAAAAAAAAATCAACATTATACAAAGTATCTTCTCTAGTTACAACAGAATAAAGCTAGAAATGAATAATAGAAGGAAAAGAGCTGCAAAAATATACAACAGCAACCTACTAGAAATGCAAGAACAGCCTGGGCGCAGTGGCTCACCCCATAATCCCAGCACTTTGGGAGGTTGAGGCAGGTGGATTGCTTGAGCCCAGGACTTTGAGGCCAGTGTGGGCAACATAGTGAGACCTCGTTGTTCCAAAAAATACAAAAAATTAGGCTGGGTACAGTGGCTCACATCTGTAATCCCAGCACTTAGGGAGGCTGAGGCGGGTGGATCACCTGAGGTCAGGAGTTTGAGACCAGCCTGACCAACCCGGTGAAACCTCATCTCTACTAAAAATACAGCAATTGGCTGGGTGCGGTGGCTCAAGCCTGTAATCCCACCACTTTGGGAGGCCGAGACGGGCAGATCACGAGGTCAGGAGATCGAGACCATCCTGGCTAACACGGTGAAACCCCGTCTCTACTAAAAAATACAAAAAACTAGCCGGGCGAGGTGGCGGGCGCCTGTAGTCCCAGCTACTCGGGAGGCTGAGAGAGGAGAATGGCGTAAACCCGGGAGGTGGAGCTTGCAGTGAGCTGAGATCTGGCCACTGCACTCCAGCCTGGGCGACAGAGCGAGACTCCGTCTCAAAAAAAAAAAAAAAAAATACAGCAATTAGTCAGGCGCAGTAGTGGGCGCCTGTAATCCCAGCTACTCAGGATGCTGAGGCAGGAGAATCATTTGAACCTAGGCAGCCAAGGTTGCAGTGAGCTGAGATCGTGCCACTGCACTCCAGCCTGGACAACAAAAGTGAAACTCCATCTCAAAACACACACACACACACAAACACACAAATTAGCCAGACATGGTGGTGTGTGCCTGTGGTCCAGCAACTCTGGAGGCTGAGGTGGGAGGATCACCTGAGCCTGGGAGTCAAGGCTGCAGTGAACCATGGTTGCACCACTGCACTCCAGCTTGGGTAACAGAGTGCAACCCTGTTTCCACCCCTAAAAAAGAAAGAAATGTAAGGACAGAGTGATAAATCTAAAATTTTAGTTAGCAGCTTTAACATACCTGTTTTAATAAGTTAATACATCAAGTAAAAGCAAAAAGTATGCAGAGGGTTTAAATTACACAATTAGCAAAGTATGATAGATATACAGATAAACTTTGTACCCACTGAAAGAGAATATTCAGTCTCCTTTTTTTTTTTTTTTTTTTTTTTTTTTAGTGAGACAGGGTCTCACACTCTCAACCCAGGCTGGAGTGCAGTGGTGCAGTCATAGCTCACTGTAGCCTAGAACTCTTGGACTCAAGCAATCCTCCCACTTCAGCCTCCTGAGTAGCTGGGACCACAGGGGTGCACCACCAGGCACAGCTGATTGTTAAAAATGTTTTGTAGAGGCAGGGTCTCCATATGTTGCCCAGGCTGGTCTTGAACTTCTGGGCTCAAGCAATCCTCCTGCCTCAGCATCTCAAAGTACAGGGATTACAGGCATGAGTCACTGCACCCAGCCTTATGTGTTTAAATATATCAATTTTAAAGACCAGCAATTCAAAAGAAAAACATACAAAGGATGTGAACAGTCACTTCTCAGAAAAGGAGATGCAAATGGCTCTTACACATGTGAAAAATGCTTGATCTACTCATAACCAGAGAAATGCAAATTCTCTAATGCAAACTGCCCAGAGAGACCTTGGTGTCTAAATACCATTCTCCAGTGAAAAGAACCAGAACTTCTGGAGGAATGGGTGATTCTACAGCTGGGATGCAGAGAATACAAAATGAACCTGGAGCATCTTACAGTGTTATAAAATAAGGAAATGGAGAGGGGAAGATGGGGGTCATGTTAAGTACACAGGAGCTCACTTACATACTGAATGAAGTCCCTAACGAAGGGGGCCTAGGGGCCAAATCGAAACAACTTAGCTAACACAATTAAGTATGATGGGTTTTGTTTGTTTGTTTTTTTGTTTTTGAGACAGAGTCACGCTCTGTCGCCCAGGCTGGAGTGCAGTGGCATAATCTTGGCTCACTGCAATCTCCTCCTCCCAGGTTCAAGCAATTCTCCTGCCTCAGCCTCCCGAGTAGCTGAGATTACAGGCGCATGCCACCAAGCCCAGCTAATTTTTTTGTATTTTTTAGTAGAGACGGGGTTTCACTATGTTGGCCAGGCTGTTCTCTATGTTGGCCAGGCTATTCTTGAACTCCCTGATCTTGTGATCCACCCCCTTTGGCATCTCAAAGTGCTAGGATTACAGGAGTGAGCCACCGCGCCTGGCCAGTATGATGGTTTTTAATTATAACAAAAAGAATTAAATAAACAAATGAAGAAGAAAAAAATCTTCCTCACCGGAGGCATGTGGAGGAAATAGAGCCACCCTGCCTTCATTCCATAGCAGACATCTCCTGATGTCATCCTATGTGACAGGATCTGGGCTGGGGCTGGACTATGACAGGCCCCCTCAGGAGCTCACAGTCTCCTGGCAGGACGGAGGTGACATCATGAGTGTGCAGTTATCTTGTATACAGGCACCCACCCACTTCTCCTCTTTCAGCTTCTCTAGTTGAGTGCCATATTTTGCTTTTTCTCGGTACTCTTTTTGTAAATTGAGATATAAATTACATGAAATAAAATGCACCCATTGTAAGTATACAGTTTGATGTGTTTTGACACATGTAGGTCCCTGTGTAACTGCCACCCTAATCAAAACAAAGAACATTTCTTAGCACTCCAGGAAGCTTTCTCCTGCCCCCACCTCAGGCAACCACCAATCTAATTTCTGTTACTGCAGCTTACTTTTGCTTGCTCTAGAATTTCATAAAAATGAAATCATGCAGTATGTACCTTTTGAGTCTGGCTTCCTTCCCTCACCTTGCTGTCGGAAGAATGCATCCACATTGCTTTGTTTATTAATGGTTCGTTCCTTTTTCTTGCTGAGTAGTATTCCATTGTGTGGATGTACGACAGTTTCTTTATCCCTTCACCTGTTGATGGCCACTTCACCTGTTGATGGACTACTTCACCTGTAGTCCCAGTTACTTGGGAGGCTGAGGCAGGAGAATCGCGTGAACCCCGAAGGTGGAGCTTGCAGTGAGCTGAGATCATGCCACTGCACTCCAGCCTGGGCGACAGAGTGAGACTCTGTCTCAAAAAATAAAAAAAATAAAAAAATAAAAAAAAAAACAAGATTAGGAAACAAAAAGAAGCCAGAAAGAGCCGAACCAGGACTGCACAGGCACAAGTGTCCCAACTCCCCACATCCTCACCAGCAGCTGGTAGTGCCTCCTTTTGAAGCCATGTCAGTAGACGTGCAGTAGTATCTCATTATGGTTTTAATTTGCATTCCTAGATGTCTCATGATGTTGAGCACCTTTTAACGTGCTTATTGGACATTCATATATCTCTTTTAGTGAATCGTCTGTTCAAATCTTTGGCCCATTAAAAAAATTGGGTTGCTTCTTCTTAAGAATGAGTTGCAGTTCAGAGCCATCACTGTGTGTGTGTGTGTGTGTGTGTGTGTGTGTGTGTGTGTGTGTGTGTGTGTGTTTGAGACGGAGTCTCCCTCTGTCACCCAGGCTGGAGTGCAGTGGCACGATCTCAGCTCACTGCAACCTCAGCCTCCCAGGTTCAAGCAATTCTCCTGCCTTAGCCTCCTGAGTAGCTAGAACTACAGGGGGCACGCCACCACACCTGGCTAATTTTTTGTGTTTTTAGTAAAGATGGGGTTTCACCATGTTGGCCAGGCTGGTCTCTAACTCCTGACCTCAGATCAACCTGCCTCGGCCTCCCGAAGTGCTGAGATTACAGGTGTGAACCACTGCGCCCGGCCCAGGGCCATGTTTTTAATAACACCAATGGGAACCAGATTTCTCTCTGTTAGAACCCTCACCTGGCCTCCTCCTAGGGAATTGTCAGTAAAATCCAAACACCAGGTTCTGGTCCTTCACAGTCTAGCCCTGCCCCTTCTCTGACCAGCTCCCCCCATCTTCCCCCTCCCGCCACACACCTTGGCTCAGTCCTTTCTTTGACGCTCCCTGCCTGGCTGTCCTCCCAACCAGCCAGACATCGGTTATCTATTACCAGGAACACCTTAATCAGGATTCTCTGAATATGTTTAGTGTTTATTTCACCACCACCACCAGTAGTAGCAGAAAAAGCCGGGGCCTTGCTGTACCCTAGGCTGTTGGATGAATAAATGAATGTCAAGAAAGGCTTCTCCGAGGAAGCAGTACTGCATTACAGTCACTGAAGAATAAGGAGGAGTTAATTAGAGAAGAAGGTGGAGAAGCATTCTGGGTAGAGGGGTCAGCATGGACAATGGCTCTGTGGCATAGTTTGTTTCAGGAACTGTAAGAGGTCCATGGGAGAGGTAGGGGAGGGAAGAACAGCAAGGGGTTATGTTTTCCTTCTATACCAAGACCCTGTACAGGATGGGAAGCTCCCAAGGTTTTGTGTGTGTGTGCATGTGTGTGTGTGTGTGTGTGTTTATCTTTGTGGGGAGGAAATGGAAGTGTTACGGGATCTCTGGGGTGTTAATTTTCTGGTTGGAAACCTCTGTGGCCAGTGTGGCACCTTTGCCTGAGTTCTTGTCTTGCCACCAGGAAGAATGAGGTACACAGACAAGTGGAGGGAGAACAAGTCAACAAGGAGGTTTACTGAGTGCTAGAAAGCTCAGAGGAGACCCACAGTGGGTAGCTCTTCTCTGTAGGGAGATCATCCCATTGAGTGTTCAGCTCTCAGCAGAGAGGAGGCCCTAGAGAGTGTGGCTCCTCTCTGTAGCTGGTCCCCCCAACCTCTGCTCAGCTTTGGCTGAGCCTGGGGCTTTTATGGGCCTCAGAGTGGAGGAAGTGTGAGCCCAGTTGATCTATGGGCAGCCATGGGTGGGCCAGAAAAGGCAGTACAAGTTCCCACTCTGGTTGGTTGGACTGGCAACCTGGCCCCCAGCCTTCAGGCGCCTGGCCTGAAGGTGGGGCCTCACTGGGACCTGCCCGCTTCCAACCAGGAATCTATCTGCCTCTTGCTGCCATTCATGAAGCCCAGGCTTGCCCTGACTTTGCTCCCAGATCAAAGCAGGTGTCCAAAGCAGGAAGAAGCCAGGCAGCAGCAGAAGGCACTTCTGAGCCTGGGAGAGCAGGTGAGGGCCTTCCTGGGCCCCTAAGAGTATAGGGATGCCTGAGCCTGCAGCTGTGGTTTGGGTGGCTGTAGCTGTGGGAAGAGGGGGCTGGGGGCTCCTGTCTGCCCCATGGAGGAGGCCCCAGTCTGCAGCTGCGGTTTGGGTAGCTGCAGCTGCACCTGGGAGGGCAGGGCTCCTGCCTGCTCCATAGAGTGTGTAGCCCAGGCCATGCCTCCCTGCTGTGGCTGAGTGTTGACAGCAGCAGGTTGTCTGGAGCCATGGCTGCCATCAGAAGTGACCAATGACTGGTGATTGTCATGAGTGGTACAAGGTCAAGAGATAACCAGGTCTGGCCAGGGGTGGTGGCTCACGCCTGTAATCCCAAACTTTTGGGAGGCCAAGGCAGGAAGATTGCTGGAGGCCAGGAGTTCAAGACCAGCCTGACCAACATGGTGAAACTCTGTCTCTACTAAAAATACAAAAATTAACTGGCTGTGGTGGCACAGGTCTGTAATCCCAGCTACTTGGGAGACTGAGGCAGGAGAATCGCTTGAATCTGGGAGGCAGAGGTTGCAATTGCAATGAGCCAAGATCATGCCACTGCACTGCAGCCTGGGTGACAGAGTGAGACTCTGTCTCAAGAAAGAAAAAATAGATAACCAGGTCCACACATGTTTGTGTCTTTCTACAATGTCAGATTTTTATTCACCCTATACCCAAGAGTAAAAAAACAAAAGCCACGAGATATCCCAAGGAGCCAATTTGCTGCTGCTGCTTCTTTTTTTTTTTTTTTTTTTTTTCGATACAGAATCTCACTCTGTTGCCCAGGCTGGAGTGCAGCTGGAGTGCAGTGGCACAATCTCAGCTCACTGCAACCTCTGACTTCCGGGTTCAAGCAATTCTCATGCCTCACCCTCCCAAGTAGCTGGGGTTACAGGCCTGTGCTACCATGCCCAGCTAATTTTTGTATTTTTAGTGGAGATGGGTTTTCACCATGTTGGCCAAGCTGGTCTCAAACTCCTGACCTCAGGTGGTCTGCCTGCTTCAGCCTCCCAAAATGCTGGAATTATAGGCAAGGGCCACCATGCCCAGACCCAAGGAGCCAATTTTCCTTAGTACTTCCTGTTCACTCAGTAGTTAGCACACGGGCTCAAGCCACTATACAAGTCAGTCAGTCAATATTGCAAACCATACCTAATAGTATACTTAATCCACAAGTAAATGTTATAGATTAAACATTCCACAACAAACAAAGTAGCATTTAGCATCAAGAGAAAAAGAGATAGGAGAAATGGTTAAGGAACCAGCCCCAGGGGAAGGAAGCAGACAAAAGGAATCCTGGTCTGGGCTTGAGGGTCTTGCAGTCTTTGAGGGGCAGAGCCTTGGGAGGCAGATGCAGAGTTCTTATCAAGTATGGCAGTGGGATGGTTGTCAGTTAAGGCTGCTGGGCTGCTGTTTTGTACTCACAGAGTGCTCTGGTGAGAAATGAGAGTGGAACAGTGTGCTTCATTGGATGCAGTCTTTATTTATTTATTTATTTATTGAGATGGAGTCTTGTTCTGTCGCCCAGGCTGGAGTGCAGTGGTGTGATTTCGGCTCACTGCAACCTATGCCTCCCGGGTTCAAGCAATTCTTGTGCCTCAGCCTCCCGAATAGCTGAGATTACAGGCATGTGCCACCACACCCAGCTAATTTTTGTATTTATAGTAGAGATGGGGTTTCACTGTATTGGCCAGGCTGGTCTTGAACTCCTGACCTCGTGATCCACCCACCTCAGCCTCCCAACGTGCTGGGATTACAGGCATGAGCCACAGCACCTGACCTTCTATTTTTTATTAAACAAAACATCTTGTCCTTGTTGACAAAGCACCCTATGAAATATAAAATGAAGTCTTTCTAAGATGGAGTTAATTATATCAAGGGTGCGCAGTACTGTGGTACAAGCTGTCTCCCGGCTGCTGAGAGAGAAAACCTAAGGGCCTCTTAAAGACACCATCACAGCAGTTCAGCAGGTAGCGGGCAGGAATGGTTTCGGATCTAGTGGTGGTGAGAAGTGGACAGAGATCAGAGAAAGCTACAGGAGGTGAAAGTGGGAGGACCTTGGTTACAGACTGCCAGTGAAGACGGACAAGGACAACCTGCAGGTCTCTGCTAGTCGGGTGGAAGGAAAGGAGGGGGCAGTGCCCTTCACAGAGGCACAGCAAGCTGGGTCTTGATCACGCTGAACTCCAGACACTCTCCAGACGTGCACGCATGAACGTGGCGTGTGTGTGTGTGTGTGTGTGTGTGTGTGTGAGAGAGAGAGAGAGAGAGAGAGATGTGTTGGGGTTGGGGGACTGCAGGTCAGGAAGTCCTGCAGATGTGCCTGCCTGTGTGTGTGTGCGTGTGTGTTTGCGCGCGTGTGTGTGTCTGTGTGTGTGCCTGGAGCTGCGCTTGCAGGTCTGAGAGTCCTCCAAGAATGGGTTGGGGGAGGCGGGTGCAGGACCGAGGCCTGGAACAGCCAACAAAGAGGCCCTGGAGGAGGGTGGGGCTGGCCGAGGACTGGAGGGGTGGCCAAGGAAGTCGCAAGAAAACTCCGGCCCCCAAGAAAGAGAGAGGACATGGGGTGCGGAGCTGACATCACGGCCGGGGTCTTTGCTGTTTAGACGCCTGGGTTCCCGGATTCCAGACACGCGCACGGGCAGGAAGTTAGACCAGAGACAGCGAGTATAGACAGCCCTTGTGGATAGGGGCAGACGGCTAGGAGCTCCGAACGGGTGCCGCGGCGGTGATCGGGAAGCCTCCAGCGGCCCGAACCAGGGTGAGGGAGAAGGCGGAGTCTGCAGAGGCCCCAGGCCCAGGCGCGGGCGGGTCGGACCCAGCATCCCCCGCCGCTGGGGTCCGAGGGGGAGGGGCGGGCCGGAGGAGCGGGTGGGGGCGGGGCGGGGCGGGGCGGCGGGGGATGCGCCCCTGCGCTAGGCAGTGTCGCCTACCCTCCTTCCGCACAGCCCGGGTTTCCGCTTCCCTCCGGGCGTGAGAAGAGGGGTTCCAGGCCGAGCCCCGGCCGTGCCGCCGCCGCTGCCATGTGGCCCCCAGACCCCGACCCCGACCCGGACCCCGAGCCCGCCGGCAGCTCCCGTCCCGGCCCCGCTGTCCCCGGGCTCCGCGCTCTACTGCCGGCGCGCGCTTTCCTCTGCTCTCTCAAAGGCCGCCTCCTGCTGGCCGAGTCGGTGAGTGCGGCGGGACCCTCGGCCGCCCGCTGAGACTGCGCGGCTCCTTTTGGAGGAGGACGTCGGGGCGCGGGTGGGGTCCGGGGGCGGCCGCTGTACTCCGATACCTCCCCTCCCCGCGCCGCCTCGGCCGATTTCTCTTGGGCGCCCGGCGAAGTTGGGCCGAGGTCCCCAAACTTTGGACGGCGGGGCGGGGCCAGAGCCCAGGCCATCCGCGGTGCTGTCCCCGCGAGTCCAGAGCTGGGGGCCTTGGGAAGCGGGCGGGGCCCGGGGAGGTGGGTCCCGCTGTGTGACCCGGGCGCCCCCGCCCTCTCTGGGCCCCGGGGACTCAGGCCGCTCGGTCCTCCTGGACTCCCGGGCCGCGGCGGGGTCCGCTTTCCTGCGCGCGGGGAGGGCGGGCCGGGGCCTCGACTTGAGGGGCGGAGGCGGGGCCGAGCGGGCGGGGGCCGTGCGGAGCGGGAGGGACACCCCCACCCCCGGGACTGGGTGAGGCGGCCCCGCGGTGACTTCATCGCCCTCCTCCCCTCCGCGGCCGGGCTCCTTCCTACTCCGCGCTCGTCCCTACCCCGGCCGGTGGGGATTCTTTGTCCTCTGGACATCGTAGGCGCCCGCACTGTTCTCCGTGGGGTGGTGGTGGCGCTGGGCCGCCGGGGTTGGTGAGGGAGAGGCCGGACCAGAGGCAGGGGGATGCGCACGGCGGCGGCCACTTGTTGCTTAGATCCCAGCGACTTGGCCCTTCCTGCCCACGTCCCCACTTTACAGATGAGAGCGCTCAGGCGCCTAATTTGACAGGTGGCTCAACTGAGGGGCCCAGTGAGAGCGGGTGGGAGGGTGGGGGCAGGAGGGAGGGGGATTCTGCTCCGGGACCTCTCTCTGGTCGCTCAGGGCAGAGGGTAGAAGGTGGTCCTGCAGCCTCTCCCGCGGTCAGCCCAGAGGCCACCTGCCCAACGCCCAAGTGAGACACCAAGTCCACACTCCCAGCCCCACCCTGGAGACCACTGGGAGCCACTTGAGGGGAGAAGCCTCGAATCCACCGTCCCCTGAGGGACTTGAACCGCCCCCCATCCTCACCCAGGACCACCTCATGGGGGGAGGCATATGCCCAGCAGGAGCATAGAGGCCACCCTGGGCCCAGCAGATGTCAGGAATCCAGGTCAGGGAGGATAAGGAAGGGTGAATGGTCGGCACTCAGGGTTCACAGGAGCCGCTGAGGGCACTCCTGCCTCCCTAGTCCCCTCACTCCCACCCCCAGGCCAAGCAAGTGCAGAGGCTGACATGGACAGAAACAGAGAGAGGAAGTGGCCCCAGAAATCGCGGGATGAGAAAACAGGAATTGAGAGGGGAATCCCCAGAATTAGGCTTTGGGGCCTGGGCATAGGAGACAGGAAGGGGAGGGCCAGGGCTGGGTCGGTCCCACGGAAGGCCTTCCTGGGAGGCCCCAGCAGCCTCCCAGCCCCTGTCTATGCCTTAGTCTATCTGTCCAAAGGGGGCTCAGCTGCACCCAAGGCCATGTGCAGAGCGAATGGGGGTGCCCTGGGGACCCCCTGGGATCCCTGCAGTTCATTTGTCTGAAGCAGCCACAGTGCTTCCTGTGAGGCATCTGGGTGTCCCCATGGGGCCTCCAGCACCCACTAGAAGCTACTCAGCCATGGACGTGTTCAAATGCAGCCACAGTGACAGAAACCAGGACAGATGGCCTCCCCAACACCCACAGGGCCAAGTTGCTTAAGAACTCTGTCTGGGACGGGTGCGGTGGCTCACACCTGTAATCCCGACACTTTAGGAGGCCGAGGTGGGTGGATCACCTGAGGTCAGGAATTCGAGACCAGCCTGGCCAGCATGGTGAAACCCTGTCTCTACTAAAAATACAAAAATTAGCTGGGTGTGGTGGCGGTCGCCTGTAATCCCACCTACTCCGGAAGGCTGAGGCAGAAGAATCGCTTAAACCCGGGAGGTGGAGGTTGCAGTGAACTGAGATTGTGCCACTGCACTCCAGCCTGGGAGACAGAGCAAGACTCCATCTTGAGGGCAGCGGGAGGTGGGTAAGAGAACTCTATCGGGGGGGTCGGCCAGTCCTGGGTTCAAATTCTAGTAGCCTCTGATTAGCCATGTAACAGAGTCTTCTCATCTGTAAAGTGGGGCTGTGCTCATGGGTGGATGTGAGGGTCAGAGGAGATGCCCGTGAGCCTCAGGGCACCAGGCACTGTGGAGCCCCAGGCTGGCCAACAGGTCACCTTGGCCTGCTCTGCAGCGCACCTAAGCTGCAGGACTTACCAGGGCTGGACATCCTCCTGCATCAGCTCTTCCCACCTACAGAGTTGTGGGCAAGACCGCAGTGAACATTTATTGATTCTTATAGTTCAAGTACAGCTGGCCCTGTGTGAATAAGGCAGCAGGGCCTGAGGTCAGTGCCAACGCACCCTCTCTTGGATGTTCCTTTCTTACTATTATGAAAATTTGCAAATACATTAAAATGCTAAAAGGTTTTTTTGCTTTATCTATCTGTCCATCAATCCATTTTATCTTTTAACACAAAATAAATTGCAGACATCAGGACATTTCAACTCTGAACACTTCAGCATGCATATCATTAACTAAGATTCAAGATTTGTTTTTTGTTTTCAAGGTGAAATTTACATTCAGTGACAAGCGCACGTCTTCAGTGTTGGGTGTTACTTTTTGGAAACTGGTTCCTAACTTTGATTTCCCTCCACAGGGCAGAGTGGAGTGGATGTGCTTGGGAGGCTGGGGCTTTCTGACTCGGTCCTGGCAGGGAGCTGGGGTGGGGTGAGGTGAGGACTTAGGGCCATGCCCAGGACTGGGAGGCAGCATAGGCGTGGGCCTGGGCCATGCTGGGGTTCTTTTTTTTCAGCAGGGGGGGCGGACAGAGTCTCTCACTCTCTCACCCAGGATGGAGTGCAGTGGCCTGATCACACCTCACTGCAGCCTCAACCTCCCCGGGCTCAGGTGATGCTCCCACCTCAGCCTCCCCAGTAGCTGGGATTACAGGCACACACCACCACGCCCAGCTAATTTTTGTATATTTTGCAGAGATGAGGTTTTGCCATGTTACCCAAGAGGGGGTCAAATTTCTGGGCTCAAGCAATCCACCTGCCTTGGCCTCCCAAAGTGCTGGGATTACAGGTGTGAGCCACTGCGCTTGGCCTGGGATTCTAATCTGGCTCTGCCACTTCCCAGCTGTGGGACTGAGCAGTTGGCTTCCCCTGCTGGAGCCTCCTCTATCCTGACCACAGGGCCTGGCTCAGAGGAGCACTGGGCAAGGAGCACGAAAAGGCTCTGACTTTACCTCAAACTCCTTCCCTGCAGGGTCTCTCGTTCATCACTTTTATCTGCTATGTGGCATCCTCAGCATCTGCCTTCCTCACAGCACCTCTACTGGAGTTCCTGCTGGCCTTGTTCTTCCTCTTTGCTGATGCCATGCAGCTGAATGACAAGTGGCAGGGCTTGTGCTGGCCCATGATGGTGAGGACAGGGGCCCCAGGAGGGAGGGGTACCCTGCACAAAGTGACCAAATGAGGAGTCTGGAGTCATGCACTTGGGCCCTTATCCTTTCTCCAGTGTGCTGGAGTTTGCAGTTGGTTAGAACTGGATGGAGAGACCAAGCTTCAGATCATCCCAGCTCCACTCCTTAGCAGCCCTGTGATCTGAAGTGGGCTCTGGTGCTTCTAGAGCACGTCTTTGAGGCAGGGAACCCGGAGAGGGGTCTCTGGCCACCAGGTGGCGCTGGTGCTCCCCACGGGGCTTGCAGGAATGAGCTGCCACCACAGGAATTCAAGCCATTTCCACGCGGGCAGGACAGGTTAACTGAGGACTTGCAGGGCTTACCCAGACCTCAGCCATCGGCAACCCTGACCTCGTTTTGTCACCTGTGAGGGCCCAGACCCCAGTGGACTTCGCTGAATGAAATGTGTCCTAGAGAAAGGGCAGCAAAGGCTGGACTTTAACCCTTGTCTCTTGACTTCATATCCAGCATCTGCTGCCTCAGGAGGGCTGCACCTCCCAAGTGTCCCCATCTTAAGGACAGGTCAGCAGAAACTGTGATCCATAAATGGATCGGCCACAAGAGTGTGGCAAAGCCGAGGCGCAGAAACAGATCTCCCCATCGGAGAACAGCAAGGGAGCAGGTGGAGGTGTTTCCAACTTCTGCTTCCACCGCGTCGCAGGGCAGGCTGCAGCCTGATCCACAGTTTTTTGTCCAGAGCTTAGGACAGCAGTCCCACTGGACCTGGGATAGGGCAGTGTCAGCTGCTGGCAGGGCAGCAGAGGCACCTGGCGGGTGGGACGAGGGCCTAGGCATGTGGGTAGGGCCAGGATGGGGTAGGAGCCCTCAGGTGCTAGGCCTGGGGCTGGGAACAAGACCAGGCTGCCAGGCCTCCTCCCCATGCTGTGCTCAGCTCCAGGGGGCTCAAGGCAGCATGATGGTGTCCCTCTCTCCCCAGGACTTCCTGCGCTGTGTCACCGCAGCCCTCATCTACTTTGCCATCTCCATCACGGCCGTCGCCAAGTACTCGGATGGGGCTTCCAAAGCCGCTGGGGTGAGCAGCCGCCCCACCCCTCCGGAAACTGCAGATGCCACTCTAGCTGCTCACTTAGGGTGGGACCTGGGGCAGAGCCTTTCCCTGCTGGGGCCCCCCTGGGGTCTCATGTGGGTCCCGATGATGATTCCAAAGTCCTCTCATTAGAGATTGACTCTACCCGGAGTTTTGAAAGGCTGTTTGTCAAACCAAGTTCACAGCTCATTTTCCCACTTCTGTTACTCAGAGGGGTCTGTGCCTGTCACTCGGGCTGTCTGTCCAAGCAGGTCTGAAATGGGCCACAAGGCTGGGGCAGCCCTCCCGGAGCAGGGAGTCAGCGCTGTGATACGTCCCATCCACCCTGTCCACAGGTATTTGGCTTCTTTGCTACCATCGTGTTTGCAATTGATTTCTACCTGATCTTTAACGACGTGGCCAAATTCCTCAAACAAGGGGACTCTGCAGATGAGACCACAGCCCACAAGACAGAAGGTGAGCGGCCGGCCTGAACACCCCAGCAATGCTGCAACAGGGGCCTGTCCTCCCTTGGGGATGGCCGGCTAGTTTGAGGCTGGGGTGGGATCATTTCCTCTCTCCCCATGGCAGTGTTTTTACAGCCCATTCTCACCTACTCTCATGCAGCACTGATCCAAAGCCAGTTTCATTCCCCTTGTGCCCCTCACCCCAGCCTTTTTAGGAAGGGCAAGCAGTGGGCATGGCTGAGCCAAGTCTCCCTGGACGACCCCCCCTGGGCAGCCAGTCACTCTCAGGGCACCTGTCCACCTGGGATCCAGAGTGGCCACCCCCCCAACCCAGCCCCTCTGCTGTCTTACCCATCCAGGCCTGCCCTGGGGAGCTCAGAGGCCAGAGAGCAGTCAGACCCAGAAACCATGGCAACGGACACAAGATGTGTCCCATACCAGGGGAGGGGCCAGATGGGACAGCAATGACAACAGTAAAACAGGAGCCGATAGAAGTAGGGATACAGTAGCTGAAAGCAGGCCCACACTGAGTGCCAGCCAGCCTGAGGCTCCAGAGGGGACGCTAGAGCTGGGTCTTGATGGATGGCGGTAGAGGGTGCAGGCAGAAGAGACCAGGCTGGTGCGGGAAGAAAACTGAGAGCAGAGACAGCAGGTGCTTCTGCCCGGGAGATGCTTCTCTGGACCAGGCGGATGTGCCCCTGTGCTGGCAGTGCCTGTGGCTGGGCAGGTAGACAAGGGCAGCTCTGGAAGGGCCTGCAGGCCCCACCCTGTGGTTGGGATCTTCCCCAGGCAGAACCAGGCTTAAGAGACACTAGTTTCCTAATAGCCAGGTGCTGGGGCCATGGGGATTCGTGAATCCCAGAAACTGTCCTTTTGCTCAAAATGAATGCCACTCATCCCATTCCATCCCTTGGCAAATACTAGGTTAGAGCTCCCAGGCGGTTTCCTCTGGCTCTGCAGCCTGCTCCCAGTTGCCCACAGCAAGTGATCCCAGCCAGCCAGCCCAGGGAACAATTAGTAAACGTCAGTGGAAACTTGGGAGGTTTTTTTTTTTCTTTTTTTACTATTTGAAGAGTTTCACATATGTAACAATTATTTTGCTGTAAAATTATTCCTGACTTGTATGTTAGAATTGAATGCAGCGGCCAAACACAGTGGCTCATGCCTGTCATCTCAACACTTTGGGAGGCCGAGGTGGGTGGATCACTTGAGGTCAGGAGTTTGAGACTAGCCTGGCCAACATGGTGAAACCCCATCTCTACTAAAAATACAAAAATTAGCCGAGCATGGTGGTGCCCACCTGTAATCCCAGCTACTTGGGAGGTTGAGGCAGGATAATCGCCTATTTTGGGAGGTGGAGGTTGCAGTGACTTGAGATCACAACATTGCACTCCAGCCTGGGCAACAGAGCGAGACTCCGTCTCGGGGGGAAAACAAAAAATTGAATATAGCAAATCCCACAAAATCTGAGGAGTGCAGCCCAGGAAGAGGAGTAAGGGGCAGAGCTGGGGTTTAGGGACTAGGCTGCCCACACCCAAGCCCTGGGCCCGGCCATGAGCCAGTGACAGCGTGGGGACTGACTGGGGTTCTGAGAGACAGAGGCTGGCCAAGGAGGGGATGAACATCAGGAAGTAGCAACCAGCACTGGGGCGGAGTGGGGGGTTAGTGACTCTGGTGCTTTTCCTTCTGGGGTGGAGGTTCCAGAAGGCTCTACAGAGCTCCCTTCAGTATTGGGATTTCAGGAACCCTCGAGGCACACCTCATAGGCAGACCCTTACCATTATAAAATTGTTTCTGATTATAATATTAAACAAGGATTGGGAAAGGGGATTGAAGATATAAAATGGCTAAAAAGAGGCTTGCTGATTTTCCAGGATATTTAGTTTGGGGGACAAGAAAATCATCATCCTTACCTTGTCCTGCTGAACCTGGGGGTGGGGATAGAGCTGGGATGCAGAGGTAGAGCCCTGACCCGCCCAGCTGAGAACAGCCCAGGGAGACTCGGGAGGGGCTGGGCCTGAGGAAGGGGTACCTGGGCTTCAGTCTTGGGGTGGAAACACCCCCACCTGCACCCGTACCCACACCCTGGAGGTGCAAGTGGCTGCTGTGGCCGGGCACGGTGGCTCACGCCTGTTACCCCAGCACTTTGGGAGGCCGAGGCAGATAGATCACCTGAGTTCAGGAGTTCAAGATCAGCCTGACCAATATGGTGAAACCCCATCTCTACTAAAAATACAAAAATTAGCCGGGCGTGGTGGCACACGCTTATAATCCCAGCTACCAGAGGCTGAAGCAGGAGAATCGCTTGAACCCGGGAAGGTGGAAGTTGCAGTGAGCCGAGATCGTGCCATTGCACTCCAGCCTGGGTGATGAGCAAGACTCCATCCAAAAAAAAAAAAAAAAAAAAAAAAAACCAACAGAAAGTGGCTGCTGCCTCTGGAAGGCCTCAGGCCTGGGGCCTGCCCTGATGCCAGCGATCACTGGGAATGGTAGCGTCAGCTGTGAGCAGCCTACACCCAGGCTCCTGCCAGCAACCCAGCTGTGCTTCCCCAGAGACCATTCCCGGGCACCACTGCCCTGAGCCTCCTGCCAAGCATCGTCTCTGCTTTCCTTTCAGAAGAGAATTCCGACTCGGACTCTGACTGAAGGCCTGGCGGGTGCCCTGGCAACCTGAGCCACACAGGCCTCCACTCCTGCGCCTCACAGGGGACACTGGCGTTGGAGGGGAAGCCTGGACTTCTGAGTTGCAGAGGGGGCTGCAGACACAGCAGGCCCCCACAGCTTCAGGTTCTGCCTGAGCCCAGCCTACCAGGCTTGCCCCTCAGCTCAGCACTGTTGACCATGCTGCGTGTGAGGGCATCTTGGGTGTCCCACCCCTTCTCCCCATTTCTGTCCCACAAGCCTTCAGCCCTTTAACCTCTCTGCCAAAAACCAGCACAAGGAGACAAAGCAGAGCCTTGTCTCCACCTGGGCAGCAGGCGTTCCAAGCTGCTAGGTGGTGGGGGTCGGGGGTCTTCTGTTTCACTAACAGGAACAAAGACAGAAACCGTGACAGGGCTGCCCCGCCAGGCCCCGCTGGGTTTGTCTGCACTTGGTGCTCCTGCCCACGCCAGGCACTTTGGTGACAATGACCCTTCCAAGAATCTTTGGTTCAAGGAGCACCAGTTCCCTCTTCATTCGTGAAGCAGGGAGAAACTGACCTTTGCCTTGTCGCTCAGGAGAGTGGGGCTCCACACCCATAACTGACACCTCCCACCCTTGGAAACCATGTTTTCTGGGGGTGAGATGACCATTCTGGGTCTAAGACTGTTTCAAAGAAGAGCTCATAGACTAACTGGACCAGAAGACAGAGGGTACAACAGTGACGTCACAGTGACAGTGTCGTCACAGTGACAGTGTCACGGGCAGCTGGGCGGGCCCAGCCAAACCCTTCTTCTTCCTAGAGCCCAGGCAGCAGGCAGGAGTTCCTGGACCCTCAGGACAGTGAACTTCCAGACCCCAGGGCAGGTCTATGGGCCACTGCGGGAGATGAGACCAGCCTTCTGTGTTCACCTAACGACTTATACTGTGTATCTGTCTTTGATGGAATTTTGTAACTTTTTATATATTTTTTATACAAAAGCAGCTTCTTAACAGATGGCATTTTCTGTGACTCTAGGCCTCACAAAAGAGCCAGAGTTCTGGACCCATGTTTGGAGCATCTGTAGCCTTATTCTCTTGCATGTGAATCTCTTACCCTGAAAAAAAAGCCATAATGAATTAAGCCAGACTGACCACTTGCTTGGAGTGTGTGTTTGAAAAAACTGGAGTAATACTGTTGGGTATCATGTCAGGCTTCAGTACAAGCTGGTAAGGCCAGTGTGGATCCTGTCAGTTTTCAGTGTTAGCAAAAATACACATGAAATCTGACTACCATTTAATCCTTTATTTCAGTGGTCCCTAACCTTTTTGGCACCAGGGACCAGTTTCGTGGAAGACAGTTTTTCCACAGACTGGGGATTGGGGGGTAGGTTGGGGTGAGGGTGGGAGGGGATGGTTTCAGGATGAAACTGTTCCATCTCACATCATCAAGCATTAGATGTTCATAAGGAGCACACAACCTAGATCCACAGCATGCACAGTTTACAACAGGATTCGTGTTCCTATGAAAACCTAATCCCACTGCCGGGCTGACAGGAGGTGGAGCTCAGTTGCTTGCCACTCACCTCCTGCTGTGCAGCCTGGCTTCTAACAGGCCCCATGGTACCAGTCCACTGCCCAGGGGTTGGGGACCCTGGCTCTAGTTCTCACACTATCCTGTTTTACAAACAAAGAAACTGAGACAAAGGTCGGGTAACTGGCCCAGGGCCCTCTCACTTACATATCAGGATAGTGTCTCACAGCAGCCTCAGGCAGCGGGAACCCTGGGGCTCTCTAACAGCCCAGAGAACTGCAGCCCTGGAGGACCCAGGTCAGCGTTCTTGTCCAGGCTGATGGGAAAAGACAAGACATTCCACCCAAACTGTCACACACCACATATGCTGAAAATGCATATGAAAGCTGGGTGTGCAGGAGCGGAGAGGCCCCTGGTGGAATTTACGTTCCACCTTGTCAGCCCTGGCAAAGCGGCAAAGCTGGCGTCACAGAGGCCTTGTTCCACCGAGGATCATGGCTCTGTTCAACCTCCACACAGCAGCCCTGTTTCAGGAACTGGATCCATAACCTTTAAGGGGCAGAGGAGGCCAGCCAGAGTGAGGAGAGACAACGACATCCTTACACGTCCATTTATTAAACAAGAGTTCCTTCATGACGATTTAATACAATAGTTATTAACGATTAGTGTTGAGAAAATTATTTTCCTCTACATACAAAAATACAGATTTGAACACTATGAAAAAGATCAAGACAAGTACCGTGAAAAATTGGTCCTTCAAATGAAAGGGGGAAAATTGAGGGCAATGTGAGGCTTTGCCTGCTGTCGGGGACAAATCAATAGCAGCAAAGCTTTGGGGCCCCAACCCACTCCAGACATACAGACTTGAACCCGAGAGCCAGGCCAGCCAGGGGGCACCCACCCAGGGCTTCCGTAGCTGAAAAACCAAACACATAAACCTAAGTTTGCCCAATGGGCATTGCCTCAGAAAGCCCACAGTTGTGTCTTTAAACTGCCAGAATGAAAGAGACTTAACAAGTAAAATGTGATAGTTGTTAATATTGCCCCCCAAAAGTGCCACCAGGTGAAGTACCACGGATAAATCATATTGGAAAGTTACTACTTAGCCATCTGGCTTGACTTCCTTGGTTATCAAATAATTACATATTCTGACCCTTCAGAAGGACATCAAAAGCTACGATTTTATGTTTCAATCCATCTGTACCTTCATTTGCAATGGCTCAGCTAGTTTATTCAAGGGTTTTGGGACCAGCCATAACTCACGCCCTGCAGGAAGGAGAGGCGAAAGGAGCTGCTAAAGAGTATATGTCTGTGTCTTGGTGTCATCTAGCTCCTCACAGCAAGCAGCCTGTTTTGTTCAGGCCTGAAGCCTGGAATATGCTACCAAGCCTAGCCAGAGCATCCACAACGAACCAATACGAGATCCGAGTGGAAGGTGAGAGCTCCGGAGCCGGCTGAGGTCCCCCGGGAAGCTTCCCACTCTGTAGTGGCAGGAAGGCTGCGCCTCTGCAGGACGCCTGCACTGATCCTGGAAGGGGCCCGGGCCAGAGAATACACCTGGGCTCAGTTCACCAGCCCAAACCACAGGGGAAGGAGCCAGACGCCGGCCTTTCACCATTTTACACCCAAAGACAGGTCAGGGCTCTGATGCTACTCTTTTGTTTGTAAAATATGGAACCACTTTCTTTGTACTGTTTGAGGTGAGCAGTGGCTCCAAACTGAGCAAGTGGTTAAAAAATGCCAATGCAATTATACTGACTTATAATTATTTCAAAGAAATATACTCTTACTCTCAGACTATTTAAATAAGCAGGAACAAGATGTGGGAGAAGCAGCAGCAGAGAGGAAAGAGGAATAGCCAGGGAATTTTTTTGTTGTTTTTTTCTTCTTTAAAATACATACGAAGTGTAAAGAGAAAATGGCCAAAACCTCAAAACTACCATTGTTGAAAACAATATTAAAAGGACACAATCTAAAATCATGCTACAAAAATAGTGTTATCTGGCTTAACTAAATGTACATCTTTTTTTCCAATTCCATGATTGACAAGAGTGCTTATGCGACGCATGGAAGGCACCAGAGGTGAAGTGATTATTTGCCTTAAAATATACAAAGACAGAATTGCCTACTTTGAAAAAAAAATAGTCATACTTGTAAATAAATATGTTTCTGCCATGGGTTCCTGAACCCCTACAAATTTCAACATATACAAATAGTTTCAATTCCTAGCATTCTCTTAGAGGGAACCATGTCAAACAAAATCAAGTTAGGAAAAGCACTGATTTTATCCAAGTAGGTCAATTTGAGGCAAGATTCAAAAACTCATTTTAAAATGGGTTACAGAGTGAAAGAGTTGGGAGCAGGCAGCCCCCTTTGGGCCTGGGCCAGCCTACAAGTCCATCCCAGGTGTCCTGCCCTCGCATCTGCCAGCCCTCGAGCCAGCCAGGTCTCTCTTCAAACCCTGAGTATTTGCCTTCCTCACTTCTGCAAAGAGGGGAACAGAGTCTTGAAACTTGCAAAATCGACTCTGGAAAAAGCAGGCAAGCAAAGCAGGGCCTGTGGGGGGAAGCAGCGTGAGTCAGGCCTCACCCTGGTGCAAGGGCACCAAGTCTCCCTCCTCTCCCCTCGTCTCCTCACCATCCCTTCGCGTGACTGACTTTCCTGATAAAAATGGGGTACTTCCTACTGGGTGTCTGCACTGTCATCCTAAGGCAACTCAAGACATGATAGTTTTAGACTATGATCAAATCTCACACAAACCATTATCAGAATCTTGTTTCACACCATCTCTCTTTTCAGCAACAGTTAGGAAAAGAAACTCTGGCCTGGCCCTAAATCCCATTAGCAAAGCTGACTAAGGTGGTCTGAGATATGTTCTTACTCCTAAACTTAAACTTCAAAAGTTTCGATAGCTCCCTGGGGTCCAAGCCAAAGGCTCCCTGGCCTTTCTGTATTATGCATCCCAAAGAAAACACGCCACCCCAGGTGTCTAGATAGCAGTCACCTGAATTAAAGCCTCAGCATAAAAAAACATAGACAACAAACTTACCCTATGAAATAGATACACCATTCAAGGACCCATCATCTAAACTTTTCTAGGCAAGCTGCGAGTGATTCAAACTCAGTGGGCTTGTGGGTGATTTTTTCCCTTACTGTTATGTTTGTGAATAGGAAAAACTAGAAAGGAAAAAAAAAAATCCCAAAGGTTGAAAAACTGTATTCAAATGGAAAAAGAATATATCCCAGACAAAAGAAGAGAATATAACAGGAGCTATTCCGCTTCAAGCTGAAGAGTGTACAAATGCTACTCACTCACATGAAGAAGAATTAAACAGAACATTCACTTTCAGAAGAACATTCTTCTAGACGTAATAGATATTGAAGGTATTTTCTCTCACAGTTTCTAAATAAAAGAAACATAAAAGGTCAAATATTTTAAATTACTTTCTCGACCAGACAGTTTTGTGATTTGAATGACATCTGCTGAGAAGAGAAGAAACACAAGATTCTATAAAGCGCCAGGGAAGTTTACAAAGCTGAAAGCTGAGGGTGTCAGGCCTGCGTCCTGTCTGAGATGGCAGCCAAGCCAGCTTCAGAGTCACCTGCTGGACCCACATGTTCCTGAGCCAGATGCCAGGAGCTCACCCATAGCACGGGGAAGACCTGTCCCCAGCATCCCACTCTTGCCCTCAGGCTGACTGTGGAACATGAGACAGCTTTCAAAGACAAGAGGACAGGAAGGCAGTTAACCAAGTACACGTTTCCAAGATAGCCTGAGCTGTCTAGTGCTGATGGAAGACAGGCGGGGTGTTCCAGGCCACCGCTTCCTCCCTCATCTCCCAGACCTGACTGTGTGTGGACCTCACCAGCCTACCAAGCTGTTGGGCCTGGACATGGGTGCTGATAAAATAAGACAAACCTGGAAAAAACCCTGGATTCTGCAACTTCACTGGGAACTAACAAGGCACCTGGAGACCTCACAAGCTAATGGCAGTCCCTGGAGCAGGAAGCAACTTGTTATTCTGCTCAAGAGAATCCACCAGTAGCTCTTGGCCTAGAAACTTTTTTCCCCTTTCTGATACCTGTTTAACGTCATTATTTCTCTGTAAACAAGATCTGGAGAAGATGACAGTCAGGCAGTGGCACAAAGACTTCATGATTGCTTTGTTTTGAACACAGATGAGACAACGGGAACCCTTAAATCATCACTGCCTTGCAGAATCACTAAATTGGTCAGGTGTCTCCACGCTCTATTCATCTCCTAGGTGTTAAGACCAACCCACAGAAAATCTGGCGATTTACCTTGCCAGAGAGGGATTAGACCTCAGTCCACCTCTTCGAGCACATGGATAGGTGAGGTTTTCTCATGTGAATCTACAGGAAAACACGTCTGGGCCACACGCAGGACATGGCACACACTAGGGTTGTTCAGGGCTCATTCACTGCAAGCAAGAATTCATATACATGAGTGCACAAAGGTGTTGGAGCTTGGTCTCCTCAGGCTTAACCCAATGCTGACTCACTAGGACAGCTTCCAAGAACCACAGATGAAACTGCAAACTTGAAGAGAGTCAAAATGTTTTCAACTGAGTCACGAAGCTCTCCCAGAAGCACCCGACATAGGGTGGAGGTCAGACACATTCTGTGGCTGCCCACAGGCGTGAGCCTTCCCGCCAGGGGACAGTAACAGGACCCAAAGGGCTGCGGGTGCCGCCGACTTCCCAGGGCCAAGCCCTCAGAGCTGGGCTGGCCTTGCCCATGCTGGCTTTAGCTCACGTTGCCAAGGAAGATGTGTATTGGGGCTGTGCAGGGTGCCACATTCTTGCTTTTTCTGTAGACAAAAGTCACCTCCCTCGGATGGCTGTTCACTTCAAATCGAACTTATCTGACGAGATTTTAATCTGTAACTGCATCTGCTCTTCCCAGCTTTATGTGGGGCCAGCAAGTATCTTCAGCCTTTCATGACTGCAATCCCTCTTTAAGGCAGGGAAAGCGTATTTCCCTCCCCTGCCTTCAGCAGTGTGAAGGAAGGATATCAAAGAGAATCAGAGGGAAAAAATACCAAATCCACCCAATCAGTGCCAAAATAAACTTTCTCTGAGGACGTCAGTGTTTGCATCCATCTAAAACCACCAGAGGTTCCACCAAATGCTTGAGGGTTTCAGCTGTACAGTGTCCAGGAACAAATCCAAATGCACATAGCAACTGCAGTTTCTTCAAGTTTTGCTTGAAATGTGAAAACCTATATCAACCCACCAGAACAGTGAGAAAAATTAAGGTCACTCAGCCTTCAAATGCCCCAAACCAAACTGATATTGGTCCCTACTGAAACTATTAAATGCAAAAACACTTCCTTCAATTTGCCAAGAGGTCATTTTAAGGCCCCCAGATATAGATTGTCTTCTGTTTGCACAGAGGCAATATAAGAAAAATATAGGCATCTTCACGTTCACCGTGGACAACCCTATTCCCTCCAGAACTTTCGTCACCACATGGTCTATACATGATGAGATGTGCAACCACACATTACATCAACTAGAAAGTGTCCATGGCACCACTTCCGGTCCTAGTGGGAGTTAATTAAATACAAGGAGAACATTTACAAAACCACGGGGGAGCCTCATGGCACAAAGGATATTAAATAGTTACAGGGACATAAATAATTCTGAAGAGTCTATCACGAAGATGCAAATTGACTCGTAAGTCACTCTGTGGCGTGGCATCCTTTTTGGTCATTCATCTGCATTTAGTTTCAGTGACTTCGGAACTATTTCTTGCAGCTGACAACATATCCTCGGGAGGCCGACCACCTGCTCCCACTTTCACCAGATGATCAAGTGGTTTTACTGAAGTGAACTGGAAAACTTGGGCAACAAGCCCACCTGAATGGTGTTGTTTTTAATCCCACTTCAAAGGTGGCCTTTTTTGGGGGCCAAGTAACAAGATTCCCAGCAAGAGATTTCTGATAAAGCTCAGGGTGGTCCTTCCAAGTGGGCCCCATTTAATGCAAGGCTGAGCCTCTATGGCCCTATTTTAAAAGGGACTCTTAAAGGGAGATAAGCCCAGTTTTGACTTTGCAAACACACTCAACAGACCTGCCAGGCAGCACACCCAGCTGTGAGCTGGCTTGGCTGCCCTCTCTGTGGGACCAGAGGGGAGACAGTTGTTAACAGGCTAGCAGGGTCAGCCCGAGACAGACATGGTGCTCAGCCACATAGCCTGGGCCACTGCTCTGAACTCAGATCGTACTCAAGGTGTTGGTGCAGGGAGCTAACCCCAGCTCCGACCCCCAGCCCAGCAGTGTTGCCTGATCAACACTGTGAGATCAGATGCTATCCTTTCCCGGGGAATGAGATGCCACATGTGCATAAGGGGACGCTTTCTCACAAAGACCCCCGCCGCCCCCTCAGAGTTATTTATTACGCAGTACACTGCTAAAGCTGTCAACATTTGCCAGCACTTGATCTTGGGGATTTCTCCACATTACTGCAAAATCTTCCTACCACAGTAAGTGCTTTTTGGTGAGGGCTAAACACAAAATGTTAGAGCTAGAGTGAGGTTTGTAAACATTAAAAACAGTTCAAAGAGTGAAAACCTGACAAACTAAACCAACTTTTTTCCATAAAAGATATAATTAATCTCTAATTAAAAAAAAAAAAAAACTACTGCATCATGGGGACTCACTGAACTCATTCACCACACACAGTAATCTTCACTTTATCAATAATCAATCAGAAACCTTAAGCAGCTAGGATTTTTCACCCCAACAACTCCCAAGAATGATGTCTGTAGTTATGACACTGAGGCGCCCAAAGCAACAGTTAGTGCCTTTTGAAACATGGGTGGAAGGGTGTGTTCTGGTGCAAATTCAAGTATTTTCAAATCCTAGACGAATCTGCTCAGAATCACGTTAGAACTCTTTGCAGGCATTTAGAAAATTAGCACACAACCCTAACATAGAGGAGGGTGTGTGTGTGTGTGCGTGCGTGCGCATGTGCATGCTGTTTTTTAACACAACCACATACCTCCCACCTGCAGTCCATGAAGCCAGCAAATGGGCAAGTGCTTTGGCTGGTGGAATAGGCTTGTTTCTTTCATGGCTTTTACCTGAGAAGGTAAAATGACTGAAAATCTGCAGTTCAGCCTCAAAGTACTTAGGGTAGGCAGGAAACTGGAAAACAAGATGGTCCCCATATTCCTGGAGAAGAATCTGGGGTTCAGGAAGCTGATTCATTTGAGGAAGAATCAAGTGATTTCTCATCAGAGTAGGAAACAAAAGGTAACCCTCCCATGAGTCACAGGTCCCTGGGAGCCATCCCAATAGGACATCAGCTTTCCCCAACCCTGTGGCCTTTGGGTTGGTGCTGGCTGCCTGGGGGCCCTGGCATGGAAGACGAGGAGTGGGTTGGATCCTGGCAGCCAGACTCAACACTGACTTGGAGCAGGTGGTGCCTAAGGCTGCCTGAGAACCACTGCCGACTGACCGTTCCAATGCTGTCCCTTCATTCCTTCATATTTCCCCCCCTTTTAGCAGCCCCATTTAATCCAAAGTCATCTTGTTACAAATACACATGACAGGGTGGCTCAAAGTCAAAGGAAGCCTGTGCTTCAGGGCAGGTAAGACCACAAGTGGACCTGGGCAGTGACACTGGCTGCTCCACAGCCCCAAACACCAAGGAACATGGGTCTCCTGACTCCACCGTGGACCCGCCCACTGGGCCACTCGGGAAACCCTTTCCCAAAATGAACTTTTACCAAAGAGGACAAAATTCAACTGAATCACATGGAAATCTGACACAACAAGGGAAAGAAAACTTGACTGAGAGACGGGCACAAGGACGGGAGGGAGGAGGATCCAGGCAGGTCCTCACGTGTCCAGGCGCTGGATCTCAGGGCGACTGTCCACATCCCTGGACTCTGTGCGGGCTCGGATGTAGTCATTGGTGCTCTGCTGGCGGACGCTGACTCTCCATTTCTGCACTGCCAGGAATGTGTTCACTGCATATGCTGCAGTCGCCAAGAAGCCAAATATCTAAAACACACCAGCACAGTTAGTCCTCGGGCACGTGGCCTAGCCCCCCCAAGGCTTCTGTGGTGACCCAAGCCACGTGCAGCCCCTTCCTGCTCTGCCAACTGACCACTACAACCCTGTGCCTTCATTCTTTGATCTCTTTCCCCTCTCAGCAGCCCCATTTAATCTAAAGTCTTGTTTCAAATACATATGACAGGGTGGCTCAGAGTCAAAGGAAAGCCTGTGCTCAGCCCTGCTGGATGTGTGGCTGTCACACCACGGCTGAGTCTCTAGTCATGTGACACACAGAAAATCTTGCCTGACCTAAAGACAGCCTAAGGTTTCCTTTGAAGTATTGTGGACCTATAAGAAAAAAAAATCACAAAAGTACCTCTTTTACTGCACCTTCAGGGCCTCTGGTCCCAGATGAGAAAATACAGTGCAGACAAAATGTAACGTAGACAGAAAATCAGGGTTTTGCATGTGGGTCCCAAATCAAGCCACAGGGCCAAACGTTCCACATCACAGCCCCCATCCCACACCTGCCTCTCACTGGGCAGCTCCAAGGAAGCAGCTCCAGAGTGAGAAGCACAGAGTTTTAATTATTAAGACTGACAAATCTCCTGAGTGGTACCTGAGAGAACAGCTAGTTTAATCATTTATAAACCTTTTAATCCCCCCATTACAAAAAGGATACCTGTTCCTCATAAACTGAGAGCAATACAGAAATGCAGGGCATGCAGAGGGAAAGTCCTACATTATCTGGTCCCCACCCGCCATGGCATTTCCACCTTGAAATGTCATGTGACTGCTAAACGGCATCATGACTGCATTCAAGAACCCTCCCCTCCCTTCCCCAGGCAGGCAAGGCTCTTTCTTTTTTTTCTTTTTCTTTTTTTCTTTTGAGACAGAGGCTCGCTCAGTCGCCCAGGCTGGAGTTCAGTGGCATGTGATCTCAGCTCACCGCAAGCTCCGCCTGCCAGGTTCACGCCATTCTCCTGCCTCAGCCTCCTGAGTATCTGGGACTACAGGCACCTGCCACCACACCTAGCTAATTTTTTTGTATTTTTGATAGAGACAGGGTTTCACCGTGGTCTCGATCTCCTGACCTCATGATCCGCCCGCCTCAGCCTTCCAAAGTGCTGGGATTATAGGCGTGAGCCACCATGCCCGGCCAGGTAAGGCTCTTAAACAACATCACTGACAATCATCAAGGACTGTGTTGGAAATGAACCAAAGCAGGGGTTCTTGAACTTGAGTATGCATCTGTATCATCCAGAGGGTTCATTCAAATACATTTCTGACTCAGTAGCTCTGGAGTGGAGCCTAAGGATGTCTAACAGATGCTGAGATTGCTGTTCTGGGGCCCATACTTTGAGAACCACAGCACTGAAGGGACTGGGACCCCCACTGGCCCAGTAACATCATCTTTAGCAAAGAAAAAGCCATAGGAGGGGGAGCAGGACAAATGCCAGGGACAGGAGAGCAGGTCACAGGAGGTCCCCAGATCAGCCTGCTTTAACCATTTGAGTTTGCTTACCACGGCAGCAATTTCTGCTCCGGCTCTGTGATTTAAAGTAGCCAGTACGATTGAAGCAATAAAGAAAAGGAAAGTGCTGAGTCCAGTGTTGACCAAATCCTAGAGAGAGAGAGACAAAATAAAACAAATGAGAAGAACCATTCCATCTTTGCTCTAAAAGCAACTGAAGAACTTTCAAAATAAGACCTACAATACCCAACCTCCCTGGTGGCTCCATATTTCAGTCTCAGTGTCACAGGGTTACTGGTCACACAAAAGAAGGCAAAGTTTATGACACTACTTGATAAATCACCACCACAAAATCTTCATTTTCACCAACCCCACTACCCTTTCTGAAGAAATACTAACCAAAATTGATAACAGTAATTACCATTTAGAGGTCTGGTACCATCCTTTAAAAACCACACTCAAATCATCTTGCTATGGACAAAGCTCTCCAGGGGTCCAAATGTACTAAAACTGGTGAAATCCCTCCAGCATTCCCCACACTCACATGTGACATTCAAAACAAACTTTCACACATAGAAAGCACACAGCCAGACCTCACGCTCTTTCTCAAGCAGTCTTTCAAGCCTCTATGTCACTAAAGCCTGGAGAATTTTCTCCTAAGCTTCTTGCACAGCACACATCCACCGTTTCACAGATTTAACTCCTGTCTTATTTGTAGAAGGGAACATAGCACGGTAATGAAAGGTCACAGCCTAAGCAGGGTCCAAACCACCCATATGACTTTGGACAAGTTACTTTGTTTCTGTGCTTTACCTGAGAATGTACCCCATTCCTCCCAGAGTTGTTGAAGGAATTAAATGGAACTATACAGGTAAAGAGCCCAGCATGGTGCCTGGCCCACAGCTACGGTTGCTTACACATTTACTGTCACTTCTATTATTACCACTTTGGCCTGAGGCCCCCAGTAGCCTGGGTCATAACAGAGTACCTCTAAAACCTCTATAGGAAAAAAAAATTCAAGAAAAAGCCTAAACTGCCTGAGTGCCAGGCTGATTACACTATAAACACCTGATGGGTCCTCTGGTCTGGCCTGGCTCCAAGGTCGATTTCCTCTTTTTGAAGATGTAAAGATGGCTGGTGTGGTGGCTCACACCTGTAATCCCAGCAGTTTGGGAGGCTGAGGTGGATGGATCACTTGAGGTCAGGTGTTCGAGACCAGCCTGGTCAACATGGTGAAACCCCATCTCTACTAAAAATACAAAAATTAGCTGGGCATGGTGGTGCACACCTGTAATCCCAGCTACTTGGGCAACTGAAGCATGAGAATCACTTGAACCCGGGAGGTAGAGGTTGCAGTGAGTTAAGATTGCGCCACTGCACTCCAGCCCGGGTGACAGAGCAAGACTCTGTCTCAATAAAATAATAAAATAAGATGTAAAGAGACAATGCTGGCATCGTAACAGTGCTGAGCCTTGCAGCAGACACCCAACCTGCTCCTGGCTCACGGAAAGCTCTGCTCAGATACATCTGCCAGCAGGATGGGTTTCAGCTACGACCTGCGTAAGCCAGGGCAAATTTTTCACAAATTCAAACCAGAAAGCATTTAGTTACACTCAGCTCTGGTAAGATGCTATAGGGGTAAAAAGAGAATATAGAATATACTTCCCAAAGCAAAGACTATTCAGAAACAAGGGGAAAATATAATACACTGTGAGGTCAAACATCAAATAAAACAGTATCGACATTAACAGTGACTTTTTAAAAATAGAGATGCAGCAAAGGGCTAGAAAACAAACAGGCCAGGCGTGGTGGCTCATGCCTGTAATCCCAGCACTTTGGGAGGCCGAGGCGGGCGGATCAGCTGAGGTTGGGAGTTCGAGACCAGCCTGACCAACACGGAAAAACCCCGTCTCTACTAAAAACACAAAATTAGCCGGGTGTGGTGGCACATGCCTGTAATCCCAGCTACTCAGGAGGCTGAGGCAGGAGAATTGCTGGAACCCGGGAGGTGGAGGTTGCCGTGAGCTGAGACTGCACCATTGCACTCCAGTCTAGGCAACAAGAGCGAAACTCCGTCTCAAAAAAAAAAAAAAGAAAGAAAGAAAAAGAAAAGAGAAAACAGTCAAAAATGTTAAAGTTGTAGGAGTATCCATAGTTTTAAATTTGTGTTAGCAATGATCATTAACAATAGTGAATGGAGAATGAGATGATGAATGGGATCAGCGAATACAGGGAAAAAAATTTCAAAAAGCCTATTTTAAAAAGATACAAAATAATCTTCCAATATGATCTGAGGCTAAGGGACCAGATTAAACCAGGGGAAAAAAATGCCAGCAACTGCCAATAAGAGCATAACATATCTGCCTCCTCAAATCCCACTGAATTATATTTAAATACTGAAGCACTTGCTTAAAAGATGAATCTAAATATAATTGAGCTTCTAGGACTGTGCTGTCCAATAGGGCAAACACTAGCCATGTGTGACTAAAGTTAAACTAATTCATATAAGATAAAAAATTCCACTCTTCAATCACACTAGCCACAATTCAAGTGCTCGGTAGCCACATGTGACAAGTGGCTGCCTCAAGGGCAGAGCAAATCAGAAAACATTTCAATTATCAGAGCAGCTGCTATGGCACCACATTGCCCTGAGACCAATGACTAGGTCACAGAGATGGGGAAAGAAGGACATGTGAAACACTACCATGAGGGTGCACACAGTCAACTCAACTGCAGGACCCTCTACAGGATAAATGACCCAGTTTTTCTAACAAGTCAACAGAATAAAAAGAAAAAGGGGGGCCAGGTATGGTGACTCACGCCTATAATCCCAGCACTTTGGGAGGCCGAGGTGGGAGGATCACCTGAGGTCAGGAGATAGAGAGACCAGCCTGGCAAACATGGTAAAACCCCGTCTCTACTAAAAATACAAAAATTAGCTGGACCCCATCTCTACTAAAAATACAAAATTAGCCGTGGCCAGGTGTGGTGGCTCACACCTGTAATCCCAGCACTTTGGGAGGCTGAGGTGGGTGGACTGCCCGAACTCCTGAGCTCAGGAGTTCGAGACCACCCTAGGCAACACAGCAAAACCCCATCTCTACTAAAACACAAAAAATTAGCCAGGCACAGTGGCATGCACCTGTAGTCCCAGTTACTCGGCAGGCTGGGGCAAGAGAATCGCTGGAGGCCAAGAGGCGGAGGTTGCAATGAGCCAAGATCTCGCCACTGCACTCCAGCCTGGGCGACAGAGTGAGACTCCCTCTCAAAAAAAAAAAAAAAATTAGCTGGGCATAGTAGCATGCGCCTGTAGTCCCAGCTACTCAGGAGGCTGAGGCAGGAGACCTGCTTGAACCCGGGAGGCAGAGGTTGCAGTGAGCCCAGAATGTGCCACTGCACTCCTCTGAGCAACAGAGAGAGACTCTGTCTCAACAACAACAACAAAAGCGCAGGGCTGGGGGAATGGAGCTGTTTGCGGGGACCTTGTGTGCATCAAGATTTGAACAAAACAAATGTTGGCCGGGTGCAGTAGCTCACGCCTGTAATCCCAGCATTTTGGGAGGCCGAGGTGGGCGGATCACAAGGTCAGGAGATTGAGACCATCCTGGCTAACATGGTGAAACCCTATCTCTACCAAAAAATACAACAAAAATTAGCCAGGCCTGGTGGTGTGCACCTGTAGTCCCAGCTACTGGGGAAGCTAAGGCAGGAAAATGACGTAAACCCGGGAGACGGAGCTTGTAGTTTGCCGAGATCGCGCCACTGCACTCCAGCCTGGGCGACAGAGCAAGGCTCTGTTTCAAAAACAAATAAAAAAAAAGTAAAAAGACATTGTGGGCCGGGCCCGGTGGCTCAAGCCTGTAATCCCACCACTTTGGGAGGCCGAGACGGGCAGATCATGAGGTCAGGAGATCGAGACCATCCTGGCTAACATGGTGACACCCCGTCTCTACTAAAAAATACAAAAAACTAGCCGGGCGAGGTGGCGGGTGGCTGTAGTCCCACCTACTCGGGAGGCTGAGGCAGGAGAATGGCATAAACCCGGGAGGTGGAGCTTGCAGTGAGCTGAGATCCGGCCACTGCACTCCAGCCTGGGTGACAAAGCAAGACTCTGTCTCAAAAAAAAAAAAAAAAAAAAAGACATTGTGAGACAAAGGGGAAATCTGAATATGAACTGGATATTAAATAAAATTAAATATTGCTAATTCTATTGAGTATGACAATGGAATAGTGCCATTTGAAACACCGTGCTGTATTTTAAAAAGAAAGGTAGTGAGGAAACAAATGACAATGTTAAGCAACTATTGAACAAATACTTTTAAAAATGTGTATTCCTACCTAACACCTTAAAGCAAAATAAATCAAAGAGAATAAAAATTACGTTTAAAAAGCAAAACCACAAAAGTATGTGTGTGTGTTTAAATAACCCTGGTCAAGAAGAACTTTCTAAGCATTATACCAAATGTAGAAACCTGCACGTATAATCTTGACAAATATTAAACCTTAAATAACCATTTGACAAAATGGTCAATATTGGCCAGGCACAGTGGCTCACGTCTGTAATCCCAGCACTGTGGGTGGCTGAGGCAGATGGACCACTTGAGGTCAGGAGTTTGAGACCACCCTGGCCAACATGGTGAACCGCTGTCTCTACTAAAAACACAAAAAATTAGCTGGACATGGTGGTGGGTGCCTGCAGTGCCAGCTACTCAGGAGGCTGAGTCAGGAGAATTGCTGGATTCTGGGAGGCAGAGGATGCAATGAGCAAAACTGCACCCCTGCACTCCAGCCTGGGTGACAGAGCAAGACTCTGTCTCAAAAAAAAAAAAATTTGGCCGGGCGCAGTGTCTCATGTCTATAATCCTAACACTTTGGGAGGCTGAGGCAGGCAGATCACCTGAAGTCAGGAGTTCAAGACAAAACTGGCCAAGATGGTGAAATCCCATCTCTACTAAAATACAAAAATTAGCCAGGCGTGATGGCAGGTGCCTGTAATCCCAGCTACTCGAGAGGCCGAGGCAGGAGAATTGCTTGAACCCGGGAGACGGTGGTTGCAATGAGCCAAGATCGCGCCACTGCACTCCAGCCTGGGTGGCTGAGTGACACTCCGTCTCAAAAACCAAAAAACCAAAAAAAAAAAAAGTTCAGTATCTTTAATTTATAAATAGCTCTTGCAAATTAATGAGAAAAAGTAACAAAGTGAGAAAAGGACATACATAAGCAATTTGAAAAAGAATACTACTGGGTAATAAGCAGGAACAAATATTCAAATTTACTTATAGCCAAAGAAATGAAAATTAAATTGGCAATCATATACTACTATTCACCTGTGGGACTAGCAGACTATACACCTGGGGTAAGCATGTGTGTTGGAGACAGTGAGAAGACCAACAAGAAGGGCTTCAATGACACAACTTCCTGGAAAACCACTGCCAATAGGTATCAAGGGTTTTAAAGAGGTTCATGTCATTTTCCTATGAATCCTACAGTTGGAAATCCATCTTAAATATCATAGTGGGGGCTGGGAGTGGTGGCTCATGCCTGTAATCCCAGCACGTTGGGAGGCCGAGGCAGGCGAATCACCTGAGATCAGGAATTCTAGACCAGCCTGGCCAACATGGCGAGACCACGTCTCTACTAAACAAATACAAAAATTAGCTGGGTGTGGTGGCACATGCCTGTAACCCAGTTACTCGGGAGGCTGAGGCAGAGGAAACACTTGAACCTGGGAAACAAAGGTTGCAGTGAGCTGAGATCGCGCCACTGCACTCCAGCCTGAGAGACAGAGCGAGACTCCGTCTCGGAAAAAAAAAAAAATCATACTGGGGGCCAGGCACGGTGGCTCCTGCCTGTAATCCCAATATTTGGGAGGCTGAAGTGGGTGGATTGTTTGAGCTCAGGAGTTCGAGACCAGCCTGGGAAACACGGCAAAACCCTGTCTCTACAAAAAATTCAAAAAAATTAGCCAGGCATGGTAGTGCATTCCTGTAGTCCCAGCTACTTGGAAGGCTGAGGTGGGAGGATTGCTTGAGCCCAGGAGGTCGAGGCTGCAGTGAACGAAGACCTCGCCTCTGCACTGCAGCCTGGGGGACAGGATGAGACTCTGTCTCCAAAAAAGTAAATAAATAAATGATATAAGGCAAAAAGGTCTAAGTATAAGGAAGCACGCAAAGTGCTCAATAGGGGAGTTGTTCAATAAAATGGGATTTCCATAATGGAACACTATGCAGTCATTAAATATAATGATGTTGTTGTATATTTAACATGGAAGGTACAATAATTTAAATGAAAATGCATGACTTTAATGGTTCTATTTTTCTGCACTCACATATCACAACACAATGCATATGCGAAAAACAGCCTAGAGAGAACAGTTTAGGATTCATACTCAAGTGTTTTAAGTGGTTACCCTTCAGTGGGTCATATCACTTATTTTTAAACAGCTTTATTGAGATATAATTCACATACCATAACATACACCCAATTAAAGTATACAATTCAATCACAATGTAATTTTAGAACATTTTTAGCACTCCAAAAACAGCCTCGTACACATTAGCAGTTATTCTTCATTCCTCCCCCAACCCTAGGCAACCACCAATCTGCTTTCTGTCTCTATGGATTTGCCTATTCTGGACATTTGTGTGTGTGTGTGTGTGTGTGCGTGCGCGCGCACGTGCACGCGTGTGTGTGAACTCTGCCACAAATATACAAATATTCTGGACATTTCATACAAATAGAATGATATAACATGTCTTTCGTGCCTGGCCTCTTCCATTTAGTATAATGGTTCTAAGGTTTATTCATGTTGTAGCATGTATCAGTACTCATTCCTTTTTATTACTGAATAATAGTCCATTGTATAGATACACCACATGTTATTTATCCTTCATCAGTTGATGCACATTTATTTCTACTTTTTGGTTATTACAGATAATGTAGCTGTGAACCTACAAGCTTCTGTGTGGACAAGTTTTCATTTCTCTTCAGTCATCAGATGATTTTTTTTAAATTACCTATTATCTTCTAGTTTTTGGGGGTTTGTTTTTTGTTTTGTTTTGTTTTGTTTACAATAAGCACTTATTATTCACACAATTTGAAAGGCTCAATACTGGAATACTGCAAATCTTAGTCAGCATCAAGCACTTGAGTTCCTGGGCCATGAAACAAATCAAGGCTGAACTGATAACAGATGAAATATTTGTACACAGAATCAGCCTGGGACTGTCACTGCAATCCTGGTTGGCCCTCAAACCAATGTGCTGTGTGGCTGGCTCTAGCCTCTGTCCTACACATCCAGGAGACAAGAACGTTTGCAAGCACTCGGCCCACGCTTTGCACTCACTTGTACTTGAACGGCCCCAGGATCAAAGGGATAATTATAATGTTGATGACAGTAGCAGCTACTATCTATGGAGTCACTGTGCCAATCACATCACTCCCAGTGAATTCTAAATTATGATCCAAAATGAACAAGTTTTGTTCTACTTTCATAGATGAGGAAACTGGGTCCCAGAAAGAATGAGTGTGCTACAATGAAAAATATTTAATCAAATCCTTGAATCTCGTGAGTGATATGAGCGTCTTTTGTTATTCATAATGAGTCCCTTTCAATCATACCCAAGTTTACGCTAATGAAGTGACTTTTGTGGGAATAGGGTGGTAGACAGCTTCAGGATAAGGGCAGGTCGCCAGAAAAGCCAGCCAGGTGATTAGAGAGTGGGAATTTTCAGCCCCATCCCCTGGACCTCCAGGGAAGTTAGAGGAGCTGGACATTGAGTTCAATCACCAAATGGCCAATCAGTCATGCCTACCTAGTGAAATCTCCAGAAAAAATATCTAAACGATGGGGTCTGGGGAGCTTCTGAGTGGAGCTCATTCTGACTCCATAAGGACGGAGGCTCCTGCATCTGACGGCCTCACCCTATGGATCTCTCCCATGTGGCTGTTCCTGAGTTGTATCCTTTAAAACATATCAGTGATTGTTTAAGTAAAGCACCTTCCTGAGTCCTGTGAGTCACTGCAGAAAATGACTGAACCTGAGGAGGGGCGGTGGAAACCATCGAATCTGTACTCAGCCAGACAGAAGTGCCTCTGCGCCCCTTCTGCAGCTGGTGTCTAAAGTGGGGCCATCTTGTGGGACTGGGCCCTCACCTGTGGGATCTGTGCTAACCCTGAGAGTTAGTGTCAGAATTGAATGGAACTGTTGAATATCCAGTCAGAGTCAAAGAATTACAGAACAGCTTGGTGTGGAAAATGTATTTGGTATCAGAAAAAAAAAAAAAACACAAGGGCTCAGGGCTCAGCCAGTGGACCCTACGGGTGATTGCCAACTGTTCTCAACCCACCACAGCACCCGGCCTAGGTTCTGAGATAGAGGCCTAAGAGGTCTCCTGGGCCACAGATCCCACTAAGAAAAGGTGACCAAAGCGGCAGAAGAAAAACAGAACAGTGTGGGGGGTCAGGATGCGAGATGAGAGAGTATGGCAGGAGGGACAGAGTGCCCCATAGCAGACACTGCCAGGACGTTGGGTAGGGTGAGAACCCAAGAGCAACCAGAGGATCCAGGAACACGGAGGCCCCATCCCAGGCTCCTGACCAGGGGACTTCAATGCCGCCGGACTGGAGTGGGCTGAAGATGAACTGGGCAAGACCACCACATAGTCAGGATGGTGGACTGGGGGAAGGGGCAGGAGGTGTGTTTGGCTGGAAAATACACATGGGAAGCTTCTGGGGTGTTGACAATCTCCTATTTGTTGACCCAGGTGGTGACTGTATATTAAACTCCATATTTACTTTCATAATTTTTTCAGAATTTGACAATAAGAGATTAGAAAAGAGAGATCAGGAGAGGGGGAAGTAGAGAAGGCAGGTGCAGAGCTCCTCTTCAGGGAAGTCTGGCTGAGCTGGCCCTGGGCTCTAGGGCCAGTTGAGTAGGAGCCACTGGCAGGCTTTTGGGATGGGGGAGGATCAGACATGCCTTTTAGATAGCACCACATCCCAGAAGGGAAGGGGAGGAAAGGAGGAGCCCTGTGGCACTAATCAAAGTAAACAGGGGTGGAATATGTGAGTGTGTGAGCTCCTAGGACACAGAGCAAAACAAATATCACCAGGCGTGGCGGCTCACGCCTGCAATCCCAGCACTTTGGGAGGCTGAGGCGGGCAGATCACCTGAGGTTGGGAGTCCAAGACCAGTCTGACCAACATGGAGAAACCCCCTCTCTACTAAAAATACAAAAAAATTAGCTGGTCATGGTGGTGCATGCCTGTAATCCCAGCTACTCGGGAGGCTGAGGCAGGAGAATCATTTGAACCAAGAAGGTGGAGGTTGTGGTGAGCCAAGATTGCACCATTGCACTCCAGCCTGGGCAACAAGAGCAAAACTCCATCTCAAAAAATAAAAAAGTATATATATATATACTTTTTTGAGATATATATATATCAAAGAACAAGTCCCACAATCCATCCAAAAAAGAAAACACAACCCAAACCAAAAACTTGACATTAACAGAATCTTTCAAATTCCATCAAATTATGCTTGCAGAAAATTATGCATTGTCCTCCTTATTTATCATTTCTCATCCATATTTATGTCAACCTGGGCTCCGGGAATGACCTGTGTTTTTAAATCCATACCAATCATACCCTATTTTAACCATCAGGCTGGCTCTGCTGGAGACAAAAATACTCCCAATACTCCCACCACCTTGTTATAGAAACACAACACAGCCAAGGCTAACCCTTCTGCAGCGAGTTGATGAGCTAAGATGGGCCCTGAGGAGCTCACTTTTTCACCCCTCTCAGAGAACACTGGACACGAGCTGCCTTTAATAGGTACCATCTTGGCTGGACGCGGTGGCTCACACCTGTAACTTCAGCACTTTGGGAGGCCGAGGTGGGCAGATCACCTAAGGTCAGGAGTTGGAGACCAGCCTGGCCAATGTGGCGAAACCTCGTCTCTACTGAAAATACAAAAATTAGCTGGGCATGGTGGTGCACGCCTGTAATCCCAGCTACTCAGCAGGCTGAGACAGGAGAATCACTTGAACCCAGGAGGCAAAGGTTGCAGTGAGCCGAGATCACGCCATTGCACTCCAGCCTAGGCGACAGAGCAAGACTCCATCTCAAAAAAAAAAAAAAGGTACCATCTCCTCAAGTTCATGTAATATATATGGCCTTTTGTTGGGCAAACACACAGCTTTTATCTGCTCCAAAAGAGTAGAAAGCCTGGAATGGATCCCAACGAACAGGATGGTATTCTCAAGTGATCACATCACCACCCAGCCACAGGCCCAATCTTAACCTTTCCAGCAGCTGCTTCTTTGTCAAATAGGTCCTCCCGCAGGATTTCACAGCCCAGTCCCTTACTTAACAAGTATTTATTGACAGGCTTCAGGAACACCAGGCAAGTAGGATAGCAATGAACAAGATGCTGACCTTGACCCTGACCCTGCATCCATGGTATGAGCATTTTAACTGCGGGAGGTTTGCAAAGTTCTCTTAAACTGTCTACTACATGCTCTGTAAGCATTTTCTTATGGATAACATAAACCTCATTTTAAAAATAGTTGAGACATTACAACCTGTCACAAAAACTCAGACAAAATGCTTCTAGTTATCTTGAGGTTTTAGAGCTTAAATTTAAAATACCACCACATTTTTCTCAGCTTTCGGTGCTAAGACAAAAAACAGCTAAGTTTTTAACTGACATCTACTTTTCTAGATCAGCAGCTCTCCTTTTTCCTCCTTTAGGAGTCTGTGCCAGGTAGGACAACCCAGAAAACACCTGTAAGGAGGACCTTCCCCACCCAGGGCACACCGGGAGAGCAGCCCTGCCAAGGAGATGGCAGCTCCAGCCTCCTCCTTGGGGCCCACACTTTGTCATGGGCCCAGCAGCAGCCACACACAGAGCCATGTGTGGCTTCTGTGTGGCTCCCGATCTCAGGGAAGGGTAGCTGGTCTGAGGCATTCTCCTCCTGCTTCCCCCTCAGCAGCTGAGGTTTCCACGGCATTTTCATCCCACAGGCACAGCAGGGTGAGGCAGCCGACGATGCTTACGTGGATTTCCCTGACTGACTCTCTTTAAGCTCTTGCACATGCTAATTTGCAAATAAATATCAAGAAAACCAAATGATATTAAAATCCCTTTCTCATTCAGCACAGTAAGGACACAGTCTAGGAAAGGGAGTCTAGGACTGACCAGCTCTGTGCTTCCTGTCTGATTAACAAGGGTGGCCAAACAGGGCTAAGAACCCAAACCATGGGGAGAAAAGGGCAGGTTTCCACTCAAGACTTTCTGATCAAACCACCAAACCCCCCAGGTCCTCCTAGCTGCTTTGAATTTAATAATATTCCTAGGCTCAGGTTGGGCACGTGGCTCACGCCTGTAATCCCAGCACTTTGGGAGGCTGAGGCGAATCCTGGCTAACACGGTGAAACCCTGTCTCTACTAAAAAAACACAAAAAAATTAGCCGGGCATGGTGGCAGGCACCTGTAGTCCCAGCTACTCGGGAGGCTGAGGTAGGAGAAAGGCGTGAACCTGGGAGGCGGAGCTTGCAGTGAGCCCGAGATCATGCCACTGCACTCCAACCTGGGCGACAAGAGTGACATTCCACCTCGAAAAAAAAAAAAAAATTCCTAGGCTCTGTAAGTTATTGGCATTTTCATTCACATTTTCAATTCTTCCAGAATCAATATTTTTATAAATGGCTTTTAGGTGCAGTCTGAAAAATATGTAAATGTCTACACCGTATTATTTCCCATATTCTCCAAATATCAACATGACCAGTCTTCTCAGATGATCGCAAAACTGAAATGACATATTTAAAGTGGCCAAAATAATTGTTACGATGTTTCCCCCATTAGTTAAGATTCAGCTTATTTTGTAGTTTTACTCAACCCAGTAAAGAAATTTAAAATTTCACAGTTGAATTAAAATGGAATATTTAAGGATCAAAATGAACTAGAACCAAACACAACCTAGAGAGATTCCAACTTTTCCTTGGAGCCAACCGGCACGTGATCCTTTCGTGGCCAGAGTGGCCACTTGTACTCACTGTCAGGTTCCAGTTGATCTGGGGGATCCTCATGTGCAGGTTGAGACTGAACATAATCAGCAAGACGCCAGTCACCACAAACGCACTGCAGCTCACAAACTCAAAAAAGTAGAGGCCTTCACACGGGGAGCACGCCATGATGGTCTCTATACAGATGAATGCAATCAGGGCCAAGATCTAGGAAGAAAATTGGAAACATATATGTATGTATATATTTAATATACATCTGTGGACATACGTACCTGCCATGCTTAAATAACACTGAACAACAACAATATACTGCCCCAATATACTGGGGACAGCATTGTAACTGTCGGAAATCAGACCTGCTTCAATTCTTACACAAAGAATAGGTGCAGGGGTCTTAATGAAAGGATCAAATTACTAATGTAAACAGTGAAGGCCCACCACATACACTAAAATCAATCTGGTGTGATGTGGCCCGCGGGTGTAAACTGCTGGCCCTTGGGAGGAAGCAGAAACATCTCTACGATGTTTCTAGGTCTTCCCCTGCCACCAATAAGTAAGTGGGTATTGCCTATGTGTGTTTCTAATTCATGGTCTCCACCACAATTATCCCAAACACTGCAAGAGCAGAATTCTGATGGTACCCAACTTAGGCCATCTGCAGTTACCTTGGTGGCTCCTGCTAAAGTTACACAGGTTAACTGAGACTCCTGACAGCTTTAAAATGATGACTGATATAATCTCCTCTTCCCCCAATTAGGCAGGAACAAGAGGCCCACCTCATTAATTCATATGGTTTTTGTTTGTTTGTTTGTTTTTTTGTTTTTTTTTTTTTTTGAGACGGAGTCTGGCTCTGTCTCCCAGACTGGATGGAGTGCAGTGGCCGGATCTCGGCTCACTGCAAGCTCTGCCTCCCGGGTTCACGCCATTCTCCTGCCTCAGCCTCCCGAGTAGCTGGGACCACAGGCGCCCGCCACCTCGCCCGGCTAGTTTTTTGTATTTTTTAGTAGAGACGGGGTTTCACCGTGTTCGCCAGGGTGGTCTCGATCTCCTGACCTCGTGATCCGCCCGTCTCGGCCTCCCAAAGTGCTGGGATTACAGGCTTGAGCCACCGCGCCCGGCCCATATGGTTTTTAAAAATATATTTTTTGAACTTGATCACAAGAAGATGGCAGCTTATTAAAAAAACATTAAGAAATCTACCAATAATAGAATAAATTTCTAGGCTGGGCACTGTGGCTCACGCCTGTAATCCCAGTACTTTGGGAGGCCAAGGTGGGTGGATCACCAGAGGTCGGGAGTTCGAGACCAGCCTGAACAACATGGAGAAACCCCATCTCTACTAAAAATACAAAATTCGCTGGGCATGGTGGCGGATGTCTGTAATCCCAGCTACTCGGGAGGCTGAGGCAGAAGAATCGCATGAACCTGGGAGGTGGAGGTTGCAGTGAGCTGAGATTGCGCCATTGCACTCCAGCCTGGGCAACAAGAATGAAATTCCGTCTCAAAAAAAGAAAAAAGAATAAATTTTTTTCTGAAGGACCAAAGTAACATTCTGGCAATATGTCCTAAGAGTTCACAGATCATAAAATCAAACAGATATCGACGGAAATTACCAAGTGAACTTTTAAAAGAGGATTTCAGGAGAAGGAGGAGGCCCAAAGGCAGAGTTAATGGCCCTGTGATCAAAGAAAGGTTTCGAGCACCTAAAGCCAGATCAGTCTTGGGCTCCCGCTCCGCTCAGTTCAATAGCATCTGAAGCCTGTGCCGCTGCTTCCAGGCTGGCCTCCACTTCACAGGACAAGGAAGCAGAGGCAGGCAGCTCTGTGGTCCTCTAGAGACTTGTCCTTTAGAGCTTGTGAGAAATGTAGAATCTTTGCTTCCTCCCCTTGAACTACAGAATCAGAATCTGCTTTCTGATGAGATCTTCAGATCATTAAAATGCCAGCAGCATCCAAGGCACAGGCTGTTCTGGGGCCTTTCTCCACCTGCTGAAGTCCTACTGGTGCTTTCCAGTGCTCCACTTGATGCTGCCGCCGCCTCCTCCCCATGTCTTCCCTGACTGCTTCTCCCTGCCAGACATCAGCTTATCCTACTCTCTACCAGGAAAGCTGGTTCGCCTGTGATTGCATTCTATCCTTACCATCTTGCAGCCTCTGCCTCCTGAGCTTTTAGGGGGCAGGGCAGTCCATCCCCATCTACTCCCAAGACACCAAGCACAGTAACTTGCACATAGCCAGCAGACGGGGGCTGAATGAGCCATTAGAAAACCCACATCTACAATTCCTGGCTGCCTGGTCAGTGTCTTCAGGTGAATGGAACAGTGGTTATGCCTTTCCCATTGTCAACTGTCTTCTACACAGAACCTCTTTCCTAACAATATGTGGTCTTTTCTAAGTCAACACATTAAAGATGCCAGTCTTCTTAGTCAAAGGATACAAAATTTCAGTTAGACAGAAAGAATAAGTTCAAGAGATCTATTGGACAATATGGTGACTTAGTCAACAACAATGTATTGCATTGTATTGTTAAGAGTAGATTTTAGATATATAGTAAGAGTAAAGGCAAAAATTTCTGAACATAAAAGTTGTAGTATAGTTATTAAAAGTGTTTCTCCACCATGCGTGGTGGCTCACACCGGTAATCCCAGCAGTTTCGGAGGCAGAGGCAGGTGGATCACCTGAGGTCAGGAGTTCGAGACCAGTCTGATTAACATGGTGAAACCCCATCTCTACTAAAAATACAAAAATTAAGGCCAGGCACGGTGGCTCAAGCCTGTAATCCCAGCACTTTGGGAGGCCGAGACGGGTGGATCACGAGGTCAGGAGATCGAGACCATCCTGGCTAACACGGTGAAACCCTGTTTCTACTAAAAAATACAAAAAACTAGCCTGTAGTCCCAGCTACTCAGGAGGCTGAGGCAGGAGAATGGCGTAAACCCGGAAGGCGGAGCTTGCAGTGAGCTGAGATCTGGCCACTGCACTCCAGCCTGGGCAACAGAGCGAGACTCCATCTCAAAAAAAAAAAAAAAATACAAAAATTAGATGGACATGGTGGTGGGCGCCTGTAATCCTGGCTACTCGGGAGGCTGACGCAGGAAAATCGCTTGAAACCCGGGAGGCGGAGGTTGTGGTGAGCCAAGATCGTGCCACTGCACTCTAGCCTGGGCGACAGAGTGAGACTCCATCTCAAAAAAAACAAAAACAAAACAAACAAACAGAAAGAGTAGATTTTAAGTGTTCTCACCCCCCACCAAAAAAAAAAAAAAAAAAAAAAAAAAAGGTAAGTATGTGAGATAATGCACGTTACCTTGCTGGATTAAGCCATTCCACGTTGTATACACATTTAGAAACATCATGCTGTACACAGTAATATAGAAATTTTTACTTGTCAATAACACCAAAGATATGCGTCATTAAATATACACACTGTGCTTCTCCTAATGGCTCTTCTTAAAATTCTCTATGGCACCATAGACTTTAATTCTCCATCTGAATTACATGCCTAACTTGCAATCAATTCACAAAAGAAATAGTTCACATAAGGGAAACTCCTAAACTTTCTCCTTTTTTTCACCCCAGTAATCAGATCTAGTAATCCTGGGCAAGAAATAACATACTGTACTGATGAGTTACAAATGTTTCTGGTATGCTAACTTCAACCATATTTGTGTGGGGAGGTAACACCTACATTCTTAAATATTAACATAAAAATGGCTTCATGGATATGCAAATCTAATAGACCATTTGTTGTGGCAGTGAACAAAATGGACAAAAATTCCTGCTCTTAGCTAACAGTCTAATAAAGGAGGTTTTTTTTTTTGAATTACATTTAAAAACAGAGTGAGTGAGACAGTGATAAGAACGAAGGAGAAAAATGGAAGCAGGAAAGCTGAACAAAGCATAGCTGGGGCAAAGGCGTTTGAAACTTTAGACACAGAGACCAGGAAGAGTGGCTCACGCCTGTAATCCCTTTGGGATTACAACACTTCAGGAGGTTGAGACGGGTGGATTGCTTGAGGCCAGGAGTTCCATACCAGCTTGGCCAACATGGCGAAATCCTATCTCTACTAAAAATACAAAAATTAGCTGGGCATGGTAGTACATGCCTGTAATCCCAGCACTTCAAAAGGCTGAGGCGGGTGGATAGCTTGAGGCCAGGAGTTCTAGACCAGCACGGCCAACATGACAAAACTTTGTCTCTACTAAAAATACAAAAATTAGTTGGACGTGGTGCTGTACACCTGTAATCCCAGCTACCAGGGAGGCTAATGCATGAGAATCTCTTGAACCTGGGAAGCGGAGGTTGCAGTGAGTGGCGACTGTGCCACTGCACTCCAGCTTGGGTGACAGAGTGAGACTCTGTCTAAAAGAAATTTAACATAAAACAAAATAAAGTTTAAGGCGGGCGCAGTGGCTCATGACTGTAATCCCAGCAATATGGGAGGCAGAGGCAGGTGGATCACACGAGGTCAGGAGTTCGAGATCAGCCTGGCCAACATGGTGAAACCACATCTCTACTAAAAATGCGAAAATTAGGTGGGCATGGTGGCACACGCCTGTAATCCCAGCAGTTTCGTAATCCCAGTAGCTGTAATTCCAGCTACTCAGGAGGCTGAAACAAGAGAACTGCTTGAGCCTGGGGGCAGAGGTTGCAGTGAGCTGAGATCGCACCACTGCACTGCACTCCAGCCTAGGCAATAGAGTGAGACTCTGCCTCAAAAAATAATAATAAAAATAAATAAAGTTTAGACAGAGTGTCCCTGGAGGGTGCTATTTGAGACAGCTGTCTGGAAAAAGAGCACTGGAGGCAGAAGGAGGAGTGAGGTGAGATCCCTGGGAAGGGGGTCAGGTGGCCCCTGGGGAGAATCACAGGAGGGATGTCAGACCCAAAGAGCCCTTGGGTGCAGCGACATCTGCGGCTCCCACTGTGAGTATGATGGAAGCACCAGAGTGGCAGGATCTCCTTTGGGTCGTAAAAGGCCACCAGCTACTTCGTGGAGAACAGACTACAGTGAGGATGAGGGCAGAAGCTGGGAGGAGAGTGAGAAGACCCGTGCGACAATGAACAGGGCTGACCTATTACCTTGCAGAAATGACTTCACAGGTGTGTGACTGCACAGGCTGAATCAGAAAAGTTAGCATGGTTCCTGCCTTGCTCTCTCTTGGATCATTCATGATGGGGAAAAACCAGTTGTCATGTCTTGAGGGCACTCAAACAGCCCTATGGAGAAGTATAAGTGCCAATACCTAAAGCCTCCTGCCAACAGCCATGTTGAACAAGCCATCTTAGACATGGGTCCTCCAGCCCCAGGCAAGCCTTCAGATGACACAGCCCTAGCCGAAAGCTTGACTGCAACCTCCTGAGAGAACCAGAGCAAAGCCATCCCCCAAATTCCTGACACACAGAAATGAAAAGAAAATAAAGATCTGATTTTTGTTTGTTTGCTTTTTTAAGACAGGGTCTTCCTCTGTCACCCAGGCTGGAGTGCAGTGATGCAATCATAGCTCACTGCAACCTTGAACTCCTAGACTCAAGTGACCCTCCCACCTCAAACTCTTGAGCAGCTGGAACTACAGGTGCACACCACCATGCCCAGATAATTCTTTATTTTGTGGAGACAGGGTGGTCTCAAACTCCTGGCCTCAAGCGATCCTCCCACCTCAGCCTCCCAAAGCACTGGGATTATTGGTCTGAACCACTGTGAACCACCTAAGATGTCTTGTTTTAAGTCACAAAGTTTTAGGGTAATTAGTTATGCAGCAACAAATAATATATCAGGGAGGGAAAACTCTTGTTGTTATAAAACATTAATATTCTACTCATTACTCATTGATTACAAGTACCTACAAATCCAACACCTGATAGGCACTTCTTGTTTATCATTTAGTTCCCCAGCACAACCTTATGAGGTAGATATTAGCCCCATTTTACACACAAGGAAATTAAGGTTCTGTGACACCTAGATAGCAAGAAGCAGTGCCAGGATGTAATAGCCAAGATTTGATTCTCAATCTCTCCAGTTCTTACTGCCTCACTATGTTATTTCCCTATTAGCTTTTCACCTATAAAATGATACCTGCCTCCTCTCCAAATCTCAATGGTCACTGTGTTCAAAACCCAAGCAAAAATATATGTAAAAGGGATCTACAAATGATAAAATGCTATATACCAAATAAGGAAATAACATGTTATAACACCTATTTAAATCATAAAATACATATTATACATCTTGTTTTCTAGCCCACTTTTTCTGCTAAATAGTGTATCCACAGGTATTTCCACATATAGATGTTACTTTTAATAATTACATAGTATTCACATGTAGTTACATAAATACACACATATACACCTCTATACACATACCACAATTTAATTGATCACCTCTTGGTAGGCACTTAGATGGTTTCTAATACTCCGCTGTTACAAGCAAAACATTTTTTTGTCTGACATTGGACAAAGCAAAATGTTAACATTTTCTCTAGCACAGTGAAATCTACTCACTGCTGAAATAAAAACTACCTGTTGGGCCAGGCGTGGTGGCTCAAGCCTGTAATCCCAGCACTGTGGGAGGCCGAGACAGGCGGATCACGAGGTCAGGAGATTGAGACCATCCTGGCTAACCCGGTGAAACCCCATCTCTACTAAAAAAATACAAAAAACTAGCCGGGCGAGGTAGTGGGCACCTGTAGTCCCAGTTACTCGGGAGGCTGAGGCAAGAGAATGGCATAAACCCAGGAGGCGGAGCTTGCAGTGAGCTGAGATCCAGCCACTGCACTCCAGGCTGGGCGACAGAGCGACACTCCGTCTCAAAAAAAAAAAAAAAAAAAACCTACCTGTTGACCAACAAGAAGGGCTCAGATAAAGTGATACTAGAAGCCATCAACTTCAAGGGAACCAAAGAGTCAAAAATAGTTTAACTTATAACAACCTTGAAGTGAGCAAATGTCACGTGTACAAATTATACAGAGATGTCCAGGAAGATGTATATAAGAAAAAACTTTTTTGTTTGCTAATCATGAGATTACGGATGCCCTTGGAGAGTACTTTCCAGGTGGCACCAGCAAATTGACCAGAGTAAATATTTTCGTATTTGGTAAGTAAACTGGGCCGGGCACAGTGGCTCACACCTTTAATCCCAGCACTTTGGGAGGCCCAGGCAGTTGGATCACTTGAGGCCAGGAATTCCAGACCAGCCTGACCAACACAGTGAAACCCTGTCTCTACTAAAAATACAAAAATTAGCTGGGTGTGGTGGCACATGCCTGTAATCTCAGCTAGGCAGGAGGCTGAGGCATGAAAATCGCTTGAACCCTGGAGGTAGTTTGCAGTGAGCCGAGATTGCACCACTGCACTCCAGCCTGGGTGACAAAAGGAGACTTCATCACCAAAACAAACAAACAAACAAAACCAGAATTGATATTAACAGGTTGTCAGATTTCCACAACTGAGGCAAATTATGATTGGCAGCATCAAAAAGCAGGAAGAGAAGCAGAGAGGACTGGCTGATGAAGTTACCAAAATAGTCGCCCTTACACTCCAACTTTCGGTCACGGCTTCTTGTGCCAGGCGATAATGAAATAGCAATAGCCATTTTTGGTTTTGTTTTGTTTTGTTTGTTTGTTTGTTTGTTGCCAGAGTCTCTGTCACCCAGGCTGGTAAGATATTGATTGGCTCACTGCAATCTCTGCCTCCCATGTTTAAGTGATTCTCCTGCTTCAGCCTCCCGAATAATTGGGATTACAGGCGCCCGCCACCACGGCTGGCTAATTTTTGCACTTTTAGTAGAGACAGGGTTTCGTCATGTTGGCCAGGCTGGTCTTGAACTCCTGACCTCAAGTGATCCACCCACCTCGGCCCTGCAAAGTACTGGGATTACAGGCATGAGCCACTGCACCCGGCCACAATGGGCATTTTTGGCATTCAGCTAACTGGAAGTTGAGTGAAGGATACATTAAATTTGGGTTTAGCTGCTGGTTCCACGTGTGGTTAAGCTACCGTAGCACTCCCAGTGGAGGAATGGCTTTCATATATGTTCTGACACCAATGCACAGGCTCGGACATTATGACAACGGAACAGATCCCAAACTTCATGAGATAAACTGTCCTACGATGACCAACTAGAAATAAGTGGGTAGTGGAGGAGAAACAGGGTTTGAAACATATGGAGCCAGAAGCTTGTCTGTGGGAAATTCTTCAGATCATCAAATGCATAAAATTGTAAGTAGAGAATTCTATTGTCATCAGTGCCTAAATGGGAGTTGTGTCTTATCAGGAAAATACTCAATAATGTAGTGTATGCAACTATAAATGCACTACATATTTTCTCCCTGTTTTTGATGGGAACCACATGAAATAGAATTTATCAGAATTCCAGTGAGTGCAGGGCACAAAACTATAGCAGTACTATAAACAGCAAGTACTTCTTATTTTTATTATTATTATTTTTTTGAGACGGAGTTTCACTCTTATAGCCCAGGCTGGAGTCCAATGGCATGATCTTGGCTCACTGCAACCTCTGCCTTCCAGGTTCAAGTGATTCTCCTATCTCAGCCTCCCGAGTAGCTGGGATTACAGGCACCCACCACCACGCTCAGCTAGCTTTTGTATTTTTAGTAGAGACAGGGTTTCATCATGTTGGCCAGGCTGGTCTCAAACTCCTGACCTCAGGTAATCCACCCACCTCAGCCTCCCAAAGTGCTGGGATTACAGGCGTGGGCCACCGCCCCCAGCCAACAGTCAAGTACTTCTGTGCAGGAGTTTGGAGTTTTATGTATCCCAGTGTACCAGATCGCATCTTGATACTGCTGACGAATTTTAAATTGACAAAGTCTGACAATCCCAAATAAAATGGCACACAAAATTGCTTCCAACTCACTGAAACAGCATGAAGAAACAAGTGTTCAGCGACAGACTCCTAAACATGTTCATCAATAAATCAGTGAATGGAGCCTCAGAACATACTGATTATATAATGATGTGATGTTGCTCGAAACAATGCAGTGGCAACCTAAAATCTGAACTGTACTTGTGTACGCCGAAATGTCAGGAAGACTTGGTATACTTTTTCAGAATTACTGATCATACTGAAGTTCAAATCTACAAAGGATCTATTGCAACGGAGGCCAAAACAAAAACAGAAAGAAAATGCTTTTTAAATTTGTAATTTATTGTTTCCTGTTGGGTGTCAAACGAAGGCCTCCCCCCAAAAATTTGTCATTTAGTGTGTTTCTTATTTTAAAACAATATTCACTATTGTACCTGTTTTGTGTTTTTAATTGTCTTTCTTTTTCCAAAATCATGAGTCTTAAGCTCCTCAAAACCTGGACCAACTGCTAGGTTTGGGCAATGAAGTGTGAGTTGGGGAGACACCTGTGGTGACCCTTGGCAGCAGCCTTTTGGAACTACACACAGTTCCACCATGCTCCTTCCCTGCCACAGCAGCCTGCAATGTTCCAGACCCAGACCAGGGGAGGGGAATGACCAACACATAAACAGATGCTCAACTTCTCTTCCGACAAGAGCAATGCAGATTGAGGCACCCTTTTCATCTACCCGATTCATAAAAATTGTAAAGTCATATCCCATGCTGGTGAGAGAATGCCAAATCAGGCCATTTTCCACACTGATGGTGAGGGTACAGACCGGCATGGCATGCAGACAGTGATCTCCCAATCCTTGTCAAAATTGGCCAGGCACAGTGGCTCACACCTGTAATCCCAGCATTTTGGGAGGCCAAGGTGGGCTGATCACCTGAGGTGAGGAGTTCCAGACCAGCCTACCAACATGGTGAAACCCTATCTCTACTAAAAATACAAAAATTAGCCGGGCATGGTGGCAGGCGCCTGTAATCCCAACTACTTGGGAGGCTGAGGCAAGAGAATCACTTGAACCTGGGAGGCGGAGGTTGCAGTGAGCTGAGATTGCATCACTGCACTCCAGCCTAGGCAACAATAGCAAAACTCCATCTCAAAGAAAAAACAAGGCCAGGAGCAGTGGCTCACGCTTGTAATCCCAGTACTTTGGGAGGCCAAGGCGGGCGGATCATGAGGTCAGGAGTTTAAGATCAGCCTGGCCCAAGATGGTGAAACCCCATCTCTACTAAAAATACAAAAATTAGCCAGGCATGGTGGTGGGCACCTATAATCCCAGCTATTCGGGAGGCTGAGGCAGAGAACTGCTTAAACCCGGGAGGCAGAGGTTGCAGTGAGCCAAGATCGTGCCACTGCACTTCAGCCTGGGCGACAGAGACTCCGTCTCAAAAACAAAAAACAAAAAAACTGTAACCGTGCACACCTTTAGACCCAGAAATTCTAGGACTATGTCCCCTATGAATAAATGTACATGTACAATGCTGCACTGTGTGTCATATTAAAAAGCATCCAGGCCGGCCGTGGTGGCTCATGCCTGTAATCCCAGCACTTTGGGAGGCTGGGGCGGGTGGATCACCTGAGGTCAGGAGTTCAAGACCACCCTGGCCAACATAGTGAAACTCTGTCTCTACTAAAAATACAAAAATTAGCCGAGTATGGTGGTGCGTGCCTGTAATCCCAGCTACTCAGGAGGCTGAGGCAGGAGAATCACTTGAACCCGGGAAGTGGAGGTTGAAGTGAGCTGAGATTGCACCACTGCACTCCAGCCTGGGCGACAGAGCGAGACTCTGTCTCGAAAACAAACAAACAAACAAACAAAAGTGTCCAGCAGGAGAGCCATGGTGAATAAATGACGACACATCTACATACAGTAAGAAACACAAGGCAGAGATGGGGATTCCGTGGACTGGAGGGGAAAGGGTCCAAGGGATACTTAGAGAAAGAACAGAGTACAGAACACAAGGCATAAAGTGACCCCATTTTTGGTGAAGAACAAAAAGTAAGTATATTTGTGTTTACAAACACATTTATGTGCACTGAAGGATTTAACCTAACCAGTAAAAAATCAATATCTCTCTATGGATTAGGATTGGGTGGGGAACAGGGGAATCACGGAGATTTTTCCTTTTTTAATTAACACTCCTGTAGTGTTTGAATATGTAAGAAATATGCATGCTTATATGTATATGTATTTATAATACATGCATATAGTATATACACATATATGTACACATTGTATATAACTATGCATGTATGTAAATATATCACATGTATATATTAATAGATTCAGGAATAATCTATAGTAAAATATTGATAGTGAACCCATCTATATGGTAGAAATGTGGATAGGTTTATTTTCATTGAGCCTGCTTTCATTTTCCAAAATTTCTACAAAGAGTATATGTGCTCTTAATTAGAAAAAAAAAATTAGGCCGGGCGCGGTGGCTCAAGCCTGTAATCCCAGCACTTTGGGAGGCCGAGGCGGGCGGATCACGAGGTCAGGAGATCGAGACCATCCTGGCTAACATGGTGAAACCCCGTCTCTACTAAAAATACAAAAAAAAACTAGCCGGGCGTGGTGGCGGGCGCCTGTAGTCCCAGCTACTCGGAGGCTGAGGCAGGAGAATGGCCTGAACCTGGGAGGCGGAGCTTGCAGTGAGCCGAGATCCGGCCACTGCACTCCAGCCTGGGTGACACAGCGCGAGACTCCGTCTCAAAAAAAAAAAAAAGAAAAAAGAAAAAAAAATTAAATGCCCTATGTGTGGACACTTTTTTGAAACATCCAAGTTATGAGTTAAATTTTAATGACCTCTAAGAACCAATTCTTATTTGTTTTGAAATCATTCATAATTTTTTTTTTTTTTTTTTTTTTTGAGACAGTCTCGCTGTGTTACCCAGGCTGGAGTGCAATGGCGCGATCTCAGCTCACTGCAACCTCTGCCTCCTGGGTTCAAACGATTCTCTTACCTCAGCCTCCTGAGTAGCTGGGATTACAGGCGTGTGCCACCACGGCTGGCTAATTTTTGTATTTTTAGTAGAGACGGGGTTTCACCATGTTGGCCAGGATGGTCTCGAACTCCTGACCTCACGTGATCTACCCACTTTGGCCTCCCAAAGTGCTGGGATTACAGGCGTGATCCACCACACCCAGCCCGGTCAGGACTTTTTAAAAGTCCTTTTGGCTGGGTGCGGTGGCTCACACCTGTAAACCCAACACTTTGGGAGGCCAAGACGGGTGGATCAAGAGTTCAGGAGATCGAGACCATTCTGGCTAGCACAGTGAAACCCTGTCTCTACTTAAAAAAAAAAAAAAAAAAAAAAAGATTAGTCAGGTGTGGTGGCAGGTGCCTGTAGTCCCAGCTACTCAGGAGGCTGAGGCAGGAGAATCGCTTGAAATGGGGAGGTGGAGGTTACAGTGAGCCGAGATCGTGCCACTGCACTCCAGCCTGGGTGACAGTGCGAGACTCTGTCTCAAAAAAAAAAAAAAAGTCCTTTTAAAAAGTACACAGGCACCACAATTATAGCCTGTTTTCATAAAAGAAAGTTCTCTTTTTAGTCCAGATTTAATCTTGTCAGTCGTCTGAGAAGTCAAAAACGTATCCTGTTTTTCCATCTAAAAAAGCAATCTATGACATCACTTAGAAATACGTGAGCATCGAACGTAAGCATCGCTTCTGATACACCGTGGGTGGTAAGGAAGGTGCGCGCAGGGCCAACTGTAAGGAAACTGGGGAAGAAGTTGGACAAAAGGGCAAGTGAGGAATGTGAACATATGTCTGAGTGCTACTCAAAGAAGTTCAGGATCCAGCCTTAATCACCCACACAAAACACCAGAGAACCTAACTTCAAACTACTGTTCTTTCTTTTTTTTTTTTTAAGAGATGAGTCTCACTATGTTGCCCAGGCTGGACTCAAACTCCTGGCTCAAGAGATCCTCCCACCTCAGCCTCCTGAGTAGCTGGGATTACAGGTGCAGGCCACCACACCCTGCTTTGCTGTTCTTTGATTACTCATTAGACATCTGTGTGAGAGAAATTGTGAAATCATTTGATAAAAGCGGTATTTTTATTTACAGTGATGGTGACCCATTGCTTTAAATGCACTTTCTATTCACTTGAATAAAAGCAACTCTCATCCTATAAAAGACAGTCTGTCATTAAGGTTGTAGGAGTCATTAACGCTGGCTGCCAAATATTTGTGGTTCTCCACCATCCAGCACCTTCCCTGCATCCTTTGAATTTGTGTGGGGCCACAAGACTACTTCTGGCTAATGAGGTGCCATGTGCATCACTTTCAGGTGGAAGACTTTGTTGCCAGTGTGAGATGTTCCAGAGACCTCCCTTCACCATGGTGCCCAGCAAGTTCTGAAATGTAGCTGGTCTACCAGCAGTGAGGACATACAGGCTAGACAGAGTAAGCACGAAAATGAACCTTGGTTGTTACTATTTAGTATTCTTGCTTATCCCAACTGCTACGAGGATGGTGCCTTCATCTGTTTGGGAATGAAAATATTTTTCCTGGATCTGGGTTTTTCCTCATCATTAATATCTTAAGAAAATCTTAGCCCTTTGGGAGGCCGAGGCTGGTGAATCACGTGAGGTCAGGAGTTCAAAGACCAGCCTGACCAACACGTTGAAACCCCGTCTCTGCTAAAAATACAAAATTAGCCAGGCCTGGTGGCACATGCCTATAATCTCAGCTACTCGGGAGGCTGAGGCAGAAGAATCACTTGAACCCAGGAGGCAGAGGTTGCAGTGAGCCGAGATCACGCAATTGTACTCTGGCCTGGGCAACAAGAGTGAAACTCCATCTCAAGAAAAAAGAAAGAAAAAAAGAGAGAAAAGAACAAAAGAAATCTTAGCCCCCAGGCTGGGCACAGTAGCTCACGCCTGTAATCCCAACATTTTGGGAGGCTGAAGCAGGCTAATGACCTGAGGTCAGGAATCCAAAACCAGCCTGGCCAACATGGTAAAACCCCGTCTCTACTAAAAATACAAAAATTAGCTAGGTGTGGTAGCACAGGCCTGTAATCCCAGCTACTGAGGAGGCTAAGGCAGGAGAATCGCTTGAACCCAAAAGGCAGAGGTTACAGTGAGCCAAGATCGTTCCACTGCACTCCAGCCTGGCTGACATGGCAAGACTCTGTCTGGAGAAGAGGGGAGGGGAGGGGAGGGGAGGGGAGGGCAGGGGAGGGGAGACCTTAGCCCCCAAACACTATGTCCTAAAGAGTGACTGAGGTTGCTGGGCACAGTGGTGCACACCTGTATTCCTAGCTACCCAGGAGGCCTAGGCGGGAGGATCGCCTGTGCCCAGGAGTTTGAGGCTGCCTGCCGTGAGCTATGCTCATGGCTGTGTGATAGCCACTGCACTCCAGCCTGGGCAATAGTGCGAGACCCTGTCTCTTAAAAAAAGAAAAAGTTACTGAGGTGGGTGTGGACATTTACCTTTAGATTTTAAAAGTCCATTTTTTTAAAAAGTAATATTTAGGCAAGTACCATCCCTTCATTCAGCTAAAATTAACTGAGGATCTACTATGTGCCAGGCACAATCCTAACTCTAGGGATGCAATGGTGAACAAGCTCCTTAGGGAGCAAATACTCCTGATTTTTTTCTTCCTGATATATGCATTATTTCCATGACAAGTCATTTCAAATCTATTGAAGAGTATATCCCAATTTAATCACGACGTATATCACCTGGTGTCCTGCAGACTCCACAGTGGGAAGGGGTATGGTCCGTCCTCAGCAGCCCCACCTCCCACTCTCCAAGCCTGGGCTCAACCTCAGCCTTGCACTGGGTTCACACCCTCCTACGAACACGAGTCAGGTCCAGAGCCTGACTCCCTCCTCATGGGGGGCAGGGGCAGGGCTCTCACTGGCACTCGTCTGCTGCCCTCCTCTCCCGAGTGTGGCTTCTTTCAAGGCCCCTAATCCCTGTACATGTCGGGATCACATATATGTACGAGAAGGGTCATGCCCCAGGCAAACAGGGTGAGGCCAAACAACTTCTCCCTCAACCCTGATCATTCTGTGGCACTTGGAGACTCTCTGTGCTTAAGGTCTCAATTCCAGTCTAGCAAACACACGCCATTATACACAAAAAGAACTAACCAGGTACATGGCTCAGTGCTCAGGTATCGAGACAGAAAGTGCAGCTGGGGTTTGGAAGAGGGAGAGTCAACGAGGGCTTGGGCAGCAGCAGAGGCTTTAGGAGGCTTCACAGTCAACACCTAACTCAGGTGGTCTTAGAGGAAAAGCGGGAGAGAACGTTTGTGTGAGATAGTGCCTAGCTTTCAAGATGTGTTCCTTGGTTGGCTGGAGGTGGGTGGAAGGTTGGGACAGAATAGTTCCTCACCAAAGTGCCTCTGTTTTATGTTTATATTCCCATTAGCAGTGGTTCGTAAAGTTTTCTGGCCAAAGAACAGAACACCTGTTAATAGCCTTCTCCTAAACTAATATTCCAAGAAGACTAGTTTGCAAACCATCGTTCGGGTTTATACATTGGGAAAGTATTTCTGTTGCACTTTTAAAAAAAATTTTTTAAGGCTGAAACTACAGATGCAGTCTGGCCCTTTCCCTCACGGAGGAGCAGCCCCAAATTGACACAAGTGTGCACAGTGGTGGGCCCCGCAGACACACAGCTTTGGGTCTTCTCATACTAAGCCCCATGCTGTTCCCACCTTAACTATATCCCTGGTCTTAGGGTATCAGGCACACCAGCATCTTAACAGTTCTGAAAAGCCTCACGGTAAAACCTGTTTACCTTTACTTGATACATGGATGTTACATAAGCACAGATTTCTTCCCCCAGCACACCTCTTAACACTTTGCACAGCCATGTCTGGAGGGAAACTAGTTTGGGAAACACAAAAGGCATGTGCTGGTCAACACTCAGCTTTGTCATGTCATGCACAATTTACAGAGTAAAAACATGGAAGCTCATTTACCCAGCAGGGGAGCAACTATTAAGGACCCTGTTAACTTAGTGAAGACCTACGAAGCTGAGTGGTGACCACACACGCACACACAGCAGGGTTCAAAGTGTCTTCAGAATCAGACGGAACTCTAATCAACTCCAGCACATTCGAAATCAAAATGTCTCTATTCCTGCCAATACTGAAAAAATATCTAGAAGACGAGACAGGGCTTGTATTTAGCCACAGACGAAAAAGGCTACTTGTTAAGGCTGCTGAAGACCTCAGGATGTGCACAACGGAGAATCCAGAGGGGGCAGTAGAGGGCAAGGCAGGGACTCCAATTCCGAAGCCAGCTCCACTCTTAGCAACCAACAGGGGATGTTATGATGGGCTCCTGGAGCCAGAACTACAGAAGAGGCACGAGGCCTCTCCCCACCATCTTTCAGTGTTGAGATCGGGGGTTTTAAGCCACTCTTTATACACACGCTAAACAACAGATCACCTTAAAACATAAGTTCCCAGGCCAGAAGCCATTTATATGGTCTGCAAAGGGGGACAAATTGTTATGCAATGCCAAGCACCTCGGAATAACAATGGTTTCCACTTACGGAGCATCAACAATGTAAGGAAGCTACAGGGCTCTGCACCAGGCACAGTCCAAACATCTCTGATCCTCATATCCCGACTCAGGAAGCAGGCAGCACCTCCATCGTGTGGCCAGGTTTGTCCAAGGTCCCAAAGCTAGTTCCTCCCCTACCTCATTCTCCTAAATAAGATGCCTAACATATGACTTATCCAGAGTCTTCCCACCCCTTTCACCATGGAAAAATCACCATGTATGATTTCTCTTCAAGGAAAGCAATACAAGACCTGGGGTAGCCAGTAGTGAGAGTCTGACAAAGCCCACAACGTGACAGCTCATTCTCAAAAGAATCTAGCTGTAGTAGCATCTTAATTTTTTCTAAGAAAAATAATCCATGAGTTTTTTCACCCCTCCCAAGGGAGGCCATCCCATGAGGAAGATAAATTTAAAATATCACCCTCCTCTCCCTTGAGACAATCAGGCAATGAGCAAATAATGTTTGGTTCTGAAACAAAGGAGCTAATTGCAGGTACAAATTATTTAATCTGCAACCAAGGTGTTTGCATGTGATCTCTGGTTTCATTGCTTTTCTCTAGCAGTGCCCAAGCTAGGACCTGAGGGTAGCAAAGAAGTAATAGAAAACTACCTGCTCTGGAAGGGCAGAGACGGCCCTCGGGAGCTAAAGCCACCTAGGCTGGCCAGAAGGACTAATTAGTCAACAGTGATTAGTTGAGCAAAGGAGCCAAGGGGTGGAGGCAAGTGAGTTCCTCATTGTTGACAAGAAAGGGAGAGATGAGGTCAAAGGGAGAGGCTTCCAAGGACTCAGGATGGTCAAAAGAAAACAGAGTGCAGGCAAGACCGGGGTGCAGCAGAGGGCAGCAAGGTGTGCACCCCCAAAGGAAGCCCGCCGGCCTCGGCAGCCACACTTCACTCTAAGTCGTGCTTACCGCAGACCCCTGAAGGCACCGTTTTCCACCGAGGACAGAAGCATTGGGTTGTTGATGCCCCAGAAAGCTTGGTTGGGTCTGGGTGTGGCCTGTGTCACTAAGGCCTATTCAATCAGTGTCCCTGACAGATGTTTCAAGCAGGTTCTCTGTGTAAACAATTTTGCTATTTTGGAATTCTAAAGTCATAAATAAGAGTGGAACTTCGGACATTGCACTTAATTTCCATTTTCCGCAAGATTCTCACCTTCAACGTAAATTTTCATACTTAGAAACATGCTCTAACACATACATTAAACCCACAGGTTACCCATCAACAACGGCTGGACACAGTGTATCACAGGCTCCAATTAAAATAGGTTTATTTTTTGATATCTAACTACTTAGAGCACACAAACAGGGTTATCCAATAAAGTGCAAAACATTTTCTTATTTTTAAAAGAAAATCCAGAAATCCTTATTATGTGGTTTGATGATATAACTGCACATGATTTCAGAAAACCACAGGACAGTCAGCATCTTTCTTGCCAAGAGAATGCCCACAGAATTCTACTGCGAATGCTACCCTGCTCAAAAAGCCAAATTTTCAGACCGTTTAAATTAGTAATGGGGCAAAAACAAAGCACATGTACAGGACAGAGGAAACAAACTGCCTTTAAACCATAAACATCTGAAGCTGTTTAACTACACTGCTGCCATTAGGATCTTCTTGTCCCCCTTCCTTTCTCATGGTCCTAGCTTCATCGATGAGGCTGAAATCCCAGAAAGCAGCACCGCATCCCCACAATTCAAAAGCAAAACCTCCCCCTTTCCTTCCTCTTCCTGCTTTACTTCCTGGGTACTTCCCCAACCTAACAACTCTGGCCAACCACCTTAACTGAGAGCAAGGGCACAGTATTTCTCATTGAACGAGAAACGAGCAGGCTGGGAGAAGCTTTTTGCTAAAGATTGATTTCAGCCAAAATAGTGAACCGCATATCATAGGAGGCCAGGTGGAAGTCCAATGGGAAAACCCAGCTCAGTCGTGAGACCCACTACCCTGGCAACCCCCAGGACCTCTGCACCATCCAGAGAGGTCTTGGGACCAGTCTCTAGGATAGGGAGATGCAGTGAGCTAAGGTTTAGCAGTACAAGCCCAAACCTATGACCCCCAGGGCCGCCATCCTTACCCCACAGGTCAGGGACTACTGCTCAGCATGGTGTTTATAATGATGTCCCCAGCTCCAGAGACAGTGAGAACAGTGGAACCTAGAATGTGTGACACTGTGGCCTTCTTTAAAAAGTCTACGTTTGCTAAGCCCTCCTACTATGAGTCAAATACAATGCTGGGCACTTCTATAAGCATTCTACCCTTTAATTTAAAATTCATTCCATCCTGATAGAAACATGGTTAGTTGGTTTTCATCTGTTTAAGACAGAGTCTTGCTCTGTTGCCCAGGCTGGAGTGCAGTGGCGTGATCTCAGCTCACTGCAACCTCCGCCTCCAGGGTTCAAACAATTCTCCCTGCCTCAGCCTCTCAAGTAGCTGGGATTAGAGGCATGTGCCACCATGCCTGGCTAATTTTTATGTATTTTTTAGTAGAGACAGGGTTTGCCATGTTGGCCAGGCCGGTCTCAAACTCCTGGCCTCAAGCAATCCACCTGCCTCAGCCTCCGAAAGTGCTGGGATTAAAGGCGTGAGCCACAGCACCCAGCCAGTTTTTAATTAAGATATAATTCACACACCATAAAATTCACTCTCTAAAATATATAATTGAGTGGCTTTTAGTATATTCAAAGTTGTGCAACCATCACTATTATGCAGTTACAAAACATTTTCATCACCCCAGGAAGAACATGGTTTTTAATCACCATCCTATTGATAAGTAAAGTGAAGCGAAGTTGTTAAGCAACCCAGCCAAGATAAGTCTTGTTAACAGCAGAGTTGGGGTTCAAATCAGGACCCCAAAACTCTCTACAGCACTAGGCACTGGTGATCACCCTCAACCTGCACTGGACTTGCACTGCTCCCCCTTCCCATCCTGCCTCCCGTCACATGACGTGTGCTCTCCAGGGCCTGGCCCCTGCTGCCTTCTCATGAAACACACACTTACCCACAAATTCCCTCCTCTGGACTCACACTTCCAAATCCACCCTTCCAGTCTGAATGTCTATCTAAGCCCCAGACCCAGGCCATAACTGTTTCCCCACAAACTGGGCACCTCTATGTAATATCACCAGGCACCCACAAATGTGAGTGCAAAAATTCCCTTGCCGTTAGCACAGCCTGTTGCACAGTAGTTAAGGAGTGGGGCTCTGGAGGCTCGGGGCTCTGGAGGCTCACGGCCCTGCGCCCTGATCCCAGTTCTGCCACTCATTAGTTCTGTGACCCTGGGCATATTTACTTCTCTTCTCCGAGCCTCTCTTTATAAATCATAAAATGGGTTTTCTTTTATTTATTCAACTGTAAAATGAATTAAGGGGTAATTCTGATGCTACAGGATTGCTGTGAGGATTAAATGTAAAATACTTTGCTCCATGCCCAACAGTGAGTATTCAGCTAAATGGCAGTCACTGTCCTTACTACATGAAAGGGCCAACAGAGCCCTCAGACATATTTCCTGTCTTCACCAAGCTCTAGTCCAGTAAAGAAATGTGAACATGTAGCATGTATCAGAATTTCCTTTTTGTTTTTTGGGTTTTGGGGGGTTTTCTTGAGACAGTCTCACCCTGTCACCCAGGCTAGAGTGTTGTGCTCACTGAAACCTCCACCACTCAGGCTCAAGCCAACCTCCCACCTCAGCCTCCTGAGCAGCTGGTACCACAGGCACACACCACCACACCCGGCTAATTTTTCTAATTTTTGTAGAGACAGGGTTTCGCCATGTTGCCAAGGCTGGGACTCAAGCAATCCACCTACCTCCCAAAGTGCTGAGATTACAGGTGTGAGGTACTGAGCCCAGCTGAACTTACTTCTTTTTAAAAAATAGCTATTATCGGCCAAAAAGACCCAGAAGTAATAACTCAGTGACAATGAGCACCCCAAGTACCCAGATTGAGGTCTCTAAATAATATTTCCTACAAAAAGTAACAAGGGTTTCTTAGAGAAATGGCTAATTCAGGTCTGGGACAGGACATACACAGGATAAATATTAATTCCCACTAAAGGAACAGGGATTTCTTGGTAAAATGCCTAACTGAGGTCTAGGGCAGAAATGTGTGTATGTGTGGGTGTGTGTGTGTGTTTATGTATGTGTATATATGTATTATATACATATATATGAGATATAAGATCCAAATCTTAGTTTCTAAATACTACCATTTCTCACTTAAAGGAAGCTGGGCTCCCTGGAAAATCCAGGGCTGGGGTAGAGAGTCCAAGATGAGCGTGAAACATCTTGTGCCCAGAGAATGAAGGGAACATGTCTAAAGGACACTGGAACCAGTGTAGAGGGGCTCCCATTGGCCAAATCTGAGACAACTTGAGCATCAAAATAAATAATTATAGTTTGGCTGGGTGCAGTGGTTCATGCCTGTAATCTCAATGCTTTAGGAGGCTAAGGCATGAGGATCACTTGAGCCTAGAAGTTGGAGACCAGCCTGGGCAACATAGTGAGACACCATCTCTACAAAAATAAAAAAATTAGCCAGGAATGGTGGCCCATACCTATGGTCCCAGCTACGCAGGAGGCTGAGTTGGGAGGATCTCTTGAGCCCAGGAGGTCAAGGCTCCAGTGAGCTATGATCGTGCCAATGCATTCTAGCCTGGGCAACAGAGCATAGTCTCTGGGAGACAGAGTATTTGTCTCCAAAAACAAACAAAAATAATAATTATTAAGTATTAAAATCAATGAAAAAAATCCAAACTCATGAGTTCACACAAATATAAATGAAGAATGGAGAAGGAAAAACTCTTTCCTACAGTTGAAAATCCAACCAACAAATATAGAAGGAATAGTGGATTTTAAAAACTGCCATTTGGCAGCTATCATAATAATTCTTGATTCAGGCAAGAGTCATCAATGGACCTTAAAACTAATGAATGAAAGGGTTTTTTGTTGTTGTTATTGTTGTTTCTTTTGAGACAGAGTCTCACTCTGTTGTCCAGCCTGGAGCATAGCAGCGCGATCTTGGCTCACTGCAACCTCTGCCTCCCAGTCTCAAAACATCTTCCCACCTCAGCCTCCCGAGTAGCTGGGACTATAGGCATGCCCCACAGAGCCCAGCTAGCTTTTGTATTTTTTGTAGTTTCACTGTGTTGCCCAGGCTGTGAAAGGTTGAGAAGTTATAAGATATTTACATTGTCTGAAAGTATCTTCCCACACACACAAAAAATACTAACTACACAGGAAAAAAAAAAAAAAAAAAAACAACAGTAACTCAACAGTGAAGAATCTGGGCAGACATCCCCTTAACCAGGTTAAGATCTTCAATAATGGGTCAAATCTACATCATCTGCCTCTGATATGGCGCACTGAAAGGACACATCGTCACTTCTGTGGTGTTCCCGACACTACCACAAAATAACCAGAATCCAAACAGAAGACAGCGTCAGACAAACCCAAATTGAGGGACAGTCTACAAAATAACTCGCCTGTATTCTTCAAATGTCAATGACATGAAACAAAGCTAAAGAACTATCCCACACTCAAGGAGATTAAAGAGACATGACAACTAAATGACAACATGATCTAGGATTTTCATTTATTAAACAGATTTTTGAGACAAAGAGGGAAGCATGAATAGTATAGATTAGCTAAGAGTACTGAATCAGTGTTAATTTCCTGAAAAATTTTTTTTTTTTTTTTTTTTAGATGGAGTCTCACTCTGTCACCCCAGCTGGAGTGCAATGGTGTGATCTCGGCTCACTGCAACCTCTGCCTCCCAGGTTCATGCGGTTCTCCTGCCTCAGCCTCCTGAGTAGCTTGGGCTATAGGTGCCCGCCACCACGTCTGGCTAATTTTTGTATTTTTAGTAGAGACAGGGTTTCACCATGTTGGCCAGGCTGGTCTCAAACTCCAGGCTGGTCACAAACTCAGGTGATCTGCCTGCCTCGGTCTCCCAAAATGCTGGGATTATAGGCATGAGCCACCACAGCCAGCCCTAATTTCCTGATTTTGATAACTATAGTGTGGTTATGTAAGAAAGTAATCTTGTTTTTAGGACACTGAAGTTTTTAGAGATAAAAGAGACATCAAGTCTGTACCTTCAAAAGACTTAAAATATTCTGTAAATATACATATGCAGATATATAAACACAGAGAGAGAGTAAAGGAAGGATAAAGCTAATATGGTAAAAGTTAACATTTGGAGAATCTAGGTGAAAGTATATATTGTTTTATACTACTCTTGCAATCTTTCAGTCTGTAATTATTTCAAAATAAAGGCTTTTAAATCACATATATCAAATCTGTAAAAATCCACGAGTTTGGAGAAAAAAAAAAAATCCATTGTTCACCTTTAGAGGTTGCTAAAGCATTAACTTGTTATTAGGAAAATTAATGAAGGAAAAGAATCAAAAGAATCAAGCATTTACCTTGCCTTTCCTGTACAAACCGTATTTCAGGACAATGAAATGAATGGTGAGGAAAAGATCTTTACAAAATTCCAGTTAATAAATGCAAAACGAATGATCGAATTAGAAAATCATCAGCCAGGCGCCACAACCCATGCCTATAATCCCCGCACTTTGGGAGGCCAAGGTGGAAAGACCACTTGAGGCCTAGAGTTCGAGACCAACCTAGGCAACATACTAAGACTCCATCTCTACAAAAAATATTTAAAAATTAGCTGGACGTTGTGATGCATGCCTGTAGTCCCAGCTACTCAAAGGGGTGAGGTGGGAGGATCACTTGAGCTCAGGAGGTCTAGGCTGCAGTGAGTTATGATTCCAAGAAAGCAAAGAAAGAGAAAGAAGAAAGGAAGGGAGGGAGGGAAGGAAGGAGAGAGGGAGGGAAGGAGGGAGGGAGGAAGGGAGTAAATCATCATTTTGAAATGATCTGGACCCAGATTCTCAATCCATCTGAACACCAGGAGTTAGAGGGCATTAACTGCTGAACTCAACCAAAAAAACATTCTTTTTCTGCCTGTTCATTTATCAAAGTCATACTCCTAACTCCCATTCGAGTCGCATTTCCTCCACCAAAGCTTTCTGTGGCCCTTTCTTCAGCCCAAACCAGTTTTATCGCTCTGTGATTTCCTGTGGCCCTTGATCTATGCCAGTGGTTCATATACTCGGTTCATCCGGGGGTCCTTTCAAAATCCTGATACCCACATTGGGCTCTAGAATAAGGTTTCTCAAACTCAGCACTATTGGCATCTAGGACCAGATCACTCTTCGTTGTGAGGAGCTGTCCTGTGCATTGTAGGATGTTTAGCAGCATCCCCAGCCTCCACGCCACTAGGTGCCAGTACTCCTCCCACCCCCATGTGGAGAAAACCAAAAATGTCTCCAGATACTGTCAAATATCCCCTGGGGGGCAAACTCTCCTTCCACAGGGAGGAAGAATGGCTGATCTAGCTTGTGAGCATCAGTAGCTATTAAAGCCACAGATGAGGAATTTCAAACAGATGGATCAAGCACCCACCAATCAATCTTGGCTTCACTAAAAGCAAGACAATCAGCTGCTCCGCCTGCTAGTGTGGATGCAGTAGGACGAAGCCAGCAGACCTGAGACAGCTTCTTTTCATCCCACCCCCAACCCCATCCCACAGTCAAGCTATATAGAGTAACCAGGTTACAGGAAACAGAGAAGTTGAAGGAGCACGATAAAATCACACTAGAGGCTGGGCGCGGTGGCTCACACCTGTAATCCCAGCATTTTGGGAGGCCAAGGCAGGCAGATCACTTGAGGTCAGGAGTTTGAGACCAGCCTGGCCAACACGGCACCATCTCTACTAAAAATACAAAAATTAGCTGGGCATGGTGGTGTGCACCTGTAGTCCCAGCTACTTGGGAAGCTGATGCAGAAGAATCACTTGAACCTGAGAGGCAGAGGTTACAGTGAGCTGAGATAGTGCCACTGCACTGCAGCCTGGACGACAGAGTGAGACTCTGCCTCAAAAAAAAAAAAAAAAAATCACACTAGAGAAGGCCACCAGTCAAGGCCAAAATGTGGGAAATCTATATAACACATTACCCCATTTCATCAGCAAACAAATGACATTAAGGGAGATGAGGGCTGTTGTAAGATTAAGACAGACTTCAGACACAGCAAGCAAATGCAATCATGTATAGATCTTGTTTAGACCCTAATTCAAACAAACCAAAAGGGCATTTTGGAGATCACTGGGGAAAAGTGAACATAGGATAGTCAATGACATTAAGCAATAATTATATGTTATTTTGAAGTAATACTGATATTGTGGATGTGTCATTTAAAATAAAGTTCGTAACTGATAGAGATGCATACTTCATATTTAGAGTTGAAATGCTATGATATTGAAGACTTGTTTTAAAATATTACAACAAAAAAGGAGGGGAGTGTTGATTACACAAAAATGCAAAATAGTGGCTGGGCGCAGGGGCTCATGCCTGTAATCCCAGCACTTTGGGAGGCTGAGGCGGGCGGATCACAAGGTCGGGAGATCGAGACTATCCTGGCTAACATGGTGAAACTCTGTCTCTACTAAAAAAAAAAAAAAAAAAAAAAAAATATTAGCTGGGCATGGTGGCGGGTACCTGTAGTCCCAGCTACTCGGGAGGTTGAGGCAGAAGAATGGTGTGAACCTGGGAGGCAGAGCTTGCAGTGAGCCGAGATCGTGCCACTGCACTCCAGCCTGGGCGACAGAGTGAGACTCCATCTCAAAAAAAAAAAAAGGCAAAATGGTGATAACTGTAAAAGCTGGATAAAAAGTATGTGGGGACTTGTTGTACTATATGGTGAAGATATATATATCTTCACTAGTATATGTTTCAAAGTTTCCATAATAAAAATTTAAACTTTTTTAAAATGTTGAAGAACTTATATCCAGAACATACAAAAAACTCAAATCTCCACAATAAGAAACAACCCAATTAAAAAGTGGGTAAAAGATATGAGCACATCACGAAAGAAGATACATAGATGGCAAACGAGCACACGGAAAGATCCTTAACATCACTAGCTATTAGGAAAATGCAAATTAAAACTACAAGGCAGAGCATGGTGGCTCACGCCTGTAATCCCAGCACTTTGGGAGGCTAAGGCAGGAGGAGCACTCGAGCCTAGGAGTTGGAGACCAGACTGGGCAATCTAGTGAGACTCCATCTCTACAAAAACAGAAAAAATTAGCCGGGCGTGGTGGTACATCTGTGGTCCCAGTTACTCGGAAGGCAGAGGTAGGAGGATTGCTTGAGCCTGGGAGGTAGAGGCTGCAGTGAGCCCTGATTATGCCACTGTACTCCAGCCTGGACAACAGGGTGAGATCCTGTCTCAAAACAAACAAACAAAAAAAACTCCACCATAAAAAGTGAAATTTATTGCATGTAAATTAAAAAGAAAAATTTTAAATGTTGTGACGTCTATTGATAAGGAGAAACATGCATAAAACAGTCACGTTACAAAGCAATCTGTACTTGTAAATATATAGACACATATGTGAACAAATATATATGGAGACAAAAGTATTACACACAATGTGACTAGTGTTCATCTCTGATGAGTAAGATACCAGGACGTGTGTTTTTTTTTCTTTTAACTTACAGGTATTTTCTAATTTTTCTTAAATTGGTATTACTTGTGTGATTTCTTTAAGAAGTAATTTAAAAACAAGTAAATAAAAAAATAACTGCAAGCTGCTCTGGGAAGCCTTTCCTCATCCCTCCGCAATAAGCCTCTCCCTCTGCAGGCTTCCTGCTGTCTCCTCGAATCTCCTAACACTTGGCTGCCCTGTCCCCATAGTCAGCTCTTCCCTCTCCTGCTCGCTGTGCTGAGTGAGGAAGTGCAGTTTACCGCATGGTGGGGCCTGTCTCCGGAATAGTGTCTAGCTGGCTCCCTGCTCTATCCCTCCCGAACAGACACTCAGGAAAATAGCTGAAAAAAAAAAAAAAAAAAAGAAAATAGCTGAGCAATGACTTACCAACAGGGCATGAACAGGCATCTAAGAAACAGTCATTAAACCATGTCTACAGGCAACTGGACACTCCAAAGGTTGATAATTAATGTTCCATGTCAGCCTAAAACATGGGCTCAGGTGAAGGGCCCCTTAAGTTTCTAGAAATTATTTGGGAGAAAACATACAAAGCTGATTTATCACTTGCCACATCTGTGAATAAGAGACTTCAGATTGCTAATATGTAAGATGATGAGCTTCAAAATTATCCCAACATCAGCCAGACTGGTGCTGCAGATGGACTCTAACCCGTATAAATTTCAGGTTCAAAGATTCAGCTACAGGAATATAGAGTAGGGAGAAAAGACTTGATAAACGCAGCCAAGTGAAAACAGACCTGGTGATTTTAGCTGACATCAGTCACACTGAGACTAAATGCTTGTCAGTTAAGGAGGAAGTAAAAAACTGTCATTTTTGGTGGGAAGTAGAGCTGAGCAGTCCCAAATCTTTTCTATAATGCTCTGTTTTCATATTCACAGGCAGAAAAGCCTGTTCATTAATATGAAAACATAGTAACATTAAGTCCAAATTTTATTAAAATGGATCCTTTCATATGATTCCTCACACATGCCAGGAATACCCCAGAGTAATATTTAAAACATTTCCTTACTACAGGCCAGGCGTGGTGGCTCACATCTGTAATCCCAGCACTTTGGGAGGCCAAGGTGGGTGGATCACCTGAGATCAGAAGTTCAAGACCAGCCTGGCCAACATGGTGAAACCCTCTCTCTACTAAAACAACAAAAAAATTAGCCGGGCATGGTGGTGCATGCCTGTAATTCCAGCTACTCAGGAGGCTGAAGCAGGAGAATTGCGTGAACCCAGGAGGCAGAGACTGCAGTGAACCGAGATTGCACCACTGTACTCCAGCCTGGGCAACAGAGCAAGACTCTGTCTCCAAAAAAATAAAATAAAATAAAAATAAAACATTTCCTTACTACAAAAACAAACAAAAAACCAAAACACTATGCCACCCCGCCCTGATTCATCTCTACACAAGCCAGGGCCCCAGCAGCCTGCAAGCCAGGAGCCTCTTTAGCTATCAGACAATAAAAACAGACAACAAAAACAAATTTGAAGGCTTCCAAGTATCACAAATTTGGAATTCCAGTTCAGTTAATGAAGTAGATACACTCCAGCCTGTCTGTCCCACTGAATACTGCTATCAAACTGAAAACAATGCACAGAGCAGCTATTTCAGGATGCTGAAAAACAAATCCAAGTAGGCAGATAGGGAAGATGACCAGAGTTCAAAGCATCACAGAACCAACAGTCAGGTTCCTATTTTTCCTCCAGTGTTCCCCAGCTTAGACTCAAAGGAGCCTCAAACCCAGAAAAGGGAGTCTGGTATAGATAGGGAGACCAGGACAATCCTCTAGTTCTGGCCAGAAAAGTGGACAGGGGCGTTTTCCTAACACTCATAGACACTGAAGACAATCCTGGGTTTTATTTTCCTTTTAACTTTTTTTCCCTTCATTCTCACTTAGATTTCAGACCCCAGACAATCCTGAAGTGGCAGAGGCAATGCAGCAGCAGGAGGCTACAGATGCCCACATCAGAGGAGCTGACTCACAGGAACCCGAGTTTTTACGGCATGAGCAAACCCCATGGCTTTCCCCTTCCCCTGTCCCCCCACCATATGGCCTAGGACATGGACACAGTTGTGGAAACTGTTCAACAGAGTACGGTAACTAAAGGACCAGCTTTTGGGACACAGACCCTAAAGAGGAGTTGTAAGGGCTAGAAAATGCCAAGGAATTAGCAGAAAGAGGAAGCAAACCCATGAAGTTCCATAAACTCCTGTTTATAAATCAAAAAACCAAGCTCATAAAGCTTATAAACTCCTGGGCTCACCCCAAGTTGTATATATGTGAATCTGACCCTAAATAGTGCAGTAAAGACGTTGAGAATGAACTACGGGATAGGTCACCACCTAGGTCCCAGACTGGCCACTGGGTGGCATATACCAAGCAAAGGTTCAAATAGCATCACAAAGGCTTTGAAACAGAATTGATATTGAACCTTCAACACACAGAAGGCTGACCAGAACTTCTCACTTGAACCTAGCCAGGTCGATTGCTTTCTAAAACAAAACAAAAAGCAACATTCTTCATAGGATTTAAACAAGACCAGAGTCCCATAACATAATAAACAAATGTCCATGATATAATTCTAAATTACTTGGCGTACAAAGGACCAGGAAAATCTCAATTCAGATCGAAAAAAACAATCAACAGATGCCAATGCCAAGATGACACAGTTGTTGGAATTATCAGATTGTAAAGCAGCTATAATAAAATAACCCAAGATTAGCCAGGCATGGTGGTATACCCCTACAGTCCCAGCTAATCAGGAGGCTAAAGGGTGAGGACTGCTTAAGCCCAGGAGTTCAAGGTTACAGTGAGTGATGAGCTACATTCTGCTATTCAGCCCATCTATTTTTATTTTGGATACTATGTTCTATGGTACTAAGATTTTCATTTGCTTTTTTTTTTTTTTTTTTTTTTTTTTTTGAGATGGAGTCTAGCTCTGTTGTCAGGCGGCTGGAGTTCAGTGGTGCCATCTCAGCTCACTATAACTTCCGCCTCCCAAATTCAAGCGATTCTCCTGCCTCAGCCTCCCAAGTAGCTGGGATTACAGGCATATGCCGCCACACCCAGCTAATTTTTGTATTTTTAGTAGAGACAGGGATTCACCATGTTGGCCAGGATGGTCTCAATCTCCTGACCTCGTGATCCATCCACCTCAGCCTCCCAAAGTGCTGGGATTACAGGTGTGAGCCACCGCACCTGGCCCATTTGCTTCTTTATATCTTCTATTTCTTAGCTGAGACTTTCTGTCTTTCCACTTGTTTAAAGAGTATGCATCCCTACTTCTTGGATTGTTTTATACAAAGCTTAGAACAGACCAGGTGCAGACCTTAGCTACTCTGGAGGCTAAGGCAGAAGAACTGCTTGAACCCGGGAGGCAGAGGTTGCAGTGAGCCAATATGGCACCACTGCACTCCAGCCTGGGTGACAGAGCAAGTCTCCATTTCAAAAAAAAAAAAAAAATTCAGATAAAGGAAAATGAAGAGAACTCATAGCCAACAAACCTGCTCTAAATGAAACGCTACGAGTTTCTTCATGGAGAACAGAAATGATACCAGAGGGAAACTTGGAACATCAGTAGTGAAAGAAAAGCAACAGAAACGGTAAAAACCTCAGTAAACAGAATAACGATTCTTCTCAAGTTATTTAAAGTATTCATGATGGTTAAGAGCAAAATCTATAACAATGTTGGGATTTCAACGTATTTGACAAAGAAAACAAAGTAGGAGGGTAAAGGCACCTATGTACTTGCAAGGTTTGTGTATTTCATTCTAAGTAATGAAATATTAATTATAAGTAAACTGCAAGCCGGGCGCGGTGGCTCACGCCTGTAATCCCAGCACTTTGGGAGGCTGAGGCGGGCGGATCACGAGGTCAGGAGATCGAGACCATCCTGGCTAACACGGTGAAACCCCGTCTCTACTAAAAATACAAAAAATTAGCCGGGCGTGGTGGTGCGTGCCTGTAGTCCCAGCTACTCGGAGGCTGAGGCAGGAGAATGGCGTGAACCCAGGAGGCGGAGCTTGCAGTGAGCCGAGATGGTGCCACTGCACTCCAGCCTGGGCGACAAAGCGAGACTCCGTCTCCAAAAAAAAAAAAAGTAAACTGCAAAATATTAATGTTATAATTATGTGTATGTATAATGTAATTCCTAGAACAAACACTTAAAAAAAAAACTATACAAAGAGATACTAGTCAAAACTCAATAAATCAATTATAATGAAATACTAACAAATATTCAAAGACTCCAAAAGAAAAGAGGAAAGGGAAAACAGGAACAAAACAGAGGGAACAAACAGAAAATAAATAACAAAATGGTAGGTTTAAATTTAAGCATACTAGTAATTACATTAAATATAGGCAGGACATGGTGGCTCACACCTGTAATCCTAGCACTTTGGGAGGCCAAAGCAGGAGGGCTGCCTTGAGGCCAGGAGTTCAGGACCAGTCTGGGTGACAGAGCAAAACCCTGTTTCTCTGAAAGACAGCCTTGCTCTGTAGCCCTGGAGTACAGCAGTGCAATCACGGCTCAGTACAGCCTTGACCTACCAGGCTCAAGTATCCTTCCACCGCAGCCTCCTTAGCAGCTAGGATTACAGGCACATGCCAACATGCCCAGCTAATTGTTTTGGTCAGGCATGGTGGCTCATGCCTGTAATCCTAGCCCTTTGGGAGTCTGAGGTGGATGGATTGCTTGAGGTCAGGAGTTTGAGACCAGCCTGGATATCGTGGCAAAACCCTGTCTCTACTGAAAACACACAAAAAAATAGCAGGGCATTGTGGCACACAGCTGTAATCTCAGCTACGTGGGAGGCTGAGGCAGGAGAATGGCTTGAACCCAGGAAGCGGAGGTTGTGCCACTGAACTCCAGCCTGGGTGACAGAGTGAGAGGAAAGGAGGGAGGGAGGGAGGGAGGGAGGAAGGAAGGAAGGAAAGAAGTGCTTCAACAAAAAGGAAAGAAGGAAGGAAGGAAGGAAGGAAGGAAGGAAGGAAGGAAGGAAGGAAGGAAGGAAGGAAGGAAGGAAGGGAGGAAGGAAGGAAGGAAGGAAGGAAGGAAGGAAGGAAGGAAGGAAGGAAGGAAAAGAAACTTGTTCTGCAAAGGAAATTGTTAAGAAAATAAGAAGACAAGCCACAGAGTTAAAACATTTGTAAGTCATGTATCTGACAAAAGTCTTATATCCAAAGTATATAAAGAATTCTCAAAATTCAATAGTAAGAAAACAAACTGCCCAATAAAAGTTACTTGAACAGGTTCTTCACCTAAGAGATGGCAAATAAGCACAAGATGCTTGACATCATTAGCATTAGCCATTTTAGGGAAATGCAAAATAAAGCTACTATGAGATGCCACTACACACCAATTAGAATGTTACAATGGCAGTCATAAAAAAGAATGAGATCATGCCCTTTGCAGCAAAATGGAAGGAGCTGGAGGCCATAATCCTAAGTAAATTAACACAGGAACAGAAAACCAAATACCACATGTTTTCACTCAAAGTGGGACCTAAACATTAAGCTCCTGTGGACATAAACATGGGAACAATAGACACCTCAGATTACTTGGAGGAAGGGAGGGAGTGAGGAATGGGTGGAAAAACTACCTAGCAGGTACTATGTTCACTACCTGGGTGCGATATAGCCACGTAACAAACCTGCACATGTACCCCCTGTATCTAAAATAAAAGTTGGGGCCAGGAGCAGTGGCTCATGCCTGTAATCCTAACACTTTGGGAGGCCGAGGCGGGCGGATCACCTGAGGTCAGAAGGTCAAGACCAGCCTGGCCAACATGGCAAAACCCGGTCTCTGCTAAAAATACAAAAATTAGCTGGGTGTGATGACACATGCCTGTAATCCCAGCTACCCAGGAGGCTAAGGAAGGAGAATCGCTGGAACCTGGGAGGCGGAGGCTACAGCGAGCTGAGATGGTGCCACAACACTCCAGCCTGGGCACCAGAGCGAGACTCCATCTCAAAAAAAAAAATTAAATTAAAAATAAAGAAATAAAAGTTGTAAAATAAAACAACAACAAATGTGAAGGTTCTATAAAGCAATGAACTGGGGACCTGTTATGTACTACGTTTCAGGTTGTGATATTAAATAACTACATTTTCTTTGTAGAAATGTGTCTTGTCATATGTAGCATCACACCTACATATGTAAGATGCATTTACACACAGTTCAAAATGCGTATCAGCTTCCCTTACATTCCCTTTTGATATTAACATACAAACTTTACAAAGTTTAAAAAAGAAAAAAGGGCCGAGCGCGGTGGCTTACGCCTGTAACCCCAGCCCTTTGGGAGGCCGAGGCGGGCGGATCACGAGGTCAGAAGTTCAAGACCAGCCTTCACTGCACTCCAACCTGGCCAACAGGGCGAGACTCTGTCTCAAAAAAAAAAAAAAAAAAGTAGTTACCATCTTTGGAAATAGTATTTCTTCTGTTTTTGCTTTATATGAACCAAAACTTTTCTCTGTTTTTTTTTTTTTTTTGCTTTTGGTTTTTGAGAGACAGGGTCTTACTGTTGCCCAAGTTGGAGTACAGTGGCAGAATTATTGCTCACTGAAGCCTCCAACTGCTCATCTCAAGGGTCCTCCCACCTCAGTCTCCTGAGTAGCTAGGACTACAGGTCATGCCACCAACACAGCAATTTTGTGTGTGTGTGTGTGTGTGTAAAGACAGAGTTTCACTATGTTGCCCAGGCTGGTCTCAAATTCCTGGACTCAAGTGATCCTCCCATCTCAGCCCCCCAAAGTGCTGGGATTACAGGCATGAGCCACCACGCCCAGCCCCCTTTTTCTAGTTGGTTTATATGCTTGATTCTATACAAATTAAGCTCTGCTTACGGCCATTCTGATGCCTTGCTGGTGTTCTGTAGAGTTGTTATGACCACAGAACTTACAGATTGTTTTCGGAAATATCTGTCCATGTTTTTGCTTTTTCTTTACTATTCTTAGAATATACTAAAATTTTTTGTTGATCCTAAAGTAAATATACATAATTTGATTTAACTCCTCATTTTTGGCATTTGGAATATAATAAACTCTGGATAACTTTAAAGTGTCATAATATTATGAGTTAGATTTGAATTGTTGAACTTGGAAATCTAGAATGTCATGTATTTTAGGATCTCTGAGAAAAACAGATGATAACACTTCATTGTCCCTAAATAAGCTTTTGACTATTACCTTAAAATCACCATGAGTTTTGAAGAGTTGAGAAACTTGCCAGTATTTATTTCTTTACATTATTCCTAATAAAATTACTCATCTGCTTCAACAAAAAGAATATTACAACAGCTTTAAAAAAAAAAAAAAAAAAAAAAAAGACCATGAAGTGCTAGCCAAGAGGCAGAGCGACTGGAACTCCCATGAACTGCTGGGAAGAATTCAAAATGGTATAGCCATGCTGGAAAACTGTTTAACTGTTTCCTGTACAGTGAAACGCTTACTCTATTACCCACCAATTTCACTCCTGGGTATTAACCCCAGTGAGATAAAAAAACTACGTTCGCACAAAAAACAGTATGAGTATTTATAGCAACTCCATTCATAATCACCAAAAGTTGCAAATAACTCAAATGTCCTTCAACGGGTGAATAAAGAAACTGGGACATGCCTACGATGGAAAACTACTCAGCAATAAAAAGGAATGACTATTCATAAAATACAACATGAATGAATATCAAATGCATTACACTGAATGAAAGACAGTCTTAAGAGTACATACTTATGATTCCATTTCTGTGACATTCTGGAAATGACAAAACTATACTGATGAGAAACAGATGAGGTTGCCAAGAACTGGATGTGACTACAAAGAAAGGGAACGAGGAAGTTTTGTGGCTTGAGGAAACTGTTCTGTATCCTCATTATGGTAGTGGCTACACGAATATATGCATATGCTAAAACTCATAGTACTGTACACCAAAAAAAGTAAATTTACTACATATTTAAAAAAAAAAAAAAAGGCACGTGAAGACCACCAACATCCTTGGCATGTACCCAAACCTCTACAGCTCAAACATTTGTTGGATTTTTTTTTTTTTTTTTTGAGACAGAGTCTCACTCTGTCACCCAGGCTGGAGTGCAGTGGCGCGATCTCAGCTCACTGCAAGCTCCGCCTCCCAGGTTCACACAATTCTCCTGCCTCAGCCTCCCAAGTAGCTGAGACTACAGGCGCCTGCCACCATGCCAGGCTAACCTTTTTTTTGTATGTTTAGTACAGACCAGGTTTCACCGTGTTAGCCAGGATGGTCTCGATCTCCTAACCTTGTGATCCACCCGCCTTGGCCTCCCAAAGTGCTGGGATTACAGGCATGAGCCACCGCACCGAGCCATTTGCTGGATTTTTTAATGCTCTCAGAAAGAAAATGGTGCACACTCCTTTATTAGGTTTAATTCAAACCCATATGACAAATTCTAAATTAGCTTTAATTATTTGTTTTAGATTCAAAACAGAGAATAAAGCCTTCAATTCTGCCACTTAAGCATGAAACAAAAATAATGTAAAGAAGGAAACAAAGCAATTTTCAAAATGGCAACCAAAACAAAAGCAAGAGAGAATCTACTAGATGGAGTCAACCAGAGAGAGGCTAAAGCGTAACAAAGCATCATGTTCTGACCTTAGCTGTGTATTTAAAATTCAAGCACTTCGGCCTGGCGCGGTGACTCACGCCTGTAATCCCAGCACTTTGGGACGCTAAGGCAGGCAGCCCACCTGAGGTCAGGAGTTCGAGACCAGCCTGGTCAACATGGTGAAACCCCGTCTCTATCAAAAAAAATACAAAATTAGCCGGGCGTGGTGGTGTGCGCCTGTAATCCCAGCTACCCAGGAGGCTGAGGCAGGAGAATCACTGGAACCCGGGAGGTAGAGGCTGCAGTGAGCTGAGATCCAGCCTGGGCGACAGAGCAAGACTCTCTCAAAAAAAAAAAAAAAAAAAATCGTGCACTTCTCTATATGTATATTGCACTTCCATAAAAAGTTCTTAAAAGTAATAATGTAGCCGGGTGTGGTGGCTCACGCCTGTAATCCCAGCACTTTGGGAGGCCGAAGTGAGCAGATCACGAGGTCAAGAGATCGAGACCATCCTGGCCAACATGGTGAAACCCTGCCTCTACTAAAAATAAAAAAATTAGCGGGGCATAGTGGCACGCGCCTGTAGTCCCAGCTACTCGGGAGGCTGAGGCAGGAAAATCGCCTGAACCCAGGAGGTGGAGGTTGCAGTGAGCCGAGATCAGGCCACTGCACTCCAGCCTGGAGACAGAGCAAGACTCTGTCTAAAAAAAAAAAAAAAAAAAAGGAATAATGTAAATCTGTAATTCCAAAAACTACTCTGTACCCCAAAGTAAACTGTGGTATGTGTAATAGCCGATTTTTACATGTGCATGGGAACAAAGTCTAGAATAATGTAAACCTAACTGTTAATGGGAGTCCTCTCTAGCTGAGGAGAACACCAGTATTTTTACTTTTTTCTCTATTTTTCTACATCAGTCTGACTTGTTAAAACAAGGGACACAAATTCTTTTGTAATCAGAAAATAATTTTTTGCCATTTTGGAAAATAGTATTCAAGATAAAAAACTGATATTTATATTACAGACAATTTATGTATGACTTGACTGTAAGCTCCTTGACATAAAGCAGCTTTGTAAGCCTCATATAGTACCAGATTCCCAAAAGACACTTCACCAGATGTACGGCTAAAGAATGAAGAATAGAAACAGGGAAGCCTTCTCAAAGAGAAGGGCTAGCTTCAGCAGTCTCCAAATAGAGGGGAAGGAATCAGGCAAGCGGCACAGGTGGCTGGATGGAAGGAGACCTGTGAGTGACGGTAAAGAGGCCGAAGGCCTCCTGAGATGGAACAAAGACAGGGAAGTGGGCCCAGGGGAGACAGAAAATTTGGAAGAGGTGTGAAGGAAAGGGTAGCACTCAGCAAAGAGTTGTGATGGAGAGACCAAAAATGGTTTCATAGGAAAACATCAGCGGGTTCACTGATCCCTTCTAGAACTAACCATTCCGTTCTCCTCCCTTATCTTTTCCTCCTCTCCCCTGAACCTCCAAGGAAAGTGACTCCAGCCTGTTGCTTACACAGCTTGTCATGCTCAGGTTCCTTTAGTGCCCAAGAGGAGTGGGCACCTGACCCAGGGGCACCAACCCACAGGCTGGCCAGGCACCTACAACTTGGCCTAGCTAGGAAAACTCTACCCAAATAGACCATCAGATGCTCTCTGGCATTCAACTGAAGTTAGCATCATGATGAGAGAACAGACAGACTAGTAATGAATATTTCAAATATATAATCTCCAGCCTGGGCAACACAGGGAAACCCGGTCTTTATAAAAAATATTAAAAAAAAAAAATTAGCCAGGAGTGGTGTGGTGACACACACCTGTGGTCCCAGCTACTCGGGAGACTTACAGAGGATCACTTGGGCCTGGCAGGTCAAGGCTGCAGTGAACCATGATCATGATTGCACTCCAGCCTGGGCAACACAGTGAGACCCTGTCTCAAAATACACACACACACGTATATATAATCTATCAGGATATATTTATAACATATTATAACATATATGTTGGTGCAAAAGTAATCATAGTTTTTGTCATTAAAAGTAATGACCAGGCCGGGCACAGTGCCTCATGCCTGTAATCTCAGCACTTTGGGAGGCTGAGGCGGGTGGATAACTTGAGACCAGCCTGGCCAAAATGGTGAAACACTGTCTCTACTAAAAACACACACACAAAAAATTAGCTGGGTGTGGCAGCGCACACCTGTAATCCCAGCTTCTCAGGAGGCTGAAACAGGAGAATCACTTAAACCCAGGAGGCAGAGGCTGTAATAAGCCGAGATTGAGCCACTGCACTCCAGCCTGGGAGACAGATGGGAGACAGAGCAAGACTCCGTCTCAAAAAAAAAAACCTAATGACCAGACCTGCAATTACTTTTGTAACAACTTATATATATAATATGAATATATTATTATATATAGATTGATAATATATTATAAGCTATGTAATATATAAGTTAGTAACATATCTCAGAAAATGTAATAACTGCAACTCCACTAAACAATCTTTTATTATTCCTCCGATTCTTAAGGGTTACTTTTGAGTTACACTTTTTTTTTTTTTGAGATGGAGTCTCGCTCTGATCTCGGCTCACTACAACCTCAGCCTCCCGGGTTCAAGCAATTCCCCTGCCTCAGCCTCCCAAGAAGCTGGGATTACAGGCACGTGCCACCACACCCAGTTCATTTTTTTTTTTTTTTAATTTTTAGTAGGGACAGAGTTTCACATGTTGGCCAGGCTAGTCTTGAACTCCTGACCTCAAGTGATCCTCCCACCTCAGCCTCCCAAAGTGCTGGGATCACAGGTGTGAGCCACTGCACCTGGCCTTTTTTTTTTTTTGAGACAGAGTCTCACTCTGCCATCCAGGCTGGAGGGCAGCGGCACAATCAGAGCTCACTGCAGCCTCAACCTCCCAAACTCAAGCAATCCTCCCACCTCAGCCTCCCAAGTAGCTGGGACTACAGGTTCACACCACCATGCTCGGCTAATTTTTTTATTTTTTGTAGAGACAGGGTCTCCCTGTGATGCCCAGGCTGGTCTCGAACTCCTGGACACAAGGGATCCACCCACCTCAGCCTCCCAAAGGGCTGGGATTAGGCATAAGCCACTGCACCGGGCTCAGGTTATACTATTATTTACAGAAAATGCCTAAGTGTGCACACTGCAGATTCTCAATGTTGTACTGTACTTTTGTGCAGCTACTTAACAGTGAAATGTGGTTTGTTCCACAGGGCCTCTTAATATGGCATTCCTTAAAGCAAGAGATTGTGTTTCCCACCGCAAACAAGCCAGGCAGCAATGTATTTTACATACTCCTTGCAGTTTACTTACTTTAAAACACAGTATTTTCCTCAGCCAGTGTTCTCTTCTTGGCAGTAACCAAACAGGGAATTGACATTTTATTGAGACCACCTTCCTTTGCATGTTTGCAACTTCTGCTCAGGTCCTGAAATAGTTTTGGTCGTGGGATTCTTTCAGGTCAATGGTGGCCAGTTATCTGAAACAAAGTACCATGTGCTGCCTTCCACAATGTGGCATGGCCTCTGCACTCCACCAGCCAGTTTTTGCCCCCAAGTTCTCGGAGCAAGGCAGTCAGTGCTCATCAGCCCCTGCCAGACAAGCCTGGTGGACAGATCCCTCTCCATGCCCAGTTGGCAGAAGGGGAAGCTGTGGCTGGCTTTAGGCTAGTGAGGCTAGCAAGGAGCTAGGCAGAGCCAAGTTCTCTTTCAGATGCAGCTGGGTCACAATCTGGTCTGTGAAGGGAGGACATAGGCCTTTGTGACTCAGGGGCCACAGGCTGCCCTTGACCAGATAGATGGAAAAGCTGAGTCCCTTTGGATTCATGAGTCCCCAAGATTCATGAGGCCCAGCTGCTTGGCCCTTCCAAGGCTCCCTCAAAGGCCTGGCTTACTAGTGGGTCCTCCAGGAAACCCAAAGGAATCCAGGTATCTGCTCCTGGCAACTCAGGCCAACACTGCAGAGGCAGGGACGGACATGGCCCAGGAGCAGCCCAGATGGTCACAAAGGCCCCTCAGTGCACACACCCAGACAGGGATAACTACAGTGGAAATTCTAACAGGTTATCTGCATCAGTCTCTATTGCCCATCACACATCAACTGCTTGACAGATATCTTGATGGTAACTTAGGTTCTCAGTGGAAACTAATTTCCACTAGAATTAGGTTCAAGTGGAATTTCAACAAATGGATGCTCTCATCAAAATGAGTCAGCAAACTACCTGTGTATCTGTATTCATTTAGTCATTCGGTGTTGAATACATCATCATCTACAGACCTCACAGAGGACCAAGTGCTGAAAAGTGTTACATACTCTTTTTTTTTTTGAGAAGGAGTTTTGCTCTTGTTGCCCAGGCTGGAGTGCACTAGCACAATCTCAGCTCACTGCAACCTCCACCTCCTGGGTTCGAGCAATTCTCCTGCCTCAACCTCCTGAGTAGCTGGGATTACAGGTGCCTCCCACCACACCCAGCTAATTTTCTGTATTTTTAGTAGAGACGGGGTTTCACCATGTTGGCCAGGCTGCTCTCAAACTTCTGACTGGTGATCCACCCGCCTAGGCCTCCCAAAATGCTGGGATTACAGGCGTGAGCCACCATGCCCGCCTGGTGCTACATATTCTTTTCTTTACCCTTAAAAAAAATTTTTTTTTATTTTTTTTTTTTAGACAGAGTCTCACTCTGTTGGCCAGGTTGGAGTGCAATGGCACGATCTCAGCTCACTGCAACCTCTACCTCATGGGTTCAAGTGATTCTCCTGCCTCAGCCTCCCAAGTAGCTGGGATTACAGGCATGCACCACCACGCCTGGCTAATTTTTGTATTTTTAGTAGAAATGGGGTTTCACTATGTTGGCCAGGCTGGTCTCAAACTCCTGACCTCAGGTGATCTGCCTCCTCGGGCCTCCCAAAGTGCTGGGATTACAGGTGTGAGACACCACGCCCGGCCAACAGCCAGAATTTTAACAAAACTTTTTTCCTTTATATTGATCTGAGACACAATGGTAGACTTTATTATTCATTTAAAAAAAAAAAAAAACCTAACAGGCCACCTACAGAACTCTATGGAGGCAGAGACACAAAGGAGAAGTTCTGCAGACCCCTGGCCCTGTTGGGCTCCCTGAGACCTAGCAGTTAGTCATTTCCTGGGGGCTTCACTCATTTAACCAGCCTGGCAGTCCCTGGACCCCCAACCCAAACCAAGAGCTGAAGCTTTTCCAAAGCATCTAGTGAAGGTGAGACATGGGCATGCACAGTGACTCCTCAGCCACCTTTCAGCAAGACACTGCCACTCACCACCACCTCCACCAGCGCCACACACTGCAGGACCGAACAGTGTGCAAATTATTTACACATGACAATTGGGGGCCTATTTCCCCAGTTCCAGCTATAAAACCACACTATTTTTTTTAAATACTTATTTTATTTTTTTAAGATAGGACCTCACTCTGTCACCCAGGCTGGAGTGCACTGGTGCGATCATAGCTCATTGTAACCTCGTACTCCCAGTCTCCTCGTACTCCTCCTGCCTCTGCCACCCAAGGAACTGGGACTATAAGAGCATGCCACCATGCCCAGCTAAATAAAAATAAAAATAAATCACACTCTAACGGGAATTAAACAAATTTGCTTTCAAATTATCCTGTTCTCACTTTACTATCATAGAGAGTAAGGCAAAGTTATAACCAACACCAGGGTTTTGTTGGAATCCAAACTTTGGGGCGCTCAGTCAATTAATTGCCTGCCCCAGGACATTCACTTGGGCAATTGCCTGAGTTGGTTACACACTTGCTGTTTATACAGAACATCACTAAGAGTTGATGTGTCATATATAGTCTTTACTAAACTATTATTCTAAAAAATGCCTAAGTCTCTTCATAATTCATCTGTCTCTCCCCATAATCATATAATGGACAAGAAAGATGATCACAAATCACAGAACCGTCCCACATCTGGCCTCACAGAAAGGATCAAATCTCCACCCCTGTGGCAGCAACAGCAAAGCATGGCGAAAGAACAGGACCCTGAGGCTCAGATCCCAGGGCCACCAACCAACGGGGTAGCTACAGGAAAGTCCCAACTTCTCTAGGGGTCAGATTCCTCAACTATAAAACAAGGGAGGTGCACAATAGCTTCATGATCCCTCAGAGTCTAAAACTCTTGAGTTTCTGACTGTTTGGAGCCACCTTGACCTTTCGTTATTGATTTATACCATGCATTCACCTTCAACATGAATTACTGTTTCTTTTCTTCCTTGATTTGGGACTCGTTCCAAACTTTCCAGCACCATCAAACTGAACTTGGATGAGCCGGCAAATGCTTGCCAAGTGATCACCACTGTGAGCACTGTACTGAAAAAAACTGGGCCTCTGCCATGCGGATGTTTATGAACTTACTACAGTAGAACATAGTATTCCTTATTATCCAAATCTGTTCAGAAAGTCAGTGCCCAGAGAGTCAGGGACATATGTAATGTAAGATAGTGCTTCATCATAGGACACCAATCAGAGCAGAGAAAAACCAGTGACAGCCAGGCGTGGTGGGTCATGCCTGTAATCCCAGCACTTTGGGGACCAGGGCAGCTTAAGCCCAGGATTTCAAGAGCAGCTGAGGCAACATGTTAAGACCCTGTCTCTACAAAACACAAAATTAGCCAGGAGTGGTAGCACACCCGTAGTCCCAGCTACTCTAGAGGCTGAGGGTGTAGGACCACTTGGGACCAGGAGGTTGAGGCTGCAGTGAGCCCTGATTGTGCCATTGTACTCCAGCCTGGGAAACAGAACAAGACCCTGTCTCGAAAAAATATATAAAAAAGAAAAGAAAAAACAGTGAAGCCAGGCATGGCAGGACCAGAGGACACAGGTGGGGGCAGGGAAGTAGGGAAGGGGACACGAGGCCCTGCCTCGCCCTGGCCCACTGACTTCTGGGGCATCTGTAGGCTGGGCAAAGGGCAGCAGCGGCCTTGCAGCAACAGTGTGTTATTGTGGGGAACAAGAGCTTCCAGCCAGGCTGAGGCTGGCAGATTTACGTGGAGAGAATCTGAATGGGAAAGTGACTGGACCAGAACCTGGCTAAATGAAGTGCCCATGGACATTTTAACAATAAAAACACTCATCAAATGTTTCCCACGGCCACCTCATACCAACCCTATGGTGACAGGTAGTGTTATCTGTATTCCTACTCCTAATCATTCTAGCCTGACTCAGGCCCTTAAAGACCAAACTGAGGGCCGGGCGCGGTGGCTCAAGCCTGTAATCCCAGCACTTTGGGAGGCCGAGGCGGGTGGATCACGAGGTCAGGAAATCGAGACCATCCTGGCTAACATGGTGAAACCCCGTCTCTACTAAAAATACAAAAAACTAGCCGGGCGTGGTGGCGGGCGCCTGTAGTCCCAGCTACTCGGAGGCTGAAGCAGGAGAATGGCGTGAACCTGAGAGGCGGAGCTTGCAGTGAGCCGAGATCGCGCCACTGCACTCCAGCCTGGGTGACACAGCGCGAGACTCTTTCTAAAAAAAAAAAAAAAAAAAAAAAAAAAGACCAAACTGAGGCGTAAAGGGCATGGTCCTAAGTGTAGGTGGGATAGATAGATGGATGGATGGATAGATAGATAGATAGATAGATAGATAGATAGATAGATTTTTTTTTTTTTTTTTTTTTTTAGACAGAATCTTACTCTGTTGCCCAGGCTAGAGTGCAATGACATGATCTCAGCTCACTGCAACCTCCACCTCCCGGGTTCAAGCAATTCTCCTGTCTCAGCCTCCCGAGTAGCTGGGATTAAAGGCGTGTGCCATGATGCTATGCTAAGTTTTTTTGTTTTTTTTTTTTTTTTTTTTTGAGACAGAGTCTCGCTCTGTCGCCCGGGCTGGAGTGCAGTGGCCGGATCTCAGCTCACTGCAAGCTCCGCCACCCGGGTTCACGCCATTCTCCTGCCTCAGCCTCCTGAGTAGCTGGGACTACAGGCGCCCGCCACCTCGCCCGGCTAATTTTTTTGTAGTGTTTAGTAGAGACGGGGTTTCACCATGTTAGCCAGGATGGTCTCGATCTCCTGACCGCGTGATCCATCCATCTCGGCCTCCCAAAGTGCTGGGATTACAGGCTTGAGCCACCGCGCCCGGCCGCTAAGTTTTATATTAGGAGTCTGGATTTCACCACGTTGGCCAGGCAGGTCTCAAACTCCTGACCTCAGGTGATTTGCTCACCTCAGCCTCCCAAAGTGCTGGAATTACAGGTATCAGCCACTGCGCCCAGCCTCAAGATCTATTTTCGTGAAGAAAAGTGACCAGGGTCAGGTGTGGTGGTATGTGCCTATAGTCCCAGCTACTCAGGAAACTGAAGCAGGAGGATCACTTGAGTCCAGGAATTCAAGGCTGCAGTGAGCCATGATCACACCGCTGTACTCTAGCTTGGGCGACACAGTGAGGCCCCATCTCTAAAAACAAAAGAAATGAAAAGAAAAGCCATCAGGGGAAAAAGAGAAAAATGAAAATCCAGACAGGGGAGCAGAAAGCCATAAAGAATGCTCCTCCAGCAACCCGGAGATACAGGGTTCCCCTCTCAGGCTAGAGGAACAGAGGAAAGGGAGAGAAAGAAACAAATGAAATTTGGAGGTTCTAACATGATGAGCTGGATAAAAAATCCAGTCCACCCAGCCCCCTCTCGCCACATAGTCTGCATTTCAAGATAAATTGTGAATGCTTTTGAAATGAACCAAAAATATCAAGTATCTTCGATGGAAAACTAGGCCTTATTAGAACATAACTTTCCAAGTTATCTGATCCTATGGAATTTGCACCTTTCATTGTCCTTGAGCTATTTGTAACTCTGTTAAACTGTACATAACTGACAGCAATGCAAATGATCCTCATCTATAAATAGGCAAATTAATTCTGTCTGGTGGAGAGACAATTGATTCACCTCCAAGCCAGAGTAGCATGTATTTGAAATTGACTTCATGGAACGTGTGTGTGCATGTGTCTGCTCTTTAAATTTTCCTTTGAGCTGGTTGTAACGTCCTACTGGTTCCCTCATTCATTAATAAAATACTTTACATTTGTATGAGTCATGATTTTATCTTTAAAAAATTATTTTTTGGCCAGGAGCAGTGGCTCACACCTGTAATCCCAGCACTTTGGGAGGCTGAGGTGGATGGATCGCTTGAGTCCAGGAATTCAAGACCAGCCTGGGCAACATGGCGAAACCCCATCTCTACAAAATGTACAAAAATTAGTCAGGCATGGTGGTGCATGCCTGTGGTCCCAGCTACTTGGGGGGCTGAGGTGGGAGGATCGTTTGAGCCCAGGAGACACAGGTTGCAGTATGTCAAGATCATGCCACTGCACTCCAGCCTGGGTGACAGAGCGAGACTCTGTCTAAAAAAAAAAAAAAAAAAATCCTTTAATAGCTACAAACAAGTTAAAAGTCCAAAAATGGTGCCAATACTCTGTATTAGCTGTTCTAAGAAGTAAAGAAAAAGATTCCAGGTCAATAATTCATCCAACCCCAAACACTTTGAAGTCTGCTGGCAAGAAGGACAATCAAGTCTCAATTTTCACCTCTTTACCCTGCTCCATGGGAAAAGACGGCCTCCAGCTTCCTCATCACTTTTACTGGTTCTGATTTTAGCAATTCTTAAATTTTATCAATAATCCAAGGAGAAAGAAGAACTGAGGGCCCCCCTTCTCCCCTGACTCTGACAGATGTGACCCCTGAATTATGCAAAAAGGGTTCTCTTAAGGCTGGAGACACCCCAGGAGCACAGCCAGCAGAGGGGAAAACAGAAATGGACCAAGTCACTGTAAGATGGGACCGATGAGGCCGGGCGTGATGGCTCATGCCTGTAATCCCAGCAGTTTGGGAGGCCAAGGTGGGCAGATCACTTGAGGTCAGGAGTTAGAGACCAGCCTGGCCAACATGGTGAAACCCTGTCTCTACTAAAAATATAAAAATTAGCAGGGCGTGGTGGTAGGTGCTTGTAATTCCAGCTACTCGGGAGGCTGAGGCCCGAGAATTGCTTGAACCCAGGAGGCAGAGGTTGCAGTGAGCTGAGATCACACCACTGCACTGCAGCCTGGGTGACAGAGCAAGATTCCATCTCAAAAAAAAAAAAAGATTTAATAGGGAAAAAAGCATGTCATCTATCATTAATAATTTTATACTGATTACATATTGAAGTAATATTTTTCATTTGTTTTTCCTTTATAGAGACAGGATCTCACTATGTTGCCCAGGCTGACCTCGAACTGCTGGCTTCAAGTGACCCTTCTGCCTCAGCCTCCCAAAGTACTAGGATTGCAGGCGTGAGCCACTTTGCCTGGTCAATATTTTGGATATATTGGATTAAATAAAATATACTATCCAAATTCTACTTTTTACTTTTTAAAACATGGCTATTAGAAAATTTTCAGTTGCATGTATGGCTTACGTATTTCTGTTGGATATCTCTAGGTTAGACGGTGTGTGCAATGGCTTTGAGAAGGGTAAGATTATTGCAGCAGAGCCTGGTCAGAGACTTTGGTAGATCCAGTGAGAAAAGAAGGCTTAACTAACTGGTCTTTTGGCAGTGGAGATGGAAAGGACATAGCTAAATGAGAGAGAGTTAAGAGGTGGAGGTGGCCATTACGTTTTTTTTTGTTTTTTGTTTGAGATGGAATCTTGCTCTGTTGCCCACGCTGGAGTGCAGTGGCACGATCTCCGCTCACTGCAAGCTCTGCCTCCCTGGTTCACGTCATTCTCCTGCCTCAGCCTCCTGAGTAGCTGGGACTACAGGTGCCTGCCACCACGCCTGGCTAATTTTTGTATTTTTAGTAGAGACGGGGTTTCTCCATGTTGGTCAGGCTGGTCTCAAACTCCTGACCTCAAGTGATCCACCCACCTCGGCATCCCAAAGTGCTGGGATTACAGACGTGAGCCACCGTGCCCGGCCTTCTCTATTAAATCTTTAAAATTCAGGGTGTATTTTGTATTTACGCATATTTCAATTCGTACCAACCACATTTCAAGCGTTCAATGGCCACAGTTATAACTGTTCCCCATGTCATTTAGAAAAATCCAAATTCATCAGTCTAACAAACCAACCCCTCCCCAGCCTGGGTCCCCCTCACCCTGCCCCATTTGTCGAATCACTTGCCCTTCCCTTCCATACCTTTGCCTGGTGAACTACACTTGACTCACCTCTTACCACCCCTTTCTGGGCTGGACCCTGGCACCTGGGATATTCCTTTGCCACAGGCACACCCTCCTTATTCCAGGCATTGGCCATTCAGCATCTTACAGCAATGTGCCCCTTTCCCAAATGGCCACAAGTGCTTCCTGCCAAGCCCACTATTCCCAGGCCTTTATCACAGCCCCTGGCTCAGGTGGTCCAATGGTTTGAGTACTTCTGTCTGCCCCATTCCAAACCCTTACTCCCAAGAGCTCTGGGAGCTCTTCGGAAGCAGAGATTTTTGTCTTATTTATGTCTGTCTAATAGTACCTGGCCCACCCTAGGCACTCAAGTGTATATAAAGTATGGATTTTTTTAAAAGGGGTGAATGATAGCATTTTTACCAACATCTAGTTACTGATCTTGATCTAACTTTCAAGTTATTTAGCCAACTCTTAATCTCAAGTTATACGCATTTCTAGGGCTTGGCCTGAAAATGGGTGAAAGAAAGTAGACAAGCTGAGGAAGCAACTACCACTGGAAGACTCATTGTTTCTGGGTTGTTTTTTTTTTTACTGGCACAAAAATCTTTTAGCCTTAAACTGTTTTTCACAGTGGTGCTGGAATAAACGGGAAACCACAAAAATGAAGGCTTCCACTGCACCAGTCATCAAATCGCAGTGGCAGCAAAGAAAACATCCAGAACTATCCACATCTGATTAAACTCTGAACATTTTAAGTGTTTACTAACTCATTTAATTCTCAGACTTATCCATTCATTTGAAATTGTCAGCAACAAAATTCTGGCTTAACAGTATTTCCTATAGCCTTCTCTAGCCTTCACTGAAGATCTCCAGTCTCCCTTTGCAGGCCTCATGGAATGGCTGTTCTTTTATTTTAATCAGAAAGCTTTATAAAAATAATCACTATGACCCTCAGCTTCAATCCCAGTTGGGACTTTTTCTTTGCCTGAAAAGTGTTTCTTGAAAGATACTGGCTTGACAGATACAAGCCTCTCTCTTTCTGAACGTGTTAATCAGAAAGCAGACAACTTCAATAATAATTACAGAATCCTGGTTTTCATTTTACACTGTTCTAGGCAAAAAGATTGGCAAAGCCTCTTATGGTTTCCCCAACTTTTACAAAAATCTGTCTCCTAAGCAAAAGCTTCTGTTTCCTAGTAGCAATAGATAGTCTACTTAAAGTTAAAAAAAGAAAAAGTAATTACAATGGCATTTTATTTCCATACTTTCTCTCCAATAGTTTCCACCTCAAATAGTCTAGTTTTGTGTGTGTGTGTGTGTGTGTGTGTGTGTGTGTGTGTATAAATTTTCCCCATGGATTCCATGTTTTCAAAAACTTGACCTTACAAACTATATTAGTAACCCATTTTTTTCTTTTTTTTTTTTTTTTTTTTTTGAGACGGAGTCTTGCTCTGTCACCCAGGCTGGAGTGCAGTGGCACCATCTCGGCTCACTGCAAGCTCCGCCTCCCGGGCTCACGCCATTCTCCTGCCTCAGCCTCCCGAGTAGCTGGGACTACAGGCGCCCGCCACCACACCCAGCTAATCTTTTGTATTTTCAATAGAGACGGAGTTTCACCATGTTAGCCAGGATGGTCTTGATCTCCTGACCTCGTGATCCGCCCGCCTCAGCCTCCCAAAGTGCTGGGATTACAGGCGTGAGCCAACACCCCCGGCCCATTTTTTTCTTTTATTAAACAAATACGTACATTCAACTGTGTGCCAGACCCTGGTTTAGACATGGGACACGGCAGGGAACTTGAAAGCTAAGTCTTTGCTCCTGTGGAGCTGACCTTCCAGCTGGATGGTCAATGCTCCGGAGAAGAATCAAGCAGGGTGAGAGGGGTCAATAGTGTCAACAGTAAGGCAGAGTGAGGTGGGGGAGTGTTCTATTCCAGATGCGGGGGATAGGGAAGGTCTCTTTTGAGCAGGAACCAGAAGAACAGAGCCAAGTGGGAATCTCTTTGAGCCTATTCTGGTGCAGGAGGCTGCCTAATTTAAAAAATAAAAATAGCTAAGTGGGCATTTTCAGGAAGGGGGTGAGGGATGAGAGAATAAACCCTGAGTGCAAAGATGACAGGTGCATATTAATCAAAAGCTTACTGAAAGCTCTGATCAACCTGAAGTAATCAGTATTATAAAATTCCAGTCAGAGGGAAGAAATTTTACTTCATTCTGCTTAATGTAAGCAGAAATCTGCCTTATTCTGCTTACTGTCATTTAGAGTATAGACTTTTTGAAATATAATTAGTACCCAGGCCCTCTTTTTTTTGTTTGTTTTTGAGACAGAGTCTCCCTCGGTCGCCCAGGCTGGAGAGCAGTGGCACGATCTCAGCTTACCGAAACCTCCACCTCCCCGGGTTCAAGCGATTCTCCTGCCTCATCCTCCCGAGTAGCTGGGATTACAGGCACCCACCACCAAGCCCAGCTAATTTTTTTTTTTTTTTTTTTTTTTTTTTTGCATTTTTAGTAGAGTCTGGATTTTACCATGTTGGCCAGGCTGGTCTCGAACTCCTGACCTCAAGTGATCTGCCTGCCTCGGCCTCCCAAAGTGCTGGGATTACAGGCGTGAGCCACTGCACCCCCCAGCCCTCATTCTAACTCTCAATCCCCCATTACTACCTTAATAAACTCTAGTGATCCCAGGACCCCACTCTGAAAACCAGTGATAGCCAGCATCAGGAGAAAAGGCCACACACGAGAGGCATTGCAATGAAGCCCGAACACCTCCACCCACCCACTGCTTTAAGTTGAGAATTTTTCACAAAAATCCTCCCCCATCAAGAAGTTAAACTGTTTAAAAATAGGATAGTTTCCAAATACTTAAACAAGCAGTATCTTCTCCCCCCGGAGGTGTCACTTTCTGAGCTTGAGCCCTTCTACTTATCAGCCTCTTCTCCAGCCTGCTGCAGCCCTGCTCTAGAGCCATGCTCTGGAGGTCAAAGTTTAAGTCAGCAGACAGGCCAAAGTCATCCCCCTGAGCAGGGGTTCCTGCTCTCTTCCTCTCTACCTCTCCCAGTCTATATCCTTCCTCCTTCCTGGAGCCCTGAGGCCCCACCTTGCCAATAAGCCCAAATCCCATCTCATCTCCCCTTGCTTGTTACTTCTCTTGTACACACAGCCTGTTCTCCAGGAATCACCTTATTTTCCAAACAAAAATATCAGGGTATATTGTGAGCACATGGGTACTGTTACATGAATTGCTATAATTTCAACGCTTAGAATACTTTGCAATTTATAGTAAAATAAGTATTTAAAATTTAGGATTATACTTATATATGGTCTGATGAGGCAGCACAGGAAATTGAGACTGTCTGGGAAAATGTATTATCTGTGATCACTTCTGCTCTATTCTCTAATAAGTAACTTTATTTTCCAAAGGAAACCCATGTCATCCTGCAAAAAGCGTTTGGGGTTACTTCCAGAAATAAGGATGCGAGAGTCAGTGATAGCAGCTATAGGTTGAAGACCCCATGCTGGTATTTCCAGGCTATTTCAATGGCTCAGGGAAGACCGCTGTGGGGGAAGAAAAAAAAAAAAAATCAACCCCAGCTTCCATACATATCTCAGTCCTTAATGGGGTAGGCCACACGTGTGGTGCTGCTCAAGTCTGTACAGCATGACTTTAGGCTGGAAAGAGCTCTCTCCCAGGCACCCAGGTATGCATTCATTCTACCGAGAGAGAAGCATCCTGACACATAGCCCTATCCTTACCTCTAAGCATCCTTTGGAGTGCCATAACCTGGGAAAGATTCTTACTGATTTCCTCTTCGTTTGTTTTTTGAGGCAGGGTCTCACTCTATCGCCCAGGCTGGAGTGCTGTGGTGCAATTTTGGCTCACTGCAACCTCCGTCTCCCAGGTTCAAGCGATTCTTGTGCCTCAGCCTCCTGAGTAGCTGGGACTACAGGCATGTACCACCACACCCGGACAATTTTTTGTATTTTTAGTAGAGATGCTGTTTCACCATGTTACCCAGGCTGGTCTCGAACTCCTGAGCTCACGCTATCTGTACACTTTGGCCTCCCAAAGCGCTAGGATTACAGGCATGACCCACCGTGCCTGGCCTGATTTCTAAGTAAGAACAAAGTTCCAGAGCAGGGCACGGTGGCTCATGCCTGTAATCCCAGCATTTTGGGAGGCCGAGGCGGGCGGATCACGAGGTCAAGAGATCGAGATCATCCTGGCCAACATGGTGAAACCCCATCTGTACTAAAAATATAAAAGTTAGCTAGGCATGGTGGCACATGCCTGTAGTCCCAGCTAGTTGGGAAGTCTGAGGCAGAAGAATCACTTGAATCCAGGAGGTGGAGGTTGCAGTGAGCCGAGATTGCGCCACTGCACTCCAGCCTCGGTGACAGACTGAGACTCTGTCTCAAAAAAAAAAGAACAAAGTTCCTCCAAAGTTGTGCAGAAAGAATTAATTTAGCCCTGTAGTCCAGGAGGAGCCATTAAGACTTACAGAGGTCACCATTTCCCAGTTGTCTGTACCTGTGGGTAAGCACACTGGGAAACCTGGAATAAACTGAGACCTTCAGATATGTTGTGGGGGAAAATGTCAACCAAGTCTGTATATTTTTTTTTTGGAATGTTCAGAAATGTGGTGGTCTTGTCCTCTGATGTAGTAAAAGCACTCCCTGAAATTTAACCAAAAATAATAATTCAAAAGAAGAATCCAGGCTACACTCATGAGGACATTTATTGACGCATCTTCCTAATAGCAAAAAACTAGAAACCGTAATCACCAGACTTTGCCACAGGGGATCATATGTAGCCTTTAGAAAGGAACAAAATCCCAAGTTCTTTTCATTTGAGTCTGTCCTAATACAATGATTATTTTTCTGATTTCTAATTTTCTTTAATGCTACAACATTTTCACTAACAAAATGAGGGTAAATTTCCTTCAAATGGAAGAAGTTTTCCATTAGCATCAACAAATTTATTAAGCACCCACTATTGTGTAGAATGCTTGTTTTTTTTACAGAAAAGTGCATTTTAAAACAATTTAAGCTTCAAGTTTGTCCAAGTGGTCTGTATTATTTAAATCATTCTTCCCAAGGGCCTCCAAATTACAAAGAAAGTTATGAAAAGTTAAAGATTACAGTCAGTATATGAGCTTTAAGGCTATACTAAGGTAGAGCTAGTAACATCTACTATTTTAGTAATTTTTGAATAGAAGGTACTTGCATGTGGTATAAAATTCAAGGGCTGGGAGCAGTGTGGCTCATGCCTGTAAACCTAGGACTTTGAGAGCTGAAGGCAAGAGGATCGCTTGAGCCCAGGAGTTTGTGACCAGCCTAGGCAACATAGCGAGACACTGTCTCAAAAATAAAATAAAATACAAAAGGTACAAATAGTTATACAGCACAAAATGTCTCCCTGCTACCCTGGCCCTCAGCCACCCAGTTCCCCAACTTGTATCATTCCAGAGATATTCTGTATCACCATAAGTCTGTTCAGGTTGCTATAACCAAATACCGTAAAATAGGTAATTTATAAATAGAAATTTATTGCTCATAGTTCTGGAGGCTAGAAAGTACAAGATCCAGGTGCCAGCAGATTCAGTATCTGAGTGAGGGCCCATTCTTCACAGATGGCACTTTCTATGTGTCCTCACATGGCAGAATGAGCAAGGACACTCCCTTCAACCTCTTTTAAAAGGGCACTAATCCCATTCACGAGGGCTGAGCCCTCATGACTTAATTACTTCCCAAAAAGCTCCACCTCTTAATACTATCACACTGGGTGTGGGGTTACAACATCTGAATTTTGGGGGAACACCAACATTCAGACCATAGCAACCTCCAACAGGCTTTGATGACGTGGTGTCTTGAGACGCTGAGCTAGGGAGCATGGTGGGCTCACCAGCACCGTAGTACTACCATTATCCCCAACTTAAAATCCCCAAGTGAGAGACCTGCAGGAGATCTGCTTGTTGCCTGAGTGAACAAGTAACTTGCCAAACGTCTCAAGGCCAATAAAAGATACAAAGTCCATCATCCTCTCAGAAACACTCCCCTCAACACACACACACACACACACACACACACACACACACATTCTACCCTAAACAAGGGTGACTTCATGTCCTGTTATTCTCTCTCCCTGGAACATACCTCCATCAACCACCACTAGCCCTTTGCCTGGCTAACTTGACTTTCCATATGAAGTTTAGAATCAGCATTCTTCTACCTACAAAAAAACCTTGCTAGGATTGTATTAAACCTATAGATCATTTGTGGAGAACTAATATTTTAACTATATCGAGTTTTCCAATCCCAATGAACACAGAATGCCTGTCCACTTATTTTGGTTATCTTTGATTTCTTTCTTCAGTGTTTCGTAGTTTTCACTGAGCAGATCCTAAACGTGTTTTGTGAGATTTATATCTAAGAATTTCATTTTTTTCGGTGCTGTTATAACTGATGCTGGTTTTTTGTTTTAATTTCCAATGATTTATTGCTAGGATGTAAAAATACTACTGATTACTGTGTGTTGACCTTATATCATGTAACCTTGCTAACTCACTTAGTTCTAGGAGGATTTTTATATATTCCCATGTGATTATTTACCTAGATAATCACGCCATATGCAAATAGGAACAGCTTTATTTATTTCCATTCTGTATGCCTCCTATTAATTTTTTTGCAATGTCTAGGACTCCAGTGTCATCTTGAATATGAGTGATGACAGCAGACGTCATTGCCTGCTTCCCATCATAGGGGGGAAGCATTCATTATTTCCCCACTAAGTATAATGTTAGCTGTAGTTTTTTTGTAGATGCCCTTTTTCAGGTTGAAGAAGTTCCTTTCTCTTCCAAGTTTGCTGACAACATTTATTATGGAAAAGTACTGAATTTTGTCAAAAGTTTTTCTTTGTGCATCAAATGATATAATCATGTGGCTTTGCGTTTTATTTTGTTTTTGAGAAAGGGTCTCACTCTGTTGCCCAGGCTGGAGTGTAGTGGTACAATCATGGCTCACCGCAGCCTTGACCTCCTGGGCTCAAGCAATTCTCCCACCTTATCCTATAGCTGGGACTACAGGCATGCACAAGCATGCCATGCTAATTTTTGTATTTTTTGTAGAGAAGCGGCTTCACCATGTTACCCAGGCTGGTCTTGAACTCCTGGGCTCAAGCAATCCACCTGCCTCAGCCTCCCAAAGTGCTGGGACTACAGACATAAGCTACTGTGCCTGGCCTGTTGTTTTAAGCTGTTAATATGGTGTACACCTATAACATTTACTTTCAAAAACTGCACCAACCTTTTGTTCCCGGGATAAATCACAATTGGTTTGGTGCATTACTCTTTCTACATTATGCTGGGTTTTATTTTCTATATGGTATTTTGTTGAGGGTTTCTGTGTCTGTGTTCATATGAGGAATATTGGTCTGTAGTATCATTTTCTTGAACAGTCTTTGTGTGGTTTTGTAAAACACATGTATACTCTATACTTAACTTCTTTTAAGGTCGTGGATTATAATTTCACTATTTTTAATCATCAAAAAAACTTAAGAGTAATTATAACTTTGCTTTTCTGCTAGAACTTATTTGACTCCAAGTCCTTGATCAGGAAGACAACTCCAAAAGATAAGAATCTTCCTAAAGGAAAATGGGACTGTTTTACAAGAAGCCACAGAATGGTGGATCTGAGAATCCAAAATAGAGAAACCCACTGCTTCATCTACCCTTATGCGCTTGTACATGCATGACTTCAGGGCTAAATGGGAGCCAGGAGTACAAAGCAATCTTCAGTAGTAAACAAAACGCAGAACCCTTCAGGGTTTGACCAGGGTCATTGTGTTTCTGCCTGGTCATTTGACCAGCTCTTACTAATCAGGAACCCAGCTGAACCTCAACTGAACCAGCCCCTCCAACAGAACTGAGGAGATGTGGGGCTGATAAACGCAGTGCTATGTCTACAGCCAGTCATTTCTCAAAGTTGCAGCTTTGTAAATGTGGCTATATTTGTGTTGTAGATGATTTCTATCATGTATTACTGCCCCACCCCTGCACATCCTCCAGAGAACAGCAACCAGCCAGGGATTCTGCTGACTGGCTTGAGATTAAAAAACTAACAAGGTTTCCATCAAATAAAAGATATGCCATTACCCACCCCTGAAGTGCAAATACTCACATTTGTTTTTGAGTTACATAGGAAAGCAACTATCAAACATTAACCTCTTAATTCTTACAATTCCTAAAATGCTCAGTCATTACCACCCATACTGTACAAATGAGGAACTCAGATGTGATGAGACTAAGAGGCATCAAAATCAGCAGAGCTAAAATTTGCGTTTAAACATTTCCAGGTCAGGCGCAGTCACTCACACTTGTAATCCCAGCACTTTGGGAGACCAAAACAGTAGGATTGCTTGAGCCCAGGAGTTCGAGATTAGCCTATAGTTTGAGGCAACATAGCAAGACCTCCTCTCTACAAAAATAAAAAAAATTAGCAGCGCCTAGTGGCGCATGCCTGTAGTCCTGGCTATTCAGGAAGCTGAGGCAGGAGGCTCCCTTGAGCCCAGAAGTTCGAAGTTACAGTGAGCTACGATCATGCCACTGCATTCCAGCCTGAGTGACAGAACAAAAAAATCTGTCTTTAAAAAAAAAAATTCCGGCCGGGCGCGGTGGCTCAAGCCTGTAATCCCAGCACTTTGTGAGGCCGAGACGGGCGGATCACGAGGTCAGGAGATCGAGACCATCCTGGCCGACACGGTGAAACCCCGTCTCTACTAAAAAATACAGAAAACTAGCCGGGCGAGGTGGCGGGCGCCTGTAGTCCCAGCTACTCGGGAGGCTGAGGCAGGAGAATGGGGTGAACCCGGGAGGCGGAGCTTGCAGTGAGCTGAGATCCGGCCACTGCACTCCAGCCTGGGCGGCAGAGCGAGACTCCAACTCAAAAAAAAAAAAAAAAAATTCCTATTACCCATCTTTTGTTATTAAAAAGTCCTACACACGGCCGGGCATGGTGGCTCAAGCCTGTAATCCCAGCACTTTGGGAGGCCGAGACGGGCGGATCACGAGGTCAGGAAATCGAGACCATCCTGGCTAACACGGTGAAACCCCGTCTCTACTAAAAAATACAAAAAACTAGCAGGGCGCAGTGGCGGGCCCCTGTACTCCCAGCTACTCCGGAGGCTGAGGCAGGAGAATGGCGTAAACCCGGCAGGGGGAGCTTGCAGTGAGCTGAGATCCGGCCACTGCACTCCAGCCTGGACGACAGAGCCAGACTCCGTCTCAAAAAAAAAAAAAAAAAAAAAAAAGTCCTACACAAATATATAGTCAGAAAGTCATCTAGGCATGGGAAGGGCTCAAGAAAGGGATGTGGATCAGGTGTGGTGGCTCACGCCTGTAATCCCAGTTTGCCACCAACCTGGGCAACATATAATGAGACTCTGTCTCTATTCATTTAAAAAAAAAAAGAATTCACACAAGGAGGAAGAAGATAATTTAAATCAGTTCATTCTCCCCAACTAAGAGATACGTACAGGTTTCATTTTGAAAAGATATAGGACAAGGTAAGTGACTCATGCCTGTAATCTCAGCACTTTGAGAAGCTGAAGAGGGAGGGCTGCTTGAGCTCACGAGTTCGAAACCAACCTCGGCAACATAGGGAGACCCTGTCTCTACAAAAAATTTAAAAATGAGCCAGGCATAGTGGCACACACCTGTAGTCCCAGCTAGTTGGAGGGCTGAGGTGGAAGGATCGCTTGAGCCCAGGAGGTCGAGGTTGCATTAAGCTATGACTGTACCACTGCACTCCAGCCTGGGCACAGAGCAGGACCTTGTCTCAAAAAGAAAAAGAAAAAAAGAATCTATGCAACTGCACAGTTTAATTTTTTCGTAATGTTTCAGATTAGCTTTACTATCAAATCACATTCCATTAAAAATACCAATTTAACTTAAATCATAAGGAATTAAACTATCTTTAGCCGGGCACGGTGGCTCAAGCCTGTAATCCCAGCACTTTGGGAGGCTGAGACGGGCGGATCACAAGGTCAGGAGATCGAGACCATCCTGGCTAACACGGTGAAACCCCGTCTCTACTAAAAAATACAAAAAAAAAACTAGCCGGGCGAGGTGGCGGGCGCCTGTGGTCCCAGCTACTCCGGAGGCTGAGGCAGGAGAATGGCGTAAACCCGGGAGGCGGAGCTTGCAGTGAGCTGAGATCCGGCCACTGCACTCCAGCCTGGGCGACAGAGCCAGACTCAGTCTCAAAAAAAAAAAATAAACTATCTTTAATTCAAATATATAATTATGTTTTTTGGTGATATTTTAACAAAGTTTCTTTAGAGACAGGCATTGTTAGCACTATGACAGCTAACATTTATTGAACATCAATTAGATGCCTGATACGGTAGGTACTAACTTACACATATTATTTCATTTTCTTAATCCTTTGAGGGAGGTATTGGCAGGCTCATTTTACAGAAAAATCTCAGCCTTAAGGTTGACTATTTATTGAAAGCTGGTTGCTAGCACCTGTGTGAGGTTTGTTTTTGGTTTTTGAGACGGAGTCTTGCTCTGTCACCCAGGCTGGAGTGCAATGACATGATCTCAGCTCACTGCAACCTCTGCCTCCCAGGTTCAAGTGCTTCTCCTGCCTCAGCCTCTGGAGTACCTGGGATTACAGGCACCCGCTACTATGCCCGGCTAATATTTTTGTATTTTTGTATTTCACCGTGGTGTCCAAGCTAGTCTTGAACTCCTGACCTCAAGTGATCCAGCCACCTCGGAATCCCAAAGTGCTGAGATTACAGGCGTGAGCCCGGCCTGTTGCAAGGTTTTTTAACACTGAAAGGATATAGAAAGGTAAGTCTCAAACTTTAACGTACACATGGATCACCTGGGGAATCTTGTTTAAATGCAGGTGACTCCGAAGTTCTGGGGTGCGGCCACTGATTCTGCATTTCTAACAAGCCCTGAGGTGATGGCAATGCTGCTGGCCGAAGGCCAAACTTGGAATAGCAAGGATCTACAGGTTGCAATAGGCCACAAAAAACATCACAAAAAAGTCTACAGCCCAACACGGGGGCTCACGCCTGTAACCCCAACCAACACTTTGGGAGACCAAAGTGGGCAGATCACTTGAGGTTGGGAGTTCAAGACCAGCCTGGCCAATATGGGGAAACCCTGTCTCTACTAAAAATTACAAAACTTAGCTGGGCGTGATAGCAGGTGGCTGTAATCTCAGCTACCCGGGAGGCTGAGGCAGGAGAATCACTTGAACCCAGGAGGTGGAGGCTGCAGTAAGCCAAGATCATGCCACTGCACTGCAGCCTGGGCAACAGAGCAAGACCCCATCTAAAAAAAATTTAAAAATCTAAAAAAACTAAATTTATGGTCGGTTGCAGTGGCTCATGCCTATAATCCCAGCACTTTGGGAGGCTGAGGCAGGTGGATCATCTGAGGTCAGAAGTTCAAGACCAGCCTGGCCAATATGGCGAAACCCCATCTCCACTAAAAATACAAAAATTAGCCAGGCGTGGTGGCAGGCGCCAGTAATCCCAGCTACTAGGGAGGCTGAGGCTGGAGAACTGCTTGAACGCAGGAGGCAGAGGTTGCGGTGAGCCGAGATGGAGCCATTGCACTACAGCCTGGGCATCAAGAGCGAAAGTCCGTCTCAAAGAAAAAAAAAAAAACGCACACACACAACTAAATTTATTTTTAGACATGGGATCCTGCTATGTTGCCCAAGCTGGAGCACAGTGGCTACTCCCAGGCACCATAATGGTTCCCTGTGACCTTGAACTCTTAGGCTCAAGCAATCCCCCTACCTTAGCTTCCTGGGTTTTAAAAGTCAAATTTTTCTCAAAACCACAGAGTTAGAACTTACTTATATTTCTTGATGGATTCTGAGTTTTGTAACATCTCAGAAGTATCTTCATAATGACTTCTTATTTTCTTTTCCAGTTTAAATTTAGAGTCCAATTTCTTGGAGTTTTGTGGGATTTTTATCAAGGCTGGGAAGCCAACTACACCAAAACCATTTCAAGTTGCCATACCCTTGAAGCGGGTCTTTTTCCTTTACTCGCCCACACATATCCTCTCAGGGTTTAAGTTCTAGAGATTAACAGAGTTAGGTGAGATTTTGGGGGCTAGGCCCAAAAGTTCTTCCAGATGAAAAGTACAATTCTAGGCCAGGCATGGTGGCTCACATCTGTAATCCAGGCACACTGGGAGGCCGAGGCAGGCAAATCACCTAAGCTCAGGAGTTTAAGACCAGCCTGGGCAACATAGTGAAACCCTGTCTCTACCAAAGATACAAAAAATTAGCTGGGCATGGTGGTGTGCGTCTGTGGTCCCAGCTACTTGGGAGATTGAGGTGGGTGGGTCTCTTGAGCCCAGGTGGCGGAAGTTGCAGTGAGCCAAGATTGTGCCACTGCACTCCAGCCTGGGTAACAGTTAGACCCAGTGTCAAAAAAAAAAAAAAAAAGAAAGAAAGAGTGAGAAGAGAGAAAGAGAGGGAGAGAGAGAAGAGAAGAGAAGAGAAGAGAAGAGAAGAGAAGAGAAGAGAAGAGAAGAGAAGAGAAGAGAAGAGAAGAGAAGAGAAGAGAAGGAAAGAAGAAAAGAACAACGCTACAACAAAACAATACTTTACCAAAAGGTAACGATAAATGACACCGGCTTCCATCCCTCGACTTAGGTGACAAAGTCCCAGCAATGCAGTAATAACTAACAGTCTACAAACTGGATTTCAGTTATTTTACTAGATTCTTTTAGGGGCAAGTTCTATTTACTTTCAAAATCCCACAGCGCAAACAAAGCAAGGTATTCGACCAAGCCCTGCTCTTTTCTTATTCGTTTCTAATTACCTGTACGGGCTATTGTGCCCATACTCAAACACTGGCTAGCTGCCTCTTTTAAAAGGCAATTGCAGGCCAGGTGTGATGGCTCATGCTTGTAATCCCAGCACTTTGGGAGGCCGAGGTGGGTGGATCATGAGGTAAGGAGTTTGAGACCAGCCTGGCCAACACAGTGAAACCCCATCTCTAATAAAATTACAAAAATTAGCTGGGCGTGGTGGTGGGCCCCTGTAATCCCAGCTACACGGGAGGCTGAGGCAGGAGAATCGCTTGAACCCCGGAGGCGGAAGTTGCAGTGAGCTGAGACTGTGCCACTGCACTCCAGCCTGGGCAACAGAGCTAGACTCCGTCTCAAAAAAAAAAAGAAAAAAGGCAATTGCACACCTCCCTTCACCTCCTACATTCTCTTTGCTAACAGCAATGCCAAACTACAAAACCAATTCATCTTTGAAAACATTCCAGTTTACCAGATAAGATAAATTTAAAATTCTGAAGAGACAGATAATCTGATCCATTTTTCTTTCCATAAAGCCCTTCAAAAATACCCTCCGGCAGTCAGCAGAACAAGCCTTTCACCCAAGAGAGACATAAAACAGCCTATGATTCTGTAATTTACAAACACCAGGACATTTATTTAAAGGGTATCCACACATTATATTATTCCCAAGGAATGCTTATGCACTCAAGTAGGAACAGGAGGACCAGGCCTGGCGCGGTGGCTCATGCCTGTAATCCCAGCACTTTGGGAAACCAAGGAGGGGTGATCGCTTGAGTCCAGTAGTTGGAGACCAGTTTGGGTAACATGGTGAAACCCCATCTCTACCAAAAATACAAAAATTAACCGGGCATGATGGAACGTGCTTGTAGTCCCAGCTACTCGGGAAGCTGAGGTGAGAAGATCACTTGAGCCTGAGAGGTCGAACCTGCAGTGAGCCACGATCGCACCACTGCACTCCACCCTGGGCGACAGAGACCCGGTCTCAAAAAAGAGAGAGAGAGAATGAACAAGAACAAGGCTTCTCTGGCTATGAGACGTCTATAAAGTTTTGAGGCTGGTGGCCTCAGAAGAAGGCCTACCTGTGACAGGGAATGTTGGGGGGGCACACAGGTTTTTCTGAATTAGAGCATGCCCTGTCCACAACAGAACTAAGCAACTGCCCGGAGAGGCATGTTACAAAACCACAAAGCAGGAACAGAGCTGAGAGGCCCCTGCCCAGAACACCCTGGAAGCCAAAACATAGGACCCTGAGAAATTAGCTCCACTACAGACAAGTCCAACAGAAAGTTCTCTGTTTCTGCTACCTCCAAAACTGGCTGCCCTCCCAGATTTAACTCTGGGTACCAATTGGGCAGTGCCAGCCACCGTGCTGGGCGGTGGATTCCGGGATGCCGAGTCTGTCTTCTTGGTTAGAAGGACAAAAACCTCTGCAGTGTAGAGATTGTGGGCAGACCTAGGCTCCCCCACGGCATCAGGGCTACCTGCCTCCATCCAACAAATACTTACTAAGCGCCTACCATATACGCCTGGCACCCAGCTAGATACCAAGGGGGAACCAAGCCACAGTCCCTCGTCTCCGCAGGCAGAAACAGACGAGCACCTTCTGGAGGTTGTGCGGGCCGGGAAAACCTGCCACAGGTTGCTAAGACCAGCCGTACCCAGGAGACAGCAGGATTCCCAGCAGCACCCAGCCCAGTAACGCCACCGACTCCCGCGAGCGAGGGCGGAACGGACAGGTAGGCCCGAGGGCAGGTGCTCAGGTAGGAGGCGCACACCTGAGGCTGCCGGCCTGGGAAGGACAGGCTCTGGCCGAGGGCGGGGTCCCTAAAGGAGGCTGCAGAGTGGCACCGGGACCCCGCGAGGGAGAGGGGGCGCGAGGAGCGGGCTCCGGCCCCGGCAAGCTGGTACGCGGCGGAGGCCCCGCAGCGGGGCGGGGAGGGAGGCGTGCGGCTAGGCCGCCCTCTGGCACCTGGGGCCCCGCCCGGCACCTACCACTTGGGCGACCTTGAGGCGGCCGAGCGCGCCGCGCAGGTAGTCGGGGTCGCAGCGCAGGCCGGCCAGCCCGCGGCGCTGGCTCACCGGCTCGGTGGTGGGCTGGTACGGGCTGCTGGCGCCCGAGATCATGGAGGTGCTCGAGGCCTCGCCCTCGAAGCCGTCCAGCTCCTCGCCGCTCCGCATGCTGCCGCCCGGCCCGGGCCGCCTCGCGCGGCAGGCTCCCGGCGCCAGGAGCGGGCGGGCTCAGCGGGGCCGCCGCATCGCCGCCGCCGCCGCCGCCGTCCAACTGACCGCCCGCGGCCCGCCCGCCGCCGCCGCCGCCTCTCGCCCGCCGCCCGGCTGCGGCTGCGGCTCGGTCCGCTCGGGCTCGGCTCCCGCCGCCTCGGCAGCGGAAAGGGAGGGAGGCGGGAGCCAGCAGAGGGAAGGAGGCGGGAGCCGGCGCGCCGGGCCGGGAGGGGCGGAGCCAGGCCTCAGCCTGCCGCTCGGAGGAGCTCCGCTGCTCGGGCGAGGTGGAGGCGGTGGCGGCGCGGGCCTCGGAGCGGGGCGGGGCGCCGACTCCTCAGGCCCCGCCCCGGCCCCGCCCCCACCTGCGCCTCGAGCCGGAGCCGGAGCCGGAGCCGGAGCCGCTGGTTGGCGCTGGCGATCCCGGCACGCGGGGTAATGGGGTTCAGGCAGCGGGGTCCTGGGGCTGAGGAAAGGGTCGAGGTGGACCTGGAGGCCATGGAGTTGCTTTCCCAGGCGCTGCCTCAGGTTCTTCTTTGGAGAAAGTGGGGTCCTCGAAGCATAGGGTGGGGAGCTTCCCAGTAAAGACCGAGACGGGCTGCTCCACCCGTGTGCCGGGAACAGTGCGTGGCCAGGGTGGGCCTGACTCGGACTCTTGGGCCGACGAGAGGTGGGTAAGTGCCTGGGCTCCCACGCTGAGCGCCTGCAACAAACCGGTTCCGAGGCCAGGGGCGGAGCAGGGCAGGGTGAGGAGCCGCCCCACTGCAGGTTGTCCCCGCCGGCCTGACCCAGGCGACCGGCACATTCCTCTCAGCTGAAAAGCTTTGCTAGCTCTGTCTAGGCATCAAGTAAGGTTAAACACAGATTTTGCCCCGAAGGGCATTAATTAGGGACCAATTTACAATTAAAGTGTGAAGGCTAATTTTAAGCTAAGTAAAACACTGACTTTCTAAGAAGTGTCGCTTTTTTTTTTTTTTTTTTTTTGAGACGGAGTCTCACTCTGCCGCCCAGGCTGGAGTGCAATGGCCGGATCTCGGCTCACTGCAAGCTCCGCCTCCCGGGTTCACGCCATTCTCCTGCCTCAGCCTCCCGAGTAGCTGGGACTACAGGCGCCCGCCACCGCACCCGGCTAGTTTTTTGTATTTTTTAGTAGAGACGGGGTTTCACCGTGTTAGCCAGGATGGTCTCGATCTCCTGACCTCGTGATCCGCCCGTCTCGGCCTCCCAAAGTGCTGGGATTACAGGCTTGAGCCACCGCGCCCGGCCAGAAGTGTCGCTTTTATATTGAACCCTTCCACAACCACAAATAACCCAGAGCTTGCCATGTTCTAGGCACCGAGCAAGGCGCTTGAAGAACGTATCGTTGTTATTGCTGTTTTACAGAAGAAGAGACTAAGGCTGCAGACTGTAAGTAGCTTGTCCAAGGTCACACAGTTCATTGGTGGGCAGAGTCCAGGTTCCTACTTTTTCTTTTTTTAAAAAAAAGTATTTATTATTATCATCATCATTATTTTTGTAGAGATAGGGCCTCACTGTGTTGCCCAGTCTGATCTCGAACTCCCGGGCTCAAGCGATCCTCCTGCCTCAGCCTGCCAAAGTGCTGGGATTACAGGTGTGAGTGACCTTGCCCAGCACTCAACTTTTTCAAAGATGGGAAGGACAGTGACTCTAATACTGTTGTCCTTCTGTATGGGGGCAGGAGAGGAAGCTTGTTTTCAGGACCCCCTCAAATACCAAAATCTGAAGATGCTCTCAAATCCTTTATATAAAATGGTGTAGTATTTACATATAACCTACACACACACCCTCTCGTATACTTTAAATAATTGTTCTACTGTATTTTTGTATCTATATTTGTGTGTGTGTATGTGTTGTTTGGGGGTTTTTTGTGTGTTTATTTTCTGAGACAGAGTCTCGCTTGTCACTCAGGCTGGAGTGCTGTGGTGAGATCTCGGCTCACGGCAACCTCCGCCTCCTGGGTTCAAGCGATTCTCCCACCTCAGCCTCCTGAGCAGCTGGGACCACAGGCATGAGCCACCACATCCAGCTTATTTTTTATTGTTTTTTCCAAATACTTTTTTTTTTTGAGACACAGTCTCATTCTGTCACCCAGTGACATGATCACAGTGCACTGCAACCTCCACCTCCCAGGTTCAAGCAATTCTTCATGCTTCAGCCTCCTGTGTAGCTGGGATTACAGGTACTCACTAACACACCTGGCTAATTTTTGTGATTTCAGTAGAGACGGGGTTTTGCCATGTTGGCCAGGCTGGTCTTGAACTCCTGACCTCAAGTGATCTGCCCACCTTGGCCTCCCAAAGTGCTGTGATTACAGGCATGAGCCACTGCGCCCAGCCTGTTTTTTTCCAAATTTTTTTTTTATCAGCAGTTGGTTGAATCCATAGCTGCAGAACCCACAGATACAGAGGACTGACCCTAAATCAACAAATATTTATTGGGCACTTACTATGGGTTAAGCAATATACTAAGAATTTGGGATAGACAACCAGCCGATGGTGACATTGAGTGGCTGGATGTAGAGTCTTGCCTCTGCTTTCTCCCAAAGTCCCAGTGAAATGACAGTTACAGGAATTTATTTGAGGGGGTGGAGGTGGGCATTAAACTGTTGGGATAAAGAATGGGAAAGGAGACCAGGCACTATGGCTCATGCCTGTAATCCTAGCACTTTGGGAGGCTGAGGTGGGAGTTCACTTGAGATCAAGAGTTCAAAACCAGCCTGACATGTTGAAACCTTGTCTCTACTAAAAATACAAAAAAAAAAAAAAAATTAGCCGTGCATGGTGGCGAGCGCCTGTAATCCCAGCTACTCGGGAGGTTGAGGCAGGAGAATTGCTTGAATCCGGGAGGCGGAGGTTGCAGTGAGCTGAGATCACCCCACTGTACTCCAGCCTGGGCCACAAAAAAAAAAAAAAAAAAAAAAAATAGAATGGGAAAGGAGACAATGGCAACAAAATGTTGGAAGCTGGGAAGCAAATGGGCAAGTGTAACTTAGCAGATCCAAGAAAGCCAAACCCTAAACTGGCAGGGGAAAGGCTGAAATATTATGCAGCGCAGGTTATATCACAGAACAAAAGACTCAGGAATGGGCAGCATCAAGTAAGTGTAGAGTTAGGGGGTGAAGGCAAGCGTAATAAACAAGAAGATCAAGTGAAAGTCTTTTAAAGAAGCAAGTGGATCCCTAGATCCCTTTTCACACCCATCCCCCAAGGCTGGAGCTTTGTTCTGTGGAGAGGGTGAAACAGAAGGCCTCTTAGTTAGAGATCACTAGGCACAGTTCAGGGAAGGAATAGTGTACTAAAAACAGGTGGAATAAGTGAAAGTTTGCTTGCTGAATGAGACCCCCCAGACATCCTTCCCTAGATCATGGTAGCCAAGACCTCACATTCTCTCTGGAAAACATGATTAGCACAAGAAGAAAGACCTAAAGATCCTGACAATGGAAGTACCCCAAAGTGGAGCCCAGCCAGATCACCCAACACTGAATCCCACAGCTGAGACTTCTCACCTACAGGCACAGAGCTTCCAATGAGCTTTTGGGGACCCTACTTTGAAATATAAATGACAACTAATAGTCACCAAACATTTGAGGAAAGCCTATAACATAACAGAGGTCAAAACCAAGAAACATATGTCATTAAATGTTTACAATGGTATATATATGTGTGTGTGTATATCTACCATTTTATACACATGTATATATCAGTATTCTCAGGTAAACTGAGAAGATACTCTAACCATAAAAAGTTTAGAATAAGGCTGGGCATGGTAGCCCATGCCTGTAATCCCAGCACTTTAGGAAGCCGAGGTGTGTGGATCATTTACAGTCAGGAGTTGGAGACCAGCCTGGCCAACATGATGAAACTCTGTCTCTACTAAAAAAAAAAAAAAAAAAAAAAATTAGCCCAGAGTGGTGGTGCATGTCTGTAGTCCCAGCTACTCAGGAGGCTGAAGCAGGAGAATCACTTAAGCCCAGGAGGCAGAGGTGGCAGTGAGCCAAGATCGCACCGCTGCACTCCAGCCTGGGTGACAGAGCAAGACTCTGTCTCAAAAAAAGTTTAGAATAAGGCTGAGTGCGGTGGCTCACGCCTGTAATCCCAGCGTTTTGGGAGGGTGAGATGGGCAGATGGCTTGAGCCCAGGAGTTCGAGACCAGCCTGAGCAACACAGCAAGACCCCATCTCTACAAAATTAAAAAAAAAAAAAAAAGTTTGGAATAAGATGTTACCAAAAAGGAATATTCAGAGAAAAAAAAAACCTCTTAGACAAGCACATGAAAATATGCTCAATGTTATTAGTTGAAGGAAATTAGGGAAATGCAAATCAAAACCACTTCATAACTACTAGGATGGCTATAATAAGAACAACAGGAAATTACAAGTGTTGGTGAGGATGTGGAGAAACTGGAACCCTTATACATTGCTGGTAAGAATGTAAATGGTGTAACTGCTGGGTTCAAAGTTTGGCAGTTCTTCAAACAGTTACATAGAATTACTATATGACCCAGTAATTCCACTCCTGCATATATACCCAAAAGAACTGATAATAGGTGGCCGGGCATAGTGGTTCATGCCTGTTATCCCAGCACTTTGGGAGGTCAAGACAGGTAGATTGCTTAAGTCCAGGAATTCAAGACCAGCCTGGGCAATATGGCAAGACCCCATCTCTACAAAAAATACAAAAAACTAGCCGGGTGTGGTGGCACGTGCCTGTAGTTCCAGCTGCTTGGGAGGCTCAGGTGGGAGGATTGCTTGAACCTGGGAGAGGAAGGTTGCAGTGAGCTGAGATTGTACCGCTGCACTCCAGCCTGGGCGACAGAGTGATACCCTTTCTCAAAAATAAAAAAGAAAATAAAATAAAGAAAAAAATTAATAATACGTGCTGAAACAAAAACTTGTACAAAACATGCAAGGCTCCATGATGCATGCCTGTAGTCCTAGCTACTCAGAAGCCTGAGGCAGGAAGAACACTTGAGCCCAGGAATTCAAGGTTGTAGTTTGCTATGATTGCACCTGTGCGTACTACAAACTCCAGCCTGGCAACACAGCAAGACACCATCTAAACAAACAAAACCTTATTGTTATGCTCTTATTTAAAAAGAAACACAAAAAAAAACCTTCTTCATGAATGTTCATAGCAGCACTATTCACAGTAGCCGAAAAGCAGGCACAAGCCAAGTGTCCTCCATTACCCCATGAAACAGGAGTTCGAGACCAGCCTGGCCAACATGGTGAAAACCCATCTCTACTAAAAATACAAAAATTAGCTGGGCATGGTGGCATGCGCCTGTAATCCCAGCTACTCGGGAGGCTGAGGCAGGAGAAGTGCTTGAACCCGGGAGGCAGAGGTTGCAGTAAGCCAAGATCATGCCACGGCACTGCAGCCTAGGTAACAGAGTAAGACTCTATCTCCAGAAAAAAAAGAAAAGAAAAAAAGAATGTTTGAGGGCCAGGTGCGTTACTCATGCCTGTAATCTCAGCACTTTAGGAGGCCAACATGGGTGGATCACCTGAGTCAGGAGTTTGAGACCGGCCTGGCCAATGTGGCCAAACCCCATCTCTACTAAAAATACAAAAATTAGCGGGGCGTGGCAGTATGCGCCTGTATCCCAGCTACTCAGGAGGCTGAGACAGGAGAATTGCTTGAACCTGGGAGGCGGAGGTTACAGTGAGCTGAGATCGTGCTAGCCTGGGTGACAGAGCGAGACTCCATCACAAAAAGAAAAAAGTGTTTGAGGCCCAGTGTGGTGCCTCACGCCTGTAATCCCAACATTTTGGGAGAAGCCAAGAAGGTGGGCGAATCACTTGAACTCAGGAGTTAGAACAGCCTGGGGAACATGGTGAGACCCTGTCTCTACAAAAAAATGAGTCGTGTATAGTGGCACACCCCTGTCGTCCCAGCTACTTGGGAGGCTGAGGTAGGAGAATCACCTGAGCTCCAGAAGTCAAGACTGCAGTGAGCCATGATCATACCACTGCACTTCAACCTGGCCAACACAGTGAGACCCTGTCTCAAAAAGAAAAAAAAAAAGATTTTTAAAAAAACAAACTTGGCATTTGGTAGGATGGATAGTCCCTGCCAGCGGGGACAGAGCAACAGAGCAATATTCTGTCTCAAAAAATAAATAAAAATTTTTAAAAATAAAGGTGTCAGTATAAGTCTTCATGTCTGAAGGATTAGACTCAAAGATGTAAAAATAAAAACCCATTGTTTTGTGTTTGAAAGAAGCTGATGTCCCTGTCCCTCTCCTTGGTGGCAGGGCCCTGACCAGACTCCTTCAGCAATGTTCCCACATGCCTGGAGGGAGGGGCCAGAGCCTGGGCGAGTTCCAGGGAGGAGTGGTTCAGGGGCGAGAGTTAACTGCTGCTTCTGAAGGAACTCGTCCCTTCAGCCGGAAAAATGCTCTCTGAGTCTCTAAAAATAGTGCTCGTTGGGATTTTCCAGTTTGACATTCCTTTGGTTACAATGACCAAAGACAATCCAAGCCAGTCCACCCTGGGCCCCTAACCAGAGCCTCCGGGGAATCCCAGCTTCTGCGGGACCCCAGTTTGTGGTTCCTGCTGCTTCCAAAATGTAATGATTTGGGGAGGATTCACCTGCTCAGCAGCCACCTCGCTTCTCCCTGGCTGCCCTCCACCTTCTCTCTCCATGGCAGAGGAAGGGGCATGGGTTTCTGGGGAAGAAGGCTGAGTGTGTGGCCACAAGGAAATATGGGACCTGCCTTCACTTACCCTCCAGGACTGGTGTCCATGCTGGGCCTGGCTCAACTAGCCATGTGAACCCCAGGGAGATGCTGAGGTAACGAGGAGGCAACAGACACCTCGTCAGGCATTTGCGGCTGCCCCACCCTCCGGGGCCAGGCACTGGGCCATATCCTGGGCCTTCACAGCTCTCATAGAAGAACTGCGGTGGGAGGGAGTTGTAAACCAAAAGTATCTGAGACGTCTCAATCAATTCAGAAGTTTATTTTGCCAAGGTTGAGGATCCACCCAGGAGACAGGTCTGTGCCTTTCTCTGAAGATGATTTTGAGGACTTCATTATTTAATAATTTTTTGAGACAGACTCTCACTGTCGCCGAGGCTGGAGGGCAATGGTGCCACCTCGGCTTACTGTAACCTCCGCCTCCTGGGTTCAAGTGATTCTGCTGCCTCAGCCTCTCGAGTAGCTGGGATTACAGGCGCCTGCCACTGGCCAACAAGGTGAAACCCCATCTCTACTAAAAATACAAAAATTAGCCAGGTGTGGTGGTGTGCACCTTTAATCCCAGCCACTCAGGAGGCTGAGGCAGGAGAATCGCTTGAACCTGGAAGGCAGAGATTGCAGTGAGCCAAGATGCAGATCGCGCCACTGAACTCCAGCCTGGGCGACAGAGTGAGACTCCGTCTCAAAAAACAACAACAACAACAAAAAAAAAACCCAGGGTTCAGAAAGAGGTGAGTGGTCTGGGTTCTTTCACAAATATGGGCAGGGTCTGGAAGGTATGTGAAGGGCAGGGGCAGGGACAGAGGGACAGGAAGGTTAGGAACTGATTATGAAGATGCCTACAGTCCAGAGAGTCATGAGAGCTGCATTTTGCTCCTTAAGCAGGCGACTGACATGATCAGATTTGGACAAAACAAAAAGCACTGATGAATAATTCAAAGCCTTATCTCCTGATGTCAAATGGGTAGTAGAGACACTGTTGCCGTGAATAATGTATAGAGCCCTTTTAAGGGGAAAAAGGTCTCAGGGACCCCAAGAGAACATCTGCGGGCATCCAGGGCTCCCCAGACCCTTTTGGGGAAACCCTGGAGCAGCCAGAATTGCCCCAAGAGTTCAAGCAGCCAGATTCACGAGCCCCTGAGCAAAGCCTCGAAGGTCGGACTGGCCTCAGTGAGCTATCAGAGTGGGCAGGAAAGCACAATGGGAGGACACAGCAAGGACAGAGGCCAGGAGGCTGGGAGGCTGGGGGAGGAGAAGTGAAAGGGTGGCTGGAAAAACACTTTTATTTTTATTTTTTAATTTTTGAGATGGAGTCCCACTCTATTGCCCTGGAGTGGCACGATCTTGGCTCACTGCAACCTCAGCCTCCCTGGTTCAAGTGATTCTCCTGCCCAGCCTCTCGAGTAGCTGGGATTACAGTTGCCCGCCACCATGCTTGGCTAATTTTTGTATTTTTAGTAGAGATGGGGTTTTGCCATGTTGGCCAGGCTGGTCTCGACTCCTGACCTCAAGTGATCTGTCTGCCTTGGTCTCCCAAAGTGCTGGGATTACAGGCGTGAGCCACTGCACTCAGCCAGGATCACACTTCGTAAAGTAGTGAGGTTGGAGAGGTGTTAGGGGCCACTGTGAAAGGCCTGAATATCATACCACTTTGACTCTTAGCATGCACACATGGGCCGGTTAATTAACTAAATGTATTTATTTGAAAACAATCTCGGCCGGGCGCGGTGGCTCAAGCCTGTAATCCCAGCACTTTGGGAGGCCGAGACGAGCGGATCACGAGGTCAGGAGATCGAGACCATCCTGGCTAACACAGTGAAACCCCGTCTCTACTAAAAATACAAAAAAAAAAACTTAGCCGGGCGAGGTGGCAGGCGCCTGTAGTCCCAGCTACTCGGGAGGCTGAGGCAGGAGAATGGCGTGAACCCGGGAGGCAGAGCTTGCAGTGAGCTGAGATCCGGCCACTGCACTCCAGCCTGGGTGACAGAGCGAGACTCCGTCTCAAAAAAAAAAAAAAAAAAAGAAAACAATCTCAAAATTACAAAAACAAACAAACAAAAGTGGCTCATGCCTGTAATCCCAGTACGTTGGGAGGCCGAGGTGGGCAGATCACCTGAGGTCAGGAGTTCGAGACCAGCCTGGCTAACACGGTGAAACTCCATCTACTAAAAACACAAAACTACAAAAATTAGCTGGGTGTGGTGGCAGCCACCTGTAATCCCAGCTACTTGGGAAGCTGAGCCAGGAGAATCACTTGAACCTGGGAGGCAAAGGTTGTAGTGAGCCAAGATTACACCATTGCACTCCAGCCTGGGTGACAAGAGCAAAACTCCATCTCAAAAATGAAATAAAATAAATAACACCCACATAGTGAAACCCCATCTCTACTAAAAATACAAAAAATTAGCCGGGTGTGGTGGTGGCGGGTGCCTGTAATCCTAGCTACTCAGGAGGCTGAAGCAGGAGAATCACTTGAACCTGGGAGGCGGAGGTTGTAGCAAGCCGAGATTGTGTCACTGCACACCAGCTGGGGTGACAGTGGGAGACTCCGTCTCAAAATAAATAAATTAAATTAAAATTGAAAAAAGAGACACATCTTGCTGTTGCCCAGGTTGGAGTGCAGTGGCTACTCAAAGGCACCATCATAGCTCACTGCAGCCTCAAAACTCCTGGTCTCAAGAAATCCTCCCACGTCAGCCTCCTGAGTATCCGAGTTGACAGGCATGCACTACCATGCCCAGCTCCTTTCTTTAAATTTTTTTTCATGCCTTTATGCGTACAGCTCCTGTCTTTTGACACGTATCTATGGTTCTTTGAGCCCTTTCTTACTTTCTGGCACAGATGTTCCAGGCTCATCTTACACTTTTCCTGTCTCAGCCCTGGAATCAGCCATTTCCCCAAGAAACCCCAGGTTTTTTATTATCATCATTTGTTTTCCTTGCTTCCTCATCCTCTGCCTCTCAGCCCCTATTATTTATTTATTTTGAGACAGAGTCTCGCTCTGTCGCCCAGGCTGGAGTGCAGTGGCGTGATCTTGGTTTACAACCTCCGCCTCCCGGGTTCAAGGGATTCTCCTGCCTCAGCCTCCCAAGTAGCTGGGACTACAGGGTGTGCCACTACACCTGGCTACTTTTTGCATTTTTAGTAGAGACCGGGTTTCGCCATGCTGGCCAGGCTGGTTTCGAACCCCTGACCTTGTGATCTACCCATCTTGGCCTCCCAAAGTGCTGGGATTACAGGTGTGAGCCACCACACCCGGCCCCATTTATTTTTAAGACAGAGTCTTGCATTGTGGCCCAGGCTGGAGTACAGTGGCGCGATCTCAGCTCACTGCAACCTCCACCTCCCAGGTTTAAGCGATTCTCCTGCCTCAATTTCCTGAGCATCTAGGATTATAGGTGCACACCACCACACCCAGCTAATTTTTGTATTTTTGGTAGAGACAGGGTTTCACGATGTTGGCCAGGCTGGTCTTGAACTCCCGACCTCAGGTGCTCAACCTGCCTTGGCCTACCAAAGTGTTGGGATTACAGGTGTGAGCTACCGCGCCCAGCTTATTTATTGATTTACTTATTGAGATGGAGTCTCGCATCGCTTCTTGGCCTTTTGGCTAAGATCAAGTGAGATGGAGTCTCGCTCTGTTGCCCAGACTGGAGTGCAGTGGCACAATCTTGGCTCACTGCAACCTCTACCTTCTGGGGTTTAAGCAGTTCTCCTGCCTCAGCCTCCCAAGAAGCTGAGACTACAGGTGTGCGCCACCCTGCTGGCTAATTTTTGTATTTTTAGTAGAGACAGGGTATTGGCCAGGCTGGTCTCAAACTTCTGGCTTCAAGTGATCTGCCCACCTCGGCCTCCTGAAGTGCTTGGATCACAGACATAAGCCATCACACCTGGCCCCCGATTTATTTTATGAGAGAATGGTATTTAGAAACCAAGATCATGGCATAAGGTGTGCTCATTGCTATTGGGCTGTTGCTGCTCCCAGGCCCTCTCAGGGCAAAAAGCTAAGGGATACATGTGTGCAAACACATACACATATGTGCACACCTCTACATCTACAGGGTCTCACTCCGTCACCCAGGCTGGAGTGCAGTGACCCAGTCATGGCTCACCACAGCCTTGGCTTCCCAGGCTCCAGCAATACCCCAGCCTCAGCCTCAAGACTAGCTGGGATTACAGGTGCATGCCACCACACCTGGCTTATTTTTACATTTTTTGTAGAGATGGGGTTTCACTATGTTGTCCAGGTTGGTCTTGAACTCCCAGGCTCAAGCAATGTGCCCACCCTGGCCTCCCAAAATGCTGGGCTTTGCAAGCGTGAGCCACTGAACCTGGCCTTTTGAAAATTTGTATGCATGAGTGTATTGAAGACCACGGGCTGGGCATGGTGGCTCACACCTGTAATCCTAACAATCTGGGAGGCCAAGGAGGCAGGATTGCATGAGCCTGGGAGTTCAAGACCAGTCTGAACAACATGGCAAAAACCCATCTCTACAAAAAGACACAAAAATTAGCTGGGTGTGGTGGTGCACACCTGTAGTCCTGGCTACTCAGAAGGTTGAGGCAGAAGGACTGCTTGAGCCTGGGAGGCAGAGGTTGTGGTGAGCTGTGATCATGCCACTACACTCCAGCCTGGGCAACAGAGTGAGACCCTGCCTCAAAAAAAAAAAAAAAAAGACACCCAAACCATGCGTTCACACTGATGCCTCCAACTCCAATATAACGCCATATACATTTAACTTATTTGACCAATGCCTGTATGCAGCCCCTCTTCCATCACCTCCATCCGTGCACAGATGCCCTCCTTACCACATGACCCTGCCCTAGGCCACCCCACTCAGACACCCCATGCCTGCTCTACTCTTTGTAGACACCCTCTCCTCTCCACTAGGGGAGGCTACCCATGGGTTTGCTCTCACTCAGCCAGTCTCTGACTCTCTGCACCCCTGCCCCATCCCCAAATAAGTATACCCTCTCCACCCTGCTTGGGTTAATACTCTATGCCAGGCCATTCATCCATTCCTACTCATGGGGACGGACACTCTCCACCCTGCTCAGGTTCCAAACCCTCCTTTGGGTCTCCACAATTCCCCACTCCACCCCCAGGCAGACACCTGCCATGCTCTGCCCACCTAAAGGCTTGAGGGCTTAATTGTTGGGGGAGAAGAGGTTGACAAAGATTTTGGTTTTTATTTTGAGCAGAGAAAAGCTGACTGTGGCATTCAAGACATCAGTTAACTTGTCTGTTGTTCCCAGAATACCAGCCCGATAGGGGGAGGGCCTACCTTGTTCACCTCCCATCACTTGCATTTTGAGTGTCACCAACCCATGCCCACAGTCCCCTGGAAGATGGCTATGGTTACTGAGCAGAAGCAGGGAGGAGGCACCAAGAGGCCACATACCTCAAACATGTGTTTGGATGCCCACACATGCAGATGGCAGAAAGCTGCCTTGCCCAAGAAATCAGGCAGTTGCCAGGTGATGGAATTTATGGTGTGCTGAAAGCTTGTCTGCCCTAAAATAGCTCTCTTGCTCAGTCTCAACTAGCAATTTATTTCTTCAGATTTAAGACCTGGTGTTTAGCACTGCCTGGGCTACCAGCTGACTAGCTAGGGAAAGGTATGCAGACTGGGTAGAGGAAGGCCGCAAGACAGCAGCAATACTTCATTTCTTATTCCCAACTCTGTTCCTGACTTTGTGTAACCTTGGCAAATAATTTCTAAGGCCTTTTCTTTTCTTTTTTTTTTTTGAGATTGAGTTTTTGCTCTTTTCACCCAGGCTGGAGTGCAATGGTGCAATCTCGGCTCACTGCAACCTCTGCCTCCCAGGTTCAAGTGATTCTCCTGCCTCAGCCTCCCGAGGAGCTGGGATAACAGGCGCCTGCCACCACACCCAGCTAATTTTTGTATTTTTAGTAGACAGAATTTCACCACATTGGCCAGGCTAGTCTTGAATTCCTGACCTCAGGTGATCCACCTGCCTCGGCCTCCCAAAGTGCTGGGATTACAGGCATGAGCCACTGTGCCCGGCCTTTTTTTTTTTTTTTTTTTTTGAGTCAAGGTCTCACTGTCACCCAGGCTGGAGTGCAGTGGCTCACTGCAGCCTTGGCCTGGGCTCAAGCAATTCTCAGCACCTCAGCCTCCAGGGTAGCTGGGACCACAGGCATGTGCCACCATGCCTGACTTATTATTTATTTATATTTTTTTGTAGAGACAGAGTCTTACTGTGCTGCCCAGGCTGGTCTCAAACTCCTGGGCCCAAGTCATCCTCCAGCCTCAGCCTCTCAAAGTGCTGGTATTATAGGCATAAGCAACATGCCTGGTCTCTAAAGCCTTTTCAAGAACTGAGGCCTGTCACACAATTTATTCAGGGCTGGTTCTGTTTGGGGACACTGTCTGCAAGCCAGGCACTGTGCTAGGCACACATCCAGCATCCCTGTGAGGGAGGTGAGAATCTGCTCACTGGATGCTGAGATTCACAGAGGTTAGCTGACTTCTCCATGACTACACAACTGTGAAGTTCTGGGGCCACGACTCAAACCCAAGTCGACCTGAAACAAGTTCCCAGCTGAGACAGCCCAGGTGTTGGGCCTCGGGCTATAGGTTACCGGTTTTCTTTTATGTCAGAGCAGTTCTGATTCGGCTCAATGCCAGAAATATTTACGGTTCCAAGTGTAAGGAGAGCCATCTGGCAGAGTGGCCGGTTTGAAGCTGTTCTTGGTGATGATTCCCATGAGGACTCAGCACCAGCAGCAGGCGATGTTTGCTGAACTCCCCTTTGTGACTAGGACTGTACTATCTATCCATGGGCATCAGGGAGAAACCCGCTCCTAGGGAGCAAAAACTCCCAGCATTGTCCTAGTTATCACAAATTCACCAATTCACCAATTCACAAGTGCTTATTTCCTCTGGGGCAGGGATTGTGAGGGGGAAGAGAAGATGGGGCAGGAGAGGTAAAACAGAGGATGAAAGGTACTATCACCAGAGTCCAAATTCCAAGGCTCATAAAAACATGGACCTTTACCAAGCCTCAAAAACCCGGCATGTGAATGTTCTCAAAGGGCGTTCTGTGGGACCTGGAAGATGCCCACAGTCTAAAGATGTGTCAGATCTACCAGTCACCCATAAAACAAATCAAAACCAAAATCTGTCTAATGCAGTGGTTACCAGACTGGGAAAGGGATGGGGGAAGAAAGGATAAGGAAGGCTGGTTGATGAGCATAGTGACAATTAGATAGGAGTAGTAAGTTCTGGTATTCTATCGCATAGTAGGATGACTATGGTTAACAGTAAGGTACTGGGCCAGGCGCAGTGGCTCACGCCTGTAATCCCAACATTTTGGGAGGCCCAGACAGGTGAATCGCTGGAGTTCAGGAATTTGGGACCACCCTGGACAACATGGTGAACCTCATCTCTACAAAAAATACAAAAATTAGCCAGGCATGGTGACATGCACCTGTAGTCCCAGTTACTTGGGAGGTAAGGTGGAAGGATCACTTGAGCCCAGGTTAAGGCTGCAGTCAGCCACGACTGCACTGCTGCACCCCAGCCTGGGTAGCAGAGCAAGACAGTCTCAACATAAATAAATAAAATAAAATACACTTTCTTGACACCCACATAAATTTTCTATATACAAAGCTTGAACAGTTACAGTGTTGTTTCCTATATACACCAAAGTTGAATTCCAGGCTAACATTTGTTAGATTTGAATAGGTAAAAAACAGATTCACAAACTGTGCCAAATATTTTAAATATCAAGGGCAGATGTTAACAGGCCACAAGCTGCACCCCCACTCTTTAAAATAAATTATTGCCTTAAAAAGGCACATAAATTGTTGAACTCTTCCCAAAACAAAAACTTAAATGCTTCACATTGGGTTTGCTTTTTCTAGCAGAACTTTAAATAGTTCTTTAAAGATCCTGCTTGGGTGAGATTTGTGGGGAGGCAGGGCAGGGAGGATGGAGGAGCTCGATGATCACTTAGGAATGTCAGTTAATTCAGTTCTACACAAGAAATAAGTTTGTTACAGAACATTACACATGAAAATATCTTAATATTGTCATTAAATGAATTTTTATATAGGAATGTATTTATTTTTTCTTTTTTTGAGACGAAGTTTCACTCTTGTTGCCCAGGCTGGAGTGCAGTGGCTCGATCTCGGCTCACTGCACCTCTGCCTCCCGGGTTCAAGCGATTCTCCTGCCTCAGACTCCTGAGTAGCTGGGATTACAGGTGCGCGCCACCACGACCGGCTACTTTTTGTATTTTTAGTAGAGACAAGAGTTTCACCATGTTGGTCAGGTTGGTCTCCAACTCCTGACGACCTTGTGATCCTCCCACTTCGGCCTCCCAAAGTGCTGGGATTACAGACATGAACCACCACGCCTAGCCAATATTTTGTATTTTTAGTAGAGATGGGGTTTCATCATGTTGGCGAAGCTGGTATTGAACTCTTGACCTCAGGCGATCCACCCCCATTGGCCTCCCAAAGTGCTAGGATTACAGGCATGAGCCACCATGCCCGGCCAGCAATTTTTTTTTTTTTTTTTTTTTTTGGTGAGACAGAGTCCCACTCCATAACTCAGGCTGGAGTGCAGTGGCACAATCTCGGCTCACTACAACCTCCACCTCCTGGGCTCAAGTGATTCTCCTGCCTCAGCCTCCCCAGTAGCTGGGATTATAGGCACCCACCACCACGCCCAGGTAATTTTTGTGTTTTTAGTAGAGACAGGGTTTTACCATGTTGGCCAGGCTGGACCTGAACTCCTGACCTCAGGTGATCCACCCACCTCGGCCTCCCAAAGTGCTGGGATTACATGCGTAAGCCACTGCGCCAGCCAAATTTTCACATAGTAATTTCGTAACAAGGTTAGAAACATTTGAAAAGCTAGGCTTGTCCCATCTGAAATACTGCCCAAGGTTGGGGAAAGGACTTCTTGACCCACAAAGAATCCACCCCCAATTCCTGGCCTCAAACCCCTGCTGTCTCCTCTCCTTTCAGGCTGAGAGTCCCTCAGCGTCAAGCCCAGGGAGACACTTCTGTGAGCCAGCAGGATGTGCTGTTCATCTCCAGTGGGAGTTTCAGCTGCTTCCTTCCTTGGGCCCTCACCACCACTGCTACTGACCTGTCACTTCTGCCTCCTGGTCAGAACACACCATCTCTCCCTTGTCAATCACAGACAGCATCAAGACAGCACTTGGCATCCTTTCAGCTATCTGCAAGCCTTGCAGGGTAAGGAGTACAATACTAAGTATCTCAGAACCCAGGACTCTGTTGTGGCATCCTGTAGGAGCTGCACCAGGGACCACCACAGTGAACGATCACAGGATATCCATGCCTCTACGCTCTGTTCTCTTTAGAGATGATATTTATACTACAAACTGAAATACCACAACCAAAAAGGGTAGGAGCCAAGAATGAGGTTGCTGGATCAGTGTTAGAGATGACATCCTAGAGATGTTTTCAGGGTTGTCAATCACACCGAAGACCTACCACATGCCAGGAACATGTGTACCTCCTCTAATGTCCACAATGACTACAAAGAAATTTTATCCCTACTTTACAAAGATGGGAAAAGGAGGCCTAAGAGGGGTGAAGCTCCCCAGTTTGGGTTGTTTTCCTATTTTGCTTCTTGATCAATTTCTCATCCATTTGAACTGCACTTGCTTGATTCAAAAGTCACCACAGAATGAACTAGGACTGGAATCCATTAGTGCCCATGCCCTCCCCAACACTCCAACTGCCTCCCTCCACAGGTTGCTCCCAAGCCAGAGGTGGCAGAAGAGAATTCCAGAGAGGTTAGTGGTGTGTGTGAGGGCCCCTAAGGCAGGTCTACAGGCAGGCCAGCCTGCCAGCCTCACAGGCACACCTAGGAACATTTGCACTGGTGAAAGTCTGTTTCAGGGCCTGCCAAGGGCACCTGCCGCAGGCAACACCTAAAGCTCTTCATACCTTAAGAGAAAGTAAATTCCAAGATATGAGTGGAAGACATCTCAACTTGCATTTCCCAGCAAGATACCTGCGACTGCAGTCCCTTCTCCCTTTGTAGAGGATATTGGGTACTTTCTCTCTCTGCCATTCTCTCCACCTAGCAAGAGTGACTCTTCCATTCATTACCACAAGAGGAAAAGTTTGAATAGTAGCACACAGCTGCTTATGACCACAGATGAAAACACTCTCGATTGATACATTTTCCCCATCTGCTTTATTATTTTTTTGAGACACAGTCTCACTCTGTCACCCAGGCTGCAGTGCAGTGGCACGATCTCGGCTCACTGCAACCTCTGCCTCCCAGGATCAAGTGATTCTCCTGTCTCAGCCTCCCGAGTAACTGGGACTACAGGCATGGCTACCATGCCTGGCTAATTTTTGTATTTTTAGTAGAGACGGGGTTTCACCATGTTGGCCAGGCTGGTCTCGAACTCCTGACCTTGTGATCCGCCCACTTCAGCTTCCCAAAGTGCTGGGATTACAGATGTGAGCCACCACGCATGGGTCCCCAATTGCTTTAAATGAGCACAGAGTATCAGCACACCACCATGATTAGTTCAAACTCAGAAGCTAGACTGCCTGCGTTCAAATTCTGAGACCTTAGCAGCTACTTACTTATCCATGTCTTAATTTCCTCATCTAGAAACTAAGACAGATATCAGCAGAGTTGTTGTGAAGTTTAAATCAGTTTGTATAAACCACCTAGAAGAGTGACTGGTGGCTGGGTGCCATGCTTCACACCTGTAATCCTAGCACTCTGGGAGGCTGAGGCGGGCGGATCACCTGAGGTCAGGAGTTCGAGACCAGTCTGGCCAATATAGTGAAACCCTGTCTCTACTAAAAATACAAAAATTAGCCGGGCGTAGTGGTGCACGCCTTTAGTCCTAGCTACTTGGGAGGCTGAGGCGGGAGAATCACTTGAACCCAGGAGGTGGAGGTTGCAGTGAGCCAAGATTGTGCCACTGCACTCCAGCCTGGGTGACAGAGCGAGACTCCATCTCAAAAAAAAATAAAAAATAAAATAAAATTAAATTAAATTAAATTAAATTAAAATTAAAATAGAAGAGTGACTGGTATACAGCAATCTCCAATGTAAGCATTTGCTATTACAATGTTAATGCCCATATCATCAAATAAAATAATCCCCAACACATTTATTCACCAAACTTCCTAACTTAAGACAAAATATAACAATGAATTAATAATCTGTACAAGTGCTGACAGGCAGGCAGATTGGTGTGACCTCTATGGAAGGGATTTTGATATCTAACAACCACAGATGCGCATTTACCTTTTGAGTAGGTAGGTCCACTGCTAGGAATTTACCCTGAAGCCACATCTCCAAAATAAAACACAAGATATGCAGAAGGTTACTCATTGCAGCATTAGATGTAATAATACAAGACAAAACATCCTAAATGCCTATCTACAAGAGACCGGATGAATAAACAAGGTACATTATACAATTGAATACGATGTAGCCATAAACAAGAATAAACATCTCCAAGAACTAATATAAACCAATTTACAGGCAATGTTAAGTGAAAAAGTAGATATGGTGTGTCCACCAAAAGGCCTACAAGTAGTAACACTCAGTAAAATTAAGTATGCCTATCGTCCAGATCTTGGTTTCCAAAAACCAATCTCCTACTAAAAGAAACCAGGGCCCTAAGCCGGGCATGGTGGCTCACACCGGTAATCCCAGCACTTGGGGAGGCTGAGGGCGGATCACCTGAGGTCGGAGTTTGAGACCAGCCTGGCCAACATGGTGAAACCCGTCTCTACTAAAAATATAAAACTTAGCCAGGCGTTGTGGCGCATACCTGTAATCCTGGCTACTCGGGAGGCTGAAGCAGGAGAATCACTTGAATTCGGGAGGTGGAGGTTACAGTGAGCTGAGATTGTGCCATTGCACTCCAGCCTGGGCAACAGAGCGAGACTCTGTCTCAAAAAAAAATAAAAAGAAAAAAAAGAAACCAGGAACCAGGACTCCTTGGAAAAATGGCTGATTCCAGGACAAAGTCAGGGAAAATGCAAGGTGAGCCTGGAACACCTTTTTGTGCCAGAAAGTAAGAAAATGCTCAGAGATGAAGGGGAGCATATCAAAAGGACTGAGTTATATCTGTTAAGAGTGTAGTATCCAGAATAGATAAAGAACTCTTACAACCCAATGATAAAAAGTCAAATAGGCTGGGTGCAGTGGCTCATGTCTGTAATCCCAGCACTTTGGGAGGAAGATTACTTGAGTCTGGGAGGTCAAGGCTACAATAAGCTGTAACCAAGCCACTGCACTCCAGCCTGGGCCACAAAGCAAGAGACCCTGTCTCAAAAACAAACACAAAAAACACAAAAGGCAAATAACCTAATTTAAAAATGACCAAAGAATCTGAACAGACATTTCTCCAAAGATACATAAATGGCCAATACACACATCAAAAGATGCTCCTTAACACTGTTAGTCACTGAGATACCTACCACCTTTATACTCACGAGGATGGTTGTAATTTTTAAAAACCAAAAAAACCAGGCTGGGTTTGGTGGCTCACACCTGTAACTCCAGCACTTTGGGAGGTCAAGGCGGGAGAACCATTGGAGGCCAGGAGGAGTTCAAGACCAGCCTTGACAACCCCCACCTCTAAAAAATAGGATAAAATAAATATGGCTTTACAATGTTATTCTTTCCAGAATTTCTGACAATTTCAAGTGAGACAGGTAAACATTTTTAGTTACGTGATCAGATACCCCTTATGATTAGCAGACAATTCAATGTATCTCCAGTGGGATCATTTACCATAAAGAAAGCCACCAAAAATTGTAAGCAGTCTGGATTCGTGTTTATTGAAGCCAGTAATTAGAGACATCTTCTTTTTTTCCCAGGACTAGAAAGCAAGGTTCCACATGACTGCATACTGCACCCGGACAGAGCCACACCCCTGGACTAAGGCTGGTGGGGGATAATCTGCAGTCTTAATTTTAAGTTAGAAACACCAATAAATTTAGTATACAGACAACAGTGAACTTTCACTTACAGCATTAACATTGTTAAGGTCATGATGTACAGAGCAGTCACTTTCAACTTTGTTAAATTAATAAAACACGACAATGTCTTCAGTTTACCGATTTTAAAATGCCAATCAAAAAAAGTGCAAACAAAATAACAATCTAGCAGCATATCTATTGCATTTTTAGGAAAGACCAATTCCTGGCCGTTATCTCAGCCACGTATTCAAAGTTGGGCTTTTCTTTGATTTTTTTTTTTTTAATTTTAAAGACAAACAGCAGATGTAACCATTATAATGTGCATAAATAGTCATAACAGTCATAAAATTGTCTTTAACAGTCTACCATACAAGTGTACTCTGCAAATAAAATGAATTTTACTTTAAAAACTAAAGGCTGTTTATTATTTGGCCTTTGGTTCCAATGCTTGAAAACCCCAAAATAACAAAACTCATCTCCCTTCCTCCCACCTCCCAAAAAGAACCCTGCAGCTCCCCAAAGTTGGTAGACTTTGGCAACCACTGAGCACATGACACTACGTATCAGCTTCTTCTGATACTAGGAGCATCTACTTGTCACGTGTAAATAAAAGTGGTCTCCAAGAAACCTTCCTTCACAAGACATGTCTTAGCATTTCATCAGTTGTAGTATATTTTATATTGACACAAAAAGTGCTTATCAGTTCAAATGATAGAAAAAAAAAGACAAATTAAAATTTTGCATTAAGATTTAAAATTTTACCATATCCCTCTTCGGCATGTGCCTTTCCAGGAATTCTTGTTTCTGAGGTCACTCATTTTACTCCCAGGGACTAAGCGACCCCACCTTTAGTGCGGCCACAAGCTGTTTGGCATCTATTGGTCACTATACCACAATTATCATTCTACAGTCAGTTTACTGTCATTACTTAGACAACCTGGTAATCGGAAGCCACAATACATTTGTTTTTCTAAAAAACTGAATTAAAAAAGGAAAAAAATGGTATATTTCAACAATAAAACTGGCACAAGAAACGTTTCTATCTGAAAGGCAAGTTGATACTTAGCTTTCTCTTTAACAGTGTTCAGACCTTTACGCAAGCAATTCAAGAAAGTCTTAAAAGAGTCTTGACACAACATAGGATATTAAGTTATCACCAGTACTACATTAGTGGTCAGTCAAATCTGGTATGTAAAAGTAATGACATTAGGGAAGTTATGCTTAGACACAGTACAACAAACATTCATATAAAAAAAGTAAACTCCACATGGTGAACTGTGGTTTTTTCCCTTGGTTTGACAACATTTTATACATGAAATTCATGGTAGTGTTTGCATTTAAATGCTGTCATATATAAAATTAAAAGTGCAATTTCAAATCCACAGAAATCGTTTCCAGAATGGTGGTATGACATGACAATGTGCATGAATTTGCCCTAGGTGGGGAGACACCTGAAACTCTTTTTTCCATAAGAAAAAAAATGCTACATTTTATGAAAACACATAACAAGAGAAATGTATCATTTCCATTTTCGGTATAAAACATTCACGCTTATCTGTCCATCTGATAGCACTGATCAGACCGGAAAGCTAGGAAAAGACCCTTTTGCATCAGTGGAACTCCTTGAAGCTTTCCACAAATCATAAGGCAGGACTTGGTACGAGCCAATTAACCAGAGTGCAATTACATTAAAAACCTCCCCCAAACGTTCTGTGGCACATTGCATTATGGTAAAACCAGAGGTTGATCATCCATTTTCTGTTAGTTAGGCCAGCCCGTGGTAGTAAAAACAAAAAATTTAATTTAAAAAACAAAGCAGGAGCTATTTAGACAACAAAATTCAAAGTAAACTAATTCTGTAACTGCTCACTTTGAAGACATCCCACAGTGACTGTCTGCCCCACAACACATATCCATGGAGCCCAGCACCTCTCATGAGGACATAGCCTGAGCCAAGCACATGGGTCCCAGGCAGCTGCCATCGTTCCCACCCCTGGGTCAGCTCCACCTGACTCAGGCACCCCCACAATTAGTACATCTTTCATAAGTTAAAGATGCATTCGAAATAAGCCTAATTCCCATTTTGCTTAGTGTTTTGTTTGGAAATGCTTCTAACAATGATTCTTCAACTTCTATTGAATGCACAGTATTTACTGACACTGCTCATCTCCTCCTTCCTCCACCTCCCTCAACATTCAGCTTCCCCACCATCACTTCTCTCATTACTCCTTCTGGTCTTTCTTTCCTGGACTTTCTGCCACTTAATCTGCTTCCCAAGAAGAAGTGAATTTGCTAACATGAAACTGGTCAGACTAACCATCATCTTACCAATGATTTCTTGGTCTCATTTGCTCCACCCTGATAGAAAGCGGGCCCTCCTTCTTTCACTCTACCTTCCCCTCCACAAGAAGCCCAGACGTGCTTGCCTCCCACAAAAGAGCCACATGCCCGAGAGTCCAAGGGTTATCCTTAACAAAGGGTCTGACATGTAACCTTCCTAAATGTGCATTTCATACTCGGACAAGCCAATGAAGTTTTTTTTTTTTTTTTTTTAAGTTCATCTCCCCTGCCCCAAAAAACTGATAGCATGTGCCATATCAGAAAAATCCTGGTCTTAGCAGATCAATATACATAGTTATTTGGTCATTCGACATATGCACTTTTTAAGGAGGTTCAGGCTTCATTTTCTGTTGAAGAGTTTGTTACCATAGAATCTGGCTTTCGAGTCATTCTATCCAGTTCTTCCTGAACATTTGACAACACAGTCTTTTGTCCTGAAAAAAAGCAAAAGAGCAAAGTAATGATGTGAGAAGAGGAAACAATTTTTTTTAAAGGAACATTTTAAATTTTACAGCCTTCTATAATCACTTGATGACAGTAATCTCAGTAAGAATGAGGAAAGCCTTTTTCCACTGCTGTGGAGAGGAGATCCCAACTCAGCACATCTTAATCCCAAAAGTCACAGGCCAGTGCTTCCTCCAACTCCAAGGGAGTGACCTGACTGCTCCCTGGCGGGGGGTGCCTTTGTGCCAAATACAAGAACCTTTCTGAAAACCTTCTCACCACCCAACCCTGACCCCTGTGCGCTCTCACCACCACTTTCCTAGAGGTAGTATCTGAATTTCAGCAATGGTGGAAACTATTTTCTTCGCCCCAGATAGGTGTTTAGGTTTTGTTTACAATTATAACATTCTAGACTGACTCACAAGGATAGCCTGAAAACATTGTTTCAATAAGAATATAAGACTATACCCAGATAATTCAATCCTGCACCAAGTCTGTACTTGTGTTTTTCTGCTGTCAGACACTAACGGGCCTAGAAATAGACACCTATTTCCCAGTAGGGAATACTACCAGCCCAGAGTCTGGGTCACTAGACCAGACTCTGAGTTTCTTAGAATGTGGAAGCCACTGAAGGCCCAGGCTGCCCCAAGGATGGAGTGATTTCCTGAGGGTCTCCTCTGCCCTGAAGACATCAATTAGGGAAACACTGTATAAACATACCTTATAGCCAATGGAAAATGGAAAGCAAAGACCCCTTAAAATGTCCTCCAGCACGCCGGGCGCGGTGGCTCACGCCTGTCATCCCAGCACTTTGGGAGGCTGAGGCGGGGGGATCACAAGGTCAGAAGTTCAAGACCAGCCTGGCCAATATGGTGAAACCCCATCTCTATTAAAAATAGAAAAAAATTAGCCAGGCATGGTGGTGGGCGCCTGTAACCCCAGCTACCTGGGAGGCTAAGACAGGAGAACTGCTCAAACCCGGGAAGCAGAGGCTGCAGTGAGCCGAGATCATGCCACTGCACTCCAGCCTGGGCGACAGAGCAACGCTCCAATCCAAAAAAAAAATGTCCTGCAGCTTCCTGGGAAAATGTGTAATTCCCAAGGAACATGTTTTGTTTTGTTTCAGAGATCTCCAAGACACAGACCTGCCCTACCTGCCTACATGGAAGGACAGGTGGTGGCTGCCACAGAGGTGTGTATGTGATAAGTGAGGAGCTTTAGGGAGGAGGAGGAGGCCGTGACTCTGCAGTGAGACAGTGAGGGTTCACAGGTTCTAGTTCACAGAAAAACTGGGGGCAGTGGAGTAAACCAAAATCCTTACAAAGCGTTACAGAAAAAAAAAAAATAGAACAAATAAAACATCACTGGTTCAGAACAACTAAGGCTTTAGTATAATTTAAAAAAATTAAAAGTACGCCAGGTGCCGTGGCTCACGTCTCTAATCCCAGCACTTTGGGAGGCCAAGGCAGGTGGATCACCTGAGGTCAGGAGTTCGAGAATGGCCTGGCCAACACAGTGAAACACCATCTCTATTAAAAATACAAAAAAATTAGCCAGATGTGGTGGCGCGTGCCTGTAGTCCTAGCTACTCGGGAGGCTGAGGCAAGAAAATTGCTTGAACCCAGGTGGCAGAGGTTGGCAGTGAGTTGAGATCACGCCACTGCACTTTAGCCTGGGCGACACAGCAAGACTCCGTCTCTATTAAAACAAAACAAAACAAAAATTGTCAGCCAGGGGCGGTGGCTCACACCTGTAATCCCAGCACTTTGGGAGGCTGAGGTGGAGGGATCACCTGAGGTCAAGAGTTCAAGACCAGCCTGGCCAACATGATGAAACCACATCTCTACTAAAAATACAAAAAATGAGCTGGGCGTGGTGGCAGGGCACCTGTAATCCCAGCTACTCGGGAGGCTGAGGCAGGAGAATCGCTTGAACCTGGGAGGTGGAGGTTGCAGTGAGGTGAGATCGTGCCATTGCACTCCAGCCTGAGCAACAAGAGCAAAACTCCATCTTGGAAAAAGAAAAAAAAAAAAAAAAGAAAAGTCACTGGTACACCCTCCATGGACCATGACTTCTACTGAAGAGGTTCTACAACACGGCCACATATGTAATTTAGTCTATATCTCAACTCACCCAACACCCAGTTCCCAAGAACCCTAATGTACACAAATCCCACTCTCAATGTGCCAAGGAAACCTGCATGGTAGTACAGCAATCCCACTGAAAGCATGGCACACTGCTCAGTAGGAAGTGAAGACCTGCTTCCTTGCTTGGCTGTTCAGGACACTGCGGGGTCGGCAGGGCAGGTGTCTGCCTCTCCAACCTTGCAAGACTGCTCAACCACAAGAGTCACAGGTCTCCAGGGCCCTTCTGTACCTGACTTCTTGGCTGTGCTCTGCACCCCACCAGCACCAGGACTTCCAGGAGAGCCTGTCTTTTTACTTAACAGACTGTTGAAGAAGCTGGCCAACACCCCTTCACTTGCAGCATTATCTAAGGAAAATTAAAGGGAAAAAAAAGCATCATATAAACTGGAAGACTTAAACAAAATTAAACACCCTAGTTCTCAGCTTGGCATTAGCCATTTGTGGCTATCAGCTTCCTAGGATATTGATAACATTCATTTGCTACGATGCCTTTACACTGCTACCGCTGAGGCTACTTAGCATGATTACTAAGTGGAACCATGTTTACATTTCCCACTTGTTTGGGGGCAAAATAGATAACCTGTGCTCCACTCCACCTCCCCGTCCATGAGACAGTGTTTTTCAAAGGCGCATGAGCACTTAACATTCCAAACCTGCTGTGAAAAGCTCACATCCTGAATAGAACACACCCATCAAACATGCAAGCATTAAATAAAACTGTTTTTTAATGGTTTCATTGCAGGCAGTATCTCTGAGTATCACTAAGTTACTGGGATAAAAGCTACTTAATCTGAAAAGTAGTTGAGCTTGACAAGAGAAGTGAAGGAGGAAAAAATCCCCACAATTCATAAATAGTAATAATATAAACATGAGAAACAAGGCTAAGGATTCAAAATACACACTTTAAAGTGACTCCCTCAGCCAGGTGTGGTGGCTCACGCCTGTAATCCCATCATTTGGGGAGACCAAGCGGGTAGGACTGCTTGAGGCTAGGAGCTTGAGACCAGCCTCGGCAATATAAGTGAGACCCCCACCTTTACAAAAAATTTTTTTGTGTTTTGTTGAGATGGAGTCTTGCTCTGTTGCCCAGGCTGGAGTGCAGTGGCACAATCTTGGCTCACTGCAACCTCACCCTCCCGGGTTCAAGCCATTCTCCTGCCTCTACCTCCCAGGTAGCTAGGATTGCAGGTACCCACCATCACACCTGGCTCCTCTGTGTATTTTTAGTAGAGAGAAGGTTTCACCATGTTGGCCAGGCTGGTCTCAAACTCCTGACCTCAAGTGATCTGCCCGCCTCAGCCTCCCAAAGTGCTGAGATTACAGGATTACAGGCGTGAGTCACCACATCCGACCTTTTTTTTTTTTTTTTTAAGGAGTCTCGGCCGGGCGCGGTGGCTCAAGCCTGTAACCCCAGCACTTTGGGAGGCCGAGACGGGCGGATCACGAGGTCAGGAGATCGAGACCATCCTGGCTAACACGGTGAAACCCCATCTCTACTAAAAATACAAAAAACTAGCCGGGCGAGGTGGCAGGTGCCTGTATCCCAGCTACTCGGGAGGCTGAGGCAGGAGAATGGCGTAAACCTGGGAGGCGGAGCTTGCAGTGAGCTGAGATCCGGCCACTGTACTCCAGCCTGGGCGGCAGAGCGAGACTCCGTCTCAAAAAAAAAAAAAATAAAGAGTCTCACTCTGTCACCCTGGCTGGAGTGCGGTGGCATAATCACAGCTCACTGCAGCCTCAATGCCCTGGGCTCAAGCAATCCTGCCGCTTCATCTACTTGAGTAGCTGGGACTAGAGGCAAGCACAATCATGCCCAGCTAATTTTGAAATTTTCTGTAGAGGCGAGGTCTCACTATTTGGCCCAGGCTGGTCTCCAACTCTTGAGCTCAAGCGATCCTCCCACCTTGGCCTCCCAAAGTACTAGGATTATAGGCATGAGGCACTGCATCTGGCCTACAATAAAAATTTAAAAAATTAGCTGGGCATGGTGGCACACGCCTGTAGTCCCAGCTACTCAGGAGTTGACGTGGGAGGATTGCTTGAGTCCAGGAGTTTGAGGCTGCAGTGCGCTATGATCACATGACTGTGCCACAGGCTAGGTGACAGACTGAGACCCTGCCTCTAAAAAAATAAAATAAAGTTATTATTTTGCATTCCTCTCTGAAGGAATGTGCAGGGCCTAAGTGAGGTCTCACACAGAGCCAGGTGCATGGGCTACCAATTCCAACAAAGGAACAGGCCCTGGTCTCTGTCTACCACAGACCTTCTTCCTCTGGAATGGGGGAAGTGGAAAGTAGCCCTTAATGAGGAAGAGAATAGCCTGGCTTCCATGAGTCTCCACCTTATAGACTCAGCCACGCAGCCCCTGCAGGGCTCAGGTCTGAAACTAAACTACTCTCCAAAGAGACATACTTTTGAGGAATACATACTTTTGATGTTTGGGTCCGGCTTTTTTACTGACGTGCCTGGGGAGGAGCTAGGCACACTGGCTGGCCCTCCCCGACCCTGAGTCCTTGGAGAGCCAGAGGGTCCTCTTGCAGGAGATTCCTAAGTTCAAAAGCAGCTAAGGTCACACACAGGCATAACAATAACAAAAAATACATATGCCACAAATGGAGACATGCTTCTGCAGGATATTTTTCATAGGCTATGGTACAGGACTGGCAGTATGCCCTCAACTCAAGCCCTTTCTGGATCTGTTTCTCCTGAAAGACATCCAGATAACAAAGCCAGCTCACCCTAATTCCCAGAGTTGCATTCTTTCACCAGAAACATCTTGAGTTTCTTTTATGTTTCTGGTCACGGGTCTTTAGGGAAACCAAATTCCCACTGAAAACACAAAACCCACACAAATATAAGCTCTCACAAATAATGGTATAAAGTTTGACGACACCTGCAACACTGGGCCTTGACCCTCTGTTTAGTGTAAGGTACTCACAGAAGCTCTCGTGGGCGTGGCTGGCTGCTTGGCAAGGAGTGACTGCAAAGAGAGGGACAAACTGGCCATTAACCAAGGCCTAGAGAAAAACTTCCTCCAAGTACTCCACTAGAGGGCACTATTAACCTAAGTCCTAGGTTTTATACTACAAATGCAAAAAATTTTAATTGAGCAGTTTGGTGCATGGTGAAAAAAAATACTCCAAGTAACCAGTTTTGAAGCTCAGGAAGCAAGCAAGGGACAGAAAGGAAAAGGTTGGAAAAAGAAGGAAACAGTTGGAAAAAGAACCATCAAAACCTCCTGCTGACCTGCCTATACCATTGGGCAGATGATAGGTGGACCCAGGACAAATCTAACAATAATCTGGGTTAGAGAAATGTGAAGTTTGCATTCTAAACCGTCGGCTTGGGGAAGTTACTCTCCTCACCTGCAAAATGGGCATCACCTGCCTTTATGTACAGGGCTGTGTGAGGCTACATAAAATAATGGATGGGTGCAGCACACCAACATGGCACATGTATACGTATACAAACCTGCACGTTGTGCACATGTACCCTAGAACTTAAATTAAACAAACCTGCACGTTGTGCACATGTACCCTAGAACTTAAATTAAAAGTAAATAAATAAAAAGAAAGAAATAATGGAAGTGTAGTCAGGTTACTTGGTAAACTGTCAACATAGGAAGTATTATGCCAGAAAACCGCATTTCCAAAGAAAGCACTTAAAAGACACGAATCCTACTATTCCTGTAGGAGTCTGCAAGGCAGGCAGGTGATCTGCTAAGGAAAGTGGTCCATCCCCAACTAATCCTAGAAATAGGAGGGAATGAGACCTGGTCCCAACCCCTCTACCACTGCAAGCTCTTTGTGAATCCCCACATGCAGACACCTCCAATCCCACCCTAGGAACTGGCATTTCATATATGAGAAGGCCTCTGTTCTAACCTCACTGGTCTTCTTACCTGTTGCTTCATTAGGAACACCTGCTCATCTTCTGCTGCCAACTCTTTGTCGTGGACCAGCTGTGAAGAAACATACACATGTGTGGCCACAGGCCAAGAATACTCCCAACCACTGTCAAACTTCATGCTGAAAGGAGAGTCTGAGGCTCAGGCTTTGACACAGGTCTGGGGGATCCCTGCTGAGACTGCAGAGTAACATTTTTCTAGCCTGGCACAGACCTCTCCCAAAACCAGCTGTGGCATGTAGCCAACTGGCGTTTTTAAGTCTGGCAGGTTCTAAACACCTCAGGGTCTGCAGGACATCACATGAGGGGATCCAATAACAGTAATCCAGAGGCAACAGCAGCACTGGCAGGACTTAATGGGAAACACCACCAACTCCAGGTGGGCATTCCATCACTCCTGCCCACCAGCCCCGAGCCATTTACATAACACCAGACCTCATTGGGAGGCCGAGACGGGTGGATCATGAGGTCAGGAGATCGAGACCATCCTGGCTAACACGGTGAAACCCCGTCTCTACTAAAAAATACAAAAAACAAACTAGCCGGGCGAGGTGGCGAGCACCTGTAGTCCCAGTTACTCGGGAGGCTGAGGCAGAAGAATGGTGTAAACCCAGGAGGCGGAGCTTGCAGTGAGCTGAGGCCTGGGTGACAGAGCGAGACTCCGTCTCAAAAAAAAGAAAAAATCAACAAAAGGCCCTGGGACTTACTACTCCCCACCAACCCCTACAAACTACACAATGTGTAAGACCTGTTTCTTTATAGTTTTTTGTTTTGTTTTGTTTTTGAGACAGAGTCTCGCTCTTGTCGCCCACACTGGAGTACAGTGGCATGATCTCGGCTCACTGCAATCTCCGCCTCCAGGGTTCAAGCAATTCTCCTGCCTCAGCCTCCCAAACTGCTGGTATTACAGGAATGAGCCACCACGCCCCATCTTTATAGGTTTCTTTTTGCATTAAAAAACACCTAAACCCTTTTTCTTTTTTTTTTTTTGATATGGAGTCTCGCTCTGTTGCCAGGGTTGGAGTGCAGTGGTGCAATCTGGGCTCACTGCAACCTCTGCCTCCCAGGTTCAAGCGATTCTCATGCCTCAGCCTCCCAAGTAGCTGGGATTACAGGCGCCTGCCACCATACCTGGCTAATTTTTGTATTTTTGGTGGAGACAGGGTTTCGCCATGTTGGCCAGGCTGTCTCAAACTCCTGACCTCATGTGATCTGCCCGCCTTGGCCTCCTAAAGTGCTGGGATTACAGGTGTGAGCCACCACGCCCAGCCCTAAGCCCTTAAAGCAATTGTCTTTGACTACCTTTCTCACGGGAGGTTTCACAATAAAGTCTTCATATGCATCTTCTGGCTTCACGGTTGTAAAATTTTCATGTAAAATAGCTATTTTCTTTTCATTGTCCCAGCCTGCAGGTCTAAAGGCAAAGAGAGAGGGACTGAATTGCTTTTTCTGGGGTTGCCTTAGAGCATACTCAGATCACATTCAGGACTCCTCGGTAGGACCCTTCCCATAAGATATAGTATGTAGTTATTGGGGGCTGTTTGTAGCTTTTGGCAGATGTGCCAAAATACACTGTGGATATAATCCATCAGAACAACATTGCAGGTCCTGCTCCACACGGAGTTCACCGGCCCAAGGTCTAAGGAGCCAGTATGAGATCTGACTCCACAGGCTGCCCCACTCAAAGCATTTAGCACTCTCCCACAACTCCACCTAGAAGAGCAAGGACACAGTGGGGTCCTGTTCAGACCCCACTGTGTGAGAGCAGCACAGAAGGCAGAGCTCGGGATGGGATGGTTTTCTTGGGCTCTGTCATGGCTCCCCTCCTGCAGGTTGTTTCTCTAAGAATTCTTGCAACGGTTATCTTGTGGACTGGTTCATTAACTTTGCTTGCATGGGAAAATGTGTCCTAGAACCAAGTGGCATGCAGGGCCTATGTTTATCCTAGGCCCCAAACCAGAGGAGCACAGTCCTTGAGGTTCCTACACCAGTGCTGGACAGCTCAACATCACAGGTAGGATGGCACCCAAGTTCCATTATGTGAAGCCACAGCCTAGGGTTCCCACCTGAATCCCTTAAAGGTAGCAATGGTAAAATGTCCTGTATGACACACTTTTGAACTCAAGCAGCTCTGAAAGATGGCAACTGACTGATTGTTCTCACAGGCCTTTCATTCTCCATCTGACTTCTACTCCATAGCTCTATAATCAAGAGGGTACTTAGCCAGGGTGCTCCACCCCAATATCTTTGCTGATTTTGCCAGTCAACAGAGAAGTAACCAACAAGACCAAATGTGCAAAGGGATAGGGCATGACTGAGATACTGCCGTGGGCCATGCAGCCTTTGTAAGCTCAGAGATGCTTCTTCATTCCAGACCAGCCCCAAAATCAACCGGTCTCCTTGCTCCTAGAGATGACATGTGATTTGGATACCAAGTGATTCCAAAAACACACCTCTCACTGGGCTTATGCCTTTGGCACCTGCCTGACTGCTCTGAACAAGTCTCTAAAATCAGCCCAAGCCTGTAGGTATGCCATCTATGATTAGCCTGAGTGACACTCTCCTTGACTATGCAGGAGGCAACCCAGTTCCCTGACAGCTCCTGGCTTTTGCATTTCCAGCCTCTCACAGACTGCACTCCCCGGCTTCCCCTATTGCAATTCTTTCCAGTCCGCGTGGGATCTACCACTTGTCTTCCAGCATCACCCTCCCACCTTCCCTGCCATACTTCCTCCATAACCCCATCACTGCCCTTCCCTTCTTCAGCTGTGTATGTCCCCTCTACAGTGCCATGTGCGAGGAACACGTATCATTCATTTCTGTGTCCCTTGCAGAGAACCTGAGCACCTAGTGGGTGCTGAGTAAGGTTTCCTGAATGAATAATGTAATTGTTTTTTAAGTCAGGAGGATACTGAAGCCTGAACATCAATCTGGTAACACAATTCCTGTCAGAGACCACAGCTTCACATTTATGCATCCAGCAACACTATGATTCTCCAGTGAGAGAAAGACACCAGGTTGGGAAAACAGGTATCCAAGTCTCTATCGAGGACAATCAACTCCAGTGGCTCCCAAAATGTGAAATGCCAGAAACACAGTAAGCACTTAGTATAGCCAAAGCCCATGCTGACAGAGATGCTGAGAGGCTGTTTGCAATCATCCCTGCCAACACACAGATAAAGCAGGCGTTTTAACAGAAGACATTCAGGATCCCCCAAGCACAATTCCCTATATTCCCTCCCCAGCCAGTATTTTACCAGAGTTGACAGTGAGTGCCAAAAATGGCTAGCTTAGGTTTTGGCAACTTGCTCTTGATGAAGAAAGGCAGCACCCCTGACCACACCACCCACTTCCCTCAGGCAAATGCCTCATAATTCGGAAAGGAGCAGAGAGAGAAGGTGCAGTGAGAGAGCTGGCTATAGAAGACACAGACAGAAGGCACCTTCCTTGAAGGGGTAAAATGTAAAAAGCAAATGTACTGTAAAAAGAAGAGTTTCAAAGCATCATCTCAAAATAACTCACATAAAAACGGCATCCTTTTCCACAACTAAGGCAGGTGTGGTGAAGTGGAAACCGTATGTTTTATGAACAATATACTTATACAACAAGTCGAGGTTTTTCTCTTCTTTCACTGATGTGTAAATCAAGGCAGCTCCATCTAATCAATCTGCTTAAGAAAAATCAATTCACTGCAGGAGGAGACAAAATCAAACACATATAACCTCAAAGTACTACTCATAGGTTGATCAGTTTTTAATCAATACATGAGTAACAGAAAGCGTTACAATTTTAAAAACTAAAACGCTTATAGTATTACATATGCATATTGCAAACTGGTATAAAATAATAAATAAATAAGTAAAAAGGTCATAGTAGCAGATGAACCAAGTCAAAAGCATAAAGCTATGTTGATGCTAGTGGGCTGTGCAGTTTTTTAACATGTAAACTGTTGTCTTGATCCCACAAATTACTCCCTGAGAAGTCAAGTACTGGCTCTGTGGTTAGCCCAGGAAAACACTCTCAGAATATCAAGGTACACAGATTCCTTCCCAGGCAGATGCTTACATGTGACCAAATTTATCACTAACCCCATTTTTTGAGGGATGGGTGCCAAAAGGCTAATGGGCCATCCCAAAAAAGGTGGCAGGAACTCATCTCTCACCTCCACCCCAGGGTGTGGAACCATGGCACCAGCTGCTATTGGCCTTTTACAGTAACAGGACTCAAAAGACTGCAGACACTACCACCTCTCTATCATGCACAGCACGAAACACAAACATATGGGAAACACCAGTGGCCTATAAAACAATATCCTGTTAGGTAATTGACCTTTTCTACATAAAAGCAAAGTTTAAAAATATTTCTGCCAGGCGCGGTGGCTCACGCCTGTAATCCCAACACTCTGGGAGGCCGAGACGGGCGGATCACGAGGTCAGGAGATTGAGACCATCCTGGCTAACACAGTGAAACCCCGTCCCTACTAAAAATAAAAAAAAAATTAGCTGGGCATGGTGGCAGGCACCTGTAGTCCCAGCTACTCGGGAGGCTGAGGCAGGAGAATAGCGTGAACCCAGGAGGCGGAGCTTGCAGTGAGCCGAGATTGTGCCACTGCACTCCAGCCTGGGTGACAGAGCAAGACTCCGTCTCAAAACAAAAAAATATTTCTAAGACAGTATGATAAAAGTAATTTGATGATAAAATGATCACATTAAATTCTTAATACGAAGGCTTATCAAATGCACAGCATTAATAAAAGTGGGCGGAGGCGGTGGCTCACGCCTGTAATCCCAGCACTTTGGGAGGCCGAGGCGGGCAGATCACTTGAGGTCAGGAATTCGAGAACAGCCTGGCCAACATGCTAAAACCCTATCTCTACTAAAAATACAAAAATTATCCAGATGGCCAGGCGTGGTGGCTCAAGCCGTAATCCCAGCATTTTGAGGCAGCCGAGGTGGGTGGATCACATGAAGTCAGGAGTTCAAGACTAGCCTGGCCAACATAGTGAAACCCCATCTCTACTAAAAGTACAAAAATTAGTCAGGTGTGGTGGCTCATACCTGTAATCCCAGCTACTCGGGAGGCTGAGGCAGGAGAATCACTTGAACCTAGGAGATGGAGGTTGCAGTGAGCTGAGATCATGCCATTGCACTCCAGCTTGGATGACAAGAGTGAAGCTCTGTCTCAAAACAAACAAAAAATCTGGATGTGGTGGTGCACAACTGTAGTCCCAGGTACTCAAGAGGCTGAGGCAGGAGGATTGCTTGAACCCAGGAGCACAAGGATGCAGAGAGCTAAGATTGCACCACTGCACTCCAGCCTGGGTGACAGCGCAGACTTCGTCTTAGAAAAACAATTAAAAAATACGCCAAGCGCAGTGGCTAACAGCTATAATCCCAGCACTTTGGGAGACTGAGGTGGGTGGATCACTTGAGGTCAGGAATTTGAGACTAGCCTGGCCAAAGTGGTGAAACACTGTCTTAAAACAAACAAACAAACAAACAAACGCATGATCAAAGGTAGACACAAGTTAATAAACCTAAAACTCCAACACAGTAAAACATAAACCTACTAAAAAGATACATACAAAACTCTCTGGCAGAACACTATTTTGAGTTCGGGAGGTGCTTTATCTCTTTGAAGATGCCCCACTTGGAAGAAAGCCTGTGACCCAGGCCCCACACAGCGCCCAAAGGATACACTGAAGGCAGAACCTCCGCAGGTGTGACTGGATAAAGTCCAAATGCTCATCCCTGTAATCGTGCTCCTTTTCCAAGACACTCACCGCATCACACTGCAGGGAAGACAGACAGAGTCACCTTTTTGCCTCATTGCCTGCTGATGATGGGAACACCGCATTCTTCAGAAATAAAGTATTGTGGCTCCAAAGAAGAAAGCCATAGCTCAGGGTCCAAGCATTAATTAGAGAAGAGTAAAAAAGAACTGGAGATTTTTCTCGTTCATCTTGGGCCTCAGTTTTTTTTTTATCCGTAGAGTGAAGATGTAATAGGCCTGATCACCTAATAGTTTGTTCTAAACATCAAACAAGTTCCCATCAGGAGACAGGCCCAGTGCACACAGTTGTGCACTCCAACTCCACAGAGCTCCATTCTCAAGAACAGGATGAGAATGGCACACTATAATTGGGTAACATGAGGCTCTGACTGGAAATAAAGTACTTTTAAAACCCCAAATGTGGCCAGGCGTGGTGGCTTATGCTTGTAATTCCAGCACTCTGGGAGGTCAAGGCAGGCAGATCACCTGAGGTTGGGAGTTTGAGACCAGCCTGACCAACATGGAGAAACCCCCATCTCTAATAAAAATACAAAATTAGCCGGGCGTGATGGCAGGCACCCGTAATCCCAGCTACTGAGGAGGCTGAAGCAGGAGAATCACTTGAACTGGGAAGGCAGAAGTTGCAGTGAGCTGAGATGGCACCACTGCACTCTGCCTGGGCAACAAGAGCGAAACTCCATCTCAAAAAAAAAAAAAAGTTTTAAAACCTATTGTTTTTCCTCATATAAGAGATACAACTTTATTTCTCTATGACTGAACTTAGTTTTTTTTTTTTCTTTTTGTTTTTTTTGATACATAGTCTCACTCTGTTGCCCAGGATGGAGTGCAGTGGCGCCACCTCAGCTCACTGTAACCTCAGCCTCCCAGCTCAAGCAATTCTCCTGCCTCAGCCCGAGTAGCTGGGATTTACAGGTGCCTGCCACCAAGCTCGGCTAATTTTTGTATTTTAGTAGAGACAGAGTTTCACCATGTTGGCCAGACTAGTCTTGAACGCCTGACCTCAAATGATCCACCCACTTGAGCCTCCCAAAGTGCTGGGATTACGTGAGCCACCATGCCTGGCATGACTGAACTTAATTTCTATTCCTACCTCATCATTCTATTTTTCCACCATCAGTTTGGACCACATCAACCGATTTAAACAGACTTAAGAAACCTGCTGTGAGTTCTTTTTTTTTTAATTTATTTTTTTTGAGACGGAGTGTTGCTCTATCACCCAGGCTGGAGTGCGGTGGTGTGATCTTGGCTCACTGCAAGCTCTGCCTCCTCAGTTCACGCCATTCTCCTGCCTCAGCCTCCCAAGTAGCTGGGACTACAGGCGCCCACCACCACGCCTGGCTAATTTTTTGTATTTTTAGTACAGATGGGGTTTCACTGTTAGCCAGGATGGTCTCCATCTCCTGACCTCGTGATCCGCCCCCTCAGCCTCCCAAAGTGCTGAGATTACAGGTGTGAGCCACTGCAACTGGCCAACTGCTGTGAGTTCTAAGTTTGAAAGTCAACAGTGCTTCAGAGACATTAACCCTAGGCCATGAGTAAACTGACTAGTCATGTTTCCTGCATTTAAATTTTCAATTTACATGATAATTTTTTCTGTCTTGACATATTCAATGTACCTTAACGAATCCCAAATAAGCCCAACTCTCCCTTGGGAAAAAAATCTCAATAGTTCCTCAAACTTTCTTGCAGATGGTGACTGTTCACTACCCAAACCCAGCCAAGCCAACAACCCCCTGGCACGCACCTTTGTGCACACCACCAACACCGGGATCCCCAGGTTATGAGTCAGCACATTGTCGCCCAGAGGCAGGGCAACATTTTCTTCATCGGAGCCTGAGGTCAGAGGTCCTCTCCTCTGTGGTGAACCTTGACAACCTTCTTCAGGTTCCATATAGTCTTGAAAATCTTTCACAACTGGGGGAAAAAGGGAAAAGAAATTACATGCACATAAATAAAAATACATGTTAGCTTTAGAACACTGAAAAGAAGGCAGTAACAAGCACAAAACACACATGCAGTTGTGTGTGACAAACTTCCTAGTCACATCCAACTGCAAAATCAAGGATTTGGGGATGGTGATACAAAATGCTGATTCTGACATATTCAGTGTGAGCTTTATAACATCAGGGCAGCAAAGACATTCCCCTGGGCATCTTTAATTGCACCAAACTCCTGAACAGGTTTTTTTTCTCCTTTTTTTTGAGACAAAGTCTGGCTCTGTTGCCCAGGCTGAAGTGCAGTGTGGAGAGATACCACCATCTTGTGAGCTCAAGTGATCTTCCCACTTCAGCTTCCCAAGTAGCTGGGACTAAAGGCATGTGCCACCACGCCCAGCTAATTTTTAAATTTTTGTAGAAGTGGGATCTTCTTATGTTGCCAGGTTGGTCTCAAACTCTTGGGCTCCAGAGATCCTGCTATCTCGGCTTTCCAAAGTGCTGGGATTATGGGATTACAGGCTTGAGCCACCATGTCTGGCCCTTAAACACGTTTTTAAAAAATTCTAAGGTTTCAATAGTTCTTACCATGAAGAAAGCCACTTTTCTTATGTATCTTACATTTTCAAAATACCAGAAGAGTTGAACTGTGTTACTTCAACATAGCCAACCATTAGAAACAGCTATAACTTACAATACACATCACAGTCCATTAGAAACGCTTAATAAACTGGGCACAGTTGGCTCATGCCTGTAATCCCAGCACTTTGGGAGGCTGAGGTGGGTGGTTCACCTGAGGTCAGGAGTTCGAGACCAGCCTGGCCAACATGGCAAAACCCCATCTGTACTAAAAATACAAAAATTAGCTGGGGGTGATAGTGCACCTATAGTCCCAGCTACTTGGGGACTCGTGCTAAGGCACGAGAATAGCCTAAACCTGGGAGGTGGAGATTGCTCTTGCGCCACTGTACTCCAGTCTGGGCAACAAAGTAAGACTATATATAAAAAAAAAAAAAGGCCGGGCGCGGTGGCTCACGCCTGTAATCCCAGCACTTTGGGAGGCCGAGATGGGCGGATGACAAGGTCAGGAGATCGAGACCATCCTGACTAACACGGTGAAACCCCGTCTCTACTAAAAATACAAAAATTAGCCGGGCGCGGTGGCGGACGCCTGTAGTCCCAGCCACACTGGAGGCTGAGGCAGGAGAATGGCGTGAACCCGGGAGGCGGAGCTTGCAGTGAGTGGAGATTGGGCCACCACACTCCAGCCTGGGCGACAGAGCGAGACTCCATATCAAAAAAAAAAAAAAAAAAAAGCTTCCATCCTGGCCAACATGGTGAAACCCCGTCTCTGCTAAAAATACAAAAATTAGCTGGGTGTGGTAGCGCGTGCCTGTAATCCCAGCTACTCGGGAGGCTGAGGCAGGAGACTCACTTGAACTAGGGAGTCGGAGATTGCAGTGAGCCGAGATCACACCACTGCACTCCAGCCTGATGACACAGTGAGTCTCCGTCTCAAAAAAAAAAAAAAAAAAAGGTTAATGAAACAATTCGAATTTTATTAAGAACATGCTGTTTCCACACAGCTGAAGTCTGTCAGCACTAAGTAACCAGGCTGGTCTTGCCCAGCACCAGATGTAATTCCTTATTATCCTCACTCTTGTGAACTCAGTCTTATCTTCTGGGGATCCCAAGTCACTTGTGCAGTGTTCATGGCCTATTCCTGCCTAACACAAGAAAGGGTCAGTGGTACAACATCCACTTATTGGCATACAATGTTCACTAATCCAGCTAAGGAAGGCCATTAAGGTGACAATGGTCCGAGCCTCAGTTAAGCCAAGTGACCACAAAGTCCACAGCTCTGCACTTTTATGTGGGCACTTCAAGACTCTCATGTTGGGCCAGAGAACAAAAAATGCAACAGTTAAAGCTACCTTGAGACAGAGAAGAAAACAGGTCAGCTCTACCCTTCTAAGTCCAGTTAGACTGAAGGATCAAAAGCCTTTTACTCTCACCAACATGCTAAGTAAATTAAAATAACAGGACTGAAGTGGACCTAGAGAAAGGTTCTACCTACTTCTCTTTACCCACAGAACAGGTTTCAAACATGTCCCCTGCTGTGAAATACCATCTCACCATCTGGAGAGAAATTGTTAACACTGCAGTATGTGTATACCCAAGAAAAAATGCACGTTTTACTATCCAACTTACATCGTCCTTCCTCTTTTTAATACTGCCTTTTCACTCATGTTATGTACATTTGCTCTGCCTTCTAAATTGCTTTCTAAAATGCTAAGTTGGCCAGGCACAGTGGCTCAATGCCTATAACCCCAGCAGTTTGGGAAGCTGAAGTGGGCCAGTTGGTTGAGCCCANCAACTGGCCCACTTCAGCTTCCCAAACTGCTGGGGTTATAGGCATTGAGCCACTGTGCCTGGCCAACTTAGCATTTTAGAAAGCAATTTAGAAGGCAGAGCAAATGTACATAACATGAGTGAAAAGGCAGTATTAAAAAGAGGAAGGACGATGTAAGTTGGATAGTAAAACGTGCATTTTTTCTTGGGTATACACATACTGCAGTGTTAACAATTTCTCTCCAGATGGTGAGATGGTATTTCACAGCAGGGGACATCAGCCCACCTGGGGCTTCCCTTTGCAATCAGATGGGAGTGGGTACAAGAAGACCAAAGAGTATCTTCACTGCTGCTGCTGCTTCTCTCTCAACTTTTCTCTCCTACCTCATTTATTGGTTCCAGAGTCCTGAGAAGACCCCATAGTCCTACATAAGCACAAGAAAAGCCACAGATATAAAACAAGAAGACTGAAGTACAAAAAAGCACCACCTTCTGGTGGCTATTCCCTCTCACTCAGATGACCCCTGCAGCCAAACAGCTGCCACACATACAAACCCACGGGGAACCTAACCCTAAAAGAGACTGGCCAGCCATGGAGCCGCTTTCCAAAATCAAAGACTGGAGACTGGTGTTGGACTGGAAACTAGGTTGAATAACAGCATTCCATACAATATCTAGAGTCCAATTAATCTGGAAAGGAAGAGTTGTCTGGGCAAGAGGATAGCCAACTGCTTTATTAAAATGTAACCTAAACCCAGTACTAACAAAGCCTCCTCCAACATACAACACAAAGACGTGGCTACCATTCCAAACATCTGAGAAGGGGTGGTGACAGCAGAGAGGCCAATGGAAAGCCAACCAGAGTCATGAGACATGGTTCCAGCAATTGCTAGCTGCCCTACGGTGTCCTCTCTCCTCTTCCTCCTTATAACCAAACTGAACTGGTATTTAGAACACATGGCAACCCAAAGTAAAGATTACACATCCCAGCCTCCTTAAAAGGCAGCAGCCCCTGCAGCCCTGCATTCCTCTTCCTCCATCCTGCTGACTGGAACACGGATGTGAAGGCTAGAGCTCTGTCAGGAGGAAGTGAACCACACCCTAGAAATGACAAAGCAGTAAGTACAAAGGAGCAAGGTCCTCCAGCTGTCTTCCCAGGGCTACTTTCCAGTCCTCAACTACCTACAACTCTAGGTTTCATTTGCAGGAGAGAACAGCCCTCAGTCTTGTTTAAGCCATTATGTTAGCTCAGGTTTTATGTCACATGCAGCTGAATCTAATCCTAAGTAACAGCCATCAATGACTAAACCACAAAATAAATTCAGTGTTTCAAGGAAATTTAAGCTCCCCAGGGGGAGGCATTTTATTTACTGTGTCTCCAGCACCTAGAACAGTAGCCGGTACCTGGTATAGTATAGGGCAGACGCTTTCCCTATCTGGGAAAAAACAATATCCTTGGCTCAATCTCTCTCTTTTCTGTCTTAACAAATCTCTACAAGGTTATCACTCTAAGAAAACAGCTTCAGAGAACTGAAGTCGCCAGTGCATTAGCCCACTCATCTGGGTACAAAGCTGTCTGTGCAGTGGATGAAAGCAGGTCTTCAGACTCAGAACTATTCAGAGAAGTTGTCCTTAAGGGCTCTATTTCAGAGAAAAAGACGCATTATCTAGAAAGGTCAGTGGTTGAAGACACATGAGCTGAGCTGCATAACAATCACAGTAGTACACATGCGGGTGACTAGGGAAATATACACATGCACAACAAGCCGAAGAATGAAATGTTAAACTCACTGTTTTAGCCAACATGGGACAGAAGCAAGATGAAGGACAGGATAGAAAACACACTGCGAGAAATTTGATTTAAGAAGCACATCAAAATTTCTGAACCATTGCGCCACTAAGTGTGAAGATCCTGAGTGCCATACCCCAGAAGCCCTCATTAATTCACTAGAGGGGGTGATGTCATCCTGTGGAAATATGCCAGGCTGGGTGAAGCTTGCCCTGGCCAGGACGGCTGCTGCTGCTGCTGCCATGGCTCTAGCCCCTGCCCCTCCCATTTCCCTGGCAAGTGGACAGAAGATGATGTAACTGCACAGAAGCAAGGGAAAGGAAAAACAAGCTTCTGAACCACATTAAGAAAAAAAAAAAAAACCCCAAACAAACTTCCTTTAATTTGAAAGTTATTTGTTGTCAAAAGGGCTTGGATGTCCTTAGTCCAAAATAACTTTTCATGTTAACTACCAAAAAAAAAAAAAAAAAAAGAACCTCCTATTTCTAATTAAAATGATATTTTGCTGGATTCCAAAATGAACTAAGGAGCTGAAAGCTTTGTCTTTTTTAGGACTTCCTCTAAGCCTGCCAACATGAGGGTCCATAGGGCCTTAATGGAATTCCAGGGTAGTGAACTCAAGCTGCACAGACCACAGCAAACCCTCACATCCTCTGATGTTAACTCTGCAGACACAGAGTAACAGAAAAGCTCAGAGATCCACAGAACTTAACACATTTTGGGGAGTGAGGGAAGAACTCTTATTTGAAACGGAAACCAATGAAGATAATAAATATTTATTTGTTTTCTTCAACTTGTGACACTTGAGTTACAGACTGCTTTGAATACTTTTGACTACTAAGTTTACAAGAGGAACTCTTAAATGAATGGTGCAAACAAAACAAAACCACAAAGCAAGGGAAGCCTCTAGGATTGGGAAAAGGAAGGTGATTCAAACCATCTAAAGAGACTAGTGAATTTCCCAATTAAGAAAATTATATTTTACTCACACTTCCGTTCCAGCTCCCTCATTTTTTCTGGTGGAATTTTCATTTTATCAATGTGCTCACGTAAAACACTAGCCCATTTCTGCAGAGATTCCATCACAGTCCAAGGTCTAGACATGTCTGCAACAAAAATGACGAGGGTCTCTGGCAAGGATTCAGCAGAAACTGCAAATTTCAGCAGGCCTTTGTGGTACAAGTCTCCATCCAGAATCCACACATTGCAGCGCGTGTGATCTGAGAAAAGAAGTGAATGAAGCTAGTTACCATCTAATAACGACCATCAGCACAGCTGTAGAAACAGACACATCAAGAAGATCTTGAAGGTGACACCTATGAATTCTAAATAGAATGCAAAATTTAGTAATCCAAACCAAAAAGTGCCCAAATGCTCAGTAGACAGCAATCCTTGGTCCTGGTGCCTTTAAAACTACAGTAATATAGGGTCCAGGCACGGTGGCTCACATCTGTAATCCCAACACTTTGAGAGGCTGAGGCAGGTGAATCACTTGAGGTCAGGGGTTCGAGACCAGCCTGTCCAACATGGTGAAACCCCATCTCTACTAAAAGTACAAAACAAATTAGCCAGGCATCGTGACACTCGCCTGTAATCCCAGCTACTTGGAAGGCTGAGGCAGGAGAATTGCGTGAACCCCAGGAAGTAGAGGTGGCAATGAGCTGAGATTGTGCCAATGCACTCCTGCCTGGGTGACAGAATGAGAGTCCGTCTCAAAAAAAAAACAAAAGACCAAAAAAAAAACTACAGTAATATAGAAAGTGTTCACACCTAAAAAGGTTTCCAAAATGTCTATGTAGTAAAGAGTAAGGGTATCGGACCGGGTATGGTGGCTCATGCCTGTAATCCCAGCACTTAGGGAAGCCAAGGCAGGCAGATCACGAGGTCAGGAGTTCAAGACCGGCCTGGCCAGCATGGTGAAACCCCGTCTCTATTAAAAATACAAAAATTAGCTGGGCGTGGTGGCGGGTGCTGTAATCCCAGCTACTTGGGAGGCTAAGGTAGGAGAATCACTTGAACCCGGGAGGCAGAGGTTGCAGTGAGTCGAAATTGTGCCACACTGCACTCCAGCCTGGATGACAGAGTGAGAATCTGTCTCAAAAAAAAAAAAAAAAAAAAGAGTAAGGGTATCTTAGCTTTCAATAAGAATCAAAAGATACTAATGTTCACTGGTCAACTATGCCACAATCTAAATAATCCATCATCCTAAGATAACAGCAATCAGTGAAGCAGTGAGCTGTGCTGAAGAGCCTATGTTTAAACAAGGCTTTCTTGTGCTGGTCACACTCAACAATGCATTCACATACTATAAAGGATGCCAAAGGGACAGAAACTTTGTATTTAAATGTGAAGATAAAATCATCATTTACATAAATTGAGATATGAATTACCAGATGCCTAATTATATTAGGGAATTAGTAATTTTTTGTTATAACAATAATAGTTATGTTTTTAAAAAATCCTTATCTTAGACATCTTTATGGCAGTGTACATAGATAAAATTTAATGTCTGAAATCGGCTTCAAAATCATCTACTGGGGAGTAAACAAAGCAAAGAGTAAAAGTACAGTTGAAATAAAACTGATCAAGAATTGATACGTGTGTATGTATGTATTTATTTATTTTGAAACAGGGTCTGAGACACCCAGGCTGGAGTGCAGTGGCAACTGCAGCCTCAATTTCCTGGGCTAGTGATCTGCCCACTTCAGCCTTCCGAGTAGCTGGGACCACAGGCACAAGCCACCACTCCCAGCTAATTTTTTAATTTTTTTGTAGAGATAGGGTTTCCCGATGTTGCCCAAGCTGGTCTCAAACTTCTAGGCTCAAGCAATGCTCCCACCTTGGCCTTCTAAAGTGCTGGGATTACACGCCTGAGCCAGTGCACCCAGTTAGAACTGGTAATTGTTGAAGCAAGGTGACAAGTACACTGTGGCTCATGATACCACTCTCTACTTTGTATGTATTTTTTGTTTTCTATTAAAATATATTCACACAAATGTGCAAGTGCTAAGATTTAATGAAACATGGTTGCAAACAAATACCAGGATGATCTAACTGCCGAAGACAATTATCTAAATTTATTCATTTATTTGAAACAGAGTCTCACTCTATCACCCAGGATGGACTGCAGTGGCACGATCTTGGCTCACTGCAACCGCTGCCACTCCTCCCCCGCCACCCAGGTTCAAGCGATTCTCCTACCTCAGCCTCCCAAGAAGCTGGGACTACAGGCACGTGCCACTACGCCTGGCTAATTTTTGTATTTTTAGTAGAGATGGGGTTTCACCACATTGGCCAGGCTGGTCTCGAACTCCTGACCTCAAGTCATCCGCCTGCCTCAGCCTCACAAAGTTCTGGGATTACAGGTGTGAATCACCACGCCCCGACAATTTTATAACATATTTTTAGAAATTTTCAGTTATCTTTGCGAACTATTTTTTTTTTCTTTGAGATGGAGTCTCCCTCTGTCACTCAGGCTGGACTGCAGTGGTGCAAGCTCAACTCATTGCAATCTCCTAGAGCTCCGAGGCTTCAATTCTCCTGCCTCAGCTTCTGAATAGCTGGGATTACAGGAGTGCACCACCATGCCCAACTAATTTTTGTATTTTTAGTAGAGACGGGGTTTCACCATGTTGGCCGGGCTAGTCTTTTTTTTTTTTTTTTTTTTTTTGAGACTGAGTCTGGCTCTGTCGCCCAGGCTGGAGTGCGGTGGCCGGATCTCAGCTCACTGCAAGCTCCGCCTCCCGGGTTCACGCCATTCTCCTGCCTCAGCCTCCCGAGTAGCTGGGACCACAGGCGCCCGCCACTTCGCCCGGCTAGTTTTTTGTATTTTTTAGTAGAGACGGGGTTTCACCGTGTTAGCCAGGATGGTCTCGATCTCCTGACCTTGTGATCCGCCCGTCTCGGCCTCCCAAAGTGCTGGGATTACAGGCTTGAGCCACCGCGCCCGGCCATGCCGGGCTAGTCTTGAACTCCTGACCTGTGATCTGCCCACCTCAGCCTTGTTGGGATTACAGGCATGAGCCACCGTGCCCAGCAGAACTATTTTTTATAAAAGTACCTTGAGAACTATCATCAAAAACTATTAACTATTATTAATTATTGATTATTAACTATTAACTATTAATTATTAATACTTTTATTAACTATTAATACTTTATTAATATTTAACTATTAATACTTATTATTAATACTTTTTTATTAACTATTAATACTTTTTCTTTTTGTGATCAAGTTTCGCTTTGTTGCCTAGACTGGAGTGTAGTGGTGTGCCCAAACTGGTGTAGCTCACTGCAGCCCACACCTCCCAGGTTCAGGCGATCCTCATGCTTCAGCCTCTTGAGTGGCTGGGACTACAGGTGTGTGCCACCATGACTGGCTGATTTTTGTATTTTTAGTAGAAATGGGGTTTCACCATGTTGTCCGGGCTGGTCCCGAACTCCTGGGCTCAAGGGATCCGCCTGCCTCAGCCTCACAAAGTGCTGGGATTACAGGCGTGAGCCACCGCGCCTGGCCTATTAGCTTCTTTTTCAACAAATTCCAACAAATACTTTAAAACCAGTCAGGCGCGGTGGCTCATGCCTGTAATCCCAGCACTTTGGGAGGCCAAGGAGGGTGGATCACTAGAGGTCAGGAGTTCGCGACCAGCCTGGGCAACATGGCAAAACCCCGTCTCTACAAAAAATACAAAAATTAGCCAGGCTTGGTGGTAGGTACCTGTAGTCCCAGCTACTCGGGAGGCTGAGGCGGGAGGATTGCTTGAGTTCAGGAGGTGGAGGTTGCAGTGAGCCGAGATGGCACCACTGCACTCCAGACTGGATGACAGAGCCAGACCCTGTCTCAAAAAAAAGAAAAAAAGAAAGAAAACAAAACAAAACAAAAAATCCAATCTTCCTCTTTTAGAAAAATATACTTAAAAAAACCCCTATCTTCTATTAATTACTTTTGTATAAGCAATTAATAAACATGCTATAAAAAATTTATATTCATGACTTTGTGTCAACAGTATAAAGTATCTAAATCTAGCTATACTTTTAAACTCTATTTTAGCGGCTTTAGTTTGGGTTCTGTGAATGTCCTTAAAAATACTGCTCTGTACCCAAAGTCTGTGGGTTTTAATGCCTACCCAACCGCAGGCATGGTTCCTTTTTTCAGCCTCTCTCCCCACTGCCCACTACACGTAACTCACCCATGTGCTTGGAGTTTAATGTGTAGCATTAAACAGATGCCCGCAAACCTGGAGGCAGGGGTCCTTTGACATGTCACATTCTACCACAAACTAGGTACAAGCCAGAGACTATTTTCTCTACCTGGGTAACTGCCTGTGAAGTGTATATTTATAACTCAATCACACCACACAATAAAAAAGACTAGGGCTGGAAAATGTATAATTAACAACAGATAAGGGCAATTCTTCCATCAAACAGGAACTTGCAAGTGGGTGGCCTAAAAAAATCCAATAAATGCAGAGACCAAGAAGTTTTTAAGGTAACCTTAAAAAAATCTGTATAGAAGTTAAAATATACTTAAAGGCAAATAAATGTGGTCAGCACGATGCTCTGGCATGAAATATGCTTATGGTATATTGAAACAGAAGAGGCTATAGAGATTCATAGATTATCTACATCATGTTTTACACTTTCAAAAGAAACAAAAGGGTACTAGAGTTATCACCATGTCTCAAGCACTGTTACACCTGATATACCCTGTCTCATTTGTATAGGCACCATTAGCCCATTCTACAAATGAGGAAACTCAAGTACAGAGTGGTTAAGTCAGTTACCCAAAGCCACACAACTACTGGCTACAAGGCATGGCATTCCGAACCAGTTCTGTCTGGCTCCAAAGCCACAGCTCTTTCCACAGTAACCACGCTGTCCAAAAAAGACAGGAAGCAAAAGACTCAACACATGCGAGATTGTCTGGCCAGGCTCAGCAGCCCTCTATGTACAGACTCCAGTGGGCTTAGATGGGTACCCAAATGCCTCTGTCCTTACACAAGAGACTCTACCCATGCCCTCAACTTTTTTTTTTTTTTTTTTTGAGACAGAGTCTCACTCTGTTGCCCAGGTTGGAGTGCAGTGGCACAATCTCAGCTCACTGCAACCTCCGCCTACCAGGTTCAAGCGATTCGCCTGCCTCAGCCTCCTGGGTAGCTGGGATTACAAGCGTGCGCCACCATGCCTGGCTAATTTTTGTATTTTTAGTAGAAATGGGGTTTCACCATGTTGGCCAGGCTGGTCTTGAATGGACCTCAGGTGATCTGCCTGCCTCAGCCTCCCAAAGTGCTCGGATTACAGGCGTGAGCCACTGCGCCCAGTCACTCATGCCCTCTACTAAACAGCTCTTGGAGACGGTAGAATCATGGTGCTGGAAAGGACCTTGGTTCAACTTTGTCATTTTAGCAATAAGGAAATGGGGGACTAGGTGGTAGGATCAGCCCTTGTTATATAATTGCCCATACATTGTAATCTCTACTGTTTAAATGAGTAAAGGCAAATATAAAGAAAGTAATTTTTTTTTTTTTTTGAGATGGAGTCTCACTTTATCACCCAGGCTGGAGTGCAGTGGTGCAATCTCGGCTCACTGCAACCTCCACCTCCTGGGTTCAAGCAATTTTCATCCCTCAGCCTCCAGAGTAGCTGGGGCTACAGGCATGTACCACCACACCTGGCTAATGTTTTGTATTTTTAGTGGAGATGGGGTTTCACCAACTTGACCAGGCTGGTCTTGAACTCCTGACCCCAAGTGATCCACCCGCCTCAGCCTCCCAAAGTGCTAGGATTATAGACGTAAGCCACCGTGCCCGCCCTAAAGAAAGTAACTTAGTGACTACATTTTATCTTTAGGTTATACAGATAACTTTCCTACCAAAAAAACCAACCAACCAACCTAGGTACCAATGATTATTTATTTTCGAGTCACTGAAAAGATCTAACATAGGCTGGGCAAAGTGGTTCATGCCTGTGATCCCAGGACTTTGAGAGGCTGAGGCAAGCGGACTGCTTGAGCTCAGGAGTTCAAGACCAGCCTGAACAACATAGTGAAATCCCATCTGTACAAAAATTAGCCGGGTGTGGTGGCACACACCTATAGTCCCAGCTACTTAGGAGGCTGAAGTGGAAGGATGACCTGAGGCTGGGAGGCAGAGGTTGCAATGAGCCAAGACTGAGCCACTGCACTCCAGCCTGGGTGACAGAGTAAAACCCTATCTCAAAAAAAAAAAAAAAAAAAAAAAAAGATCTAACGTAAAACCAAAAGATTATAAAGGAGGCATTACTGAGCAGTTGTAACCCAAAACCATTACTCCAACTCACAATTATAAGAAAAAATGTTTAAATTATATGTAATCCTTGTAAGAGTGTTTATCATGTGCTTTTAATCATTCTAAGCAGAAACTATTACTACTCACATTTTAAAGATGAGGAATTAAAGAACATTCCCACCTCTGAGAATCTATTCCTCTACCAGAAGAAACACAGAAAATGAGCATTTCTTTCATTCTTTCTTTTTTAAAAAACAGAGACGGTCTCGCTCTGTCACCCAGGCTTGAGTGGATTGATATGGACATAGCTCACTGCAGCCCCCAACTCCTGGCCTCAAGTGATCCTCCCACCTCAGCCTCCTAAGTAGCTGTGCTTACGGCAGGAGTCATCAAATCCGGCAGAAATTACCATTTCTAAACTGTCACAAAGAGACTCAGGACACTCTCCTATGAATATACATTAAATTGTTACACTGTAAACCACACCAACTTCAGATTCTCTACTAGAACCAGGCAGAGTAACAATGGTCCCCAGGACAGCTAAACATTTCTCTCATTCAAAACTCCAAAGCTTTAAAAAATCTTTCTTACCACCTTTATGGGTAAGTGAAAATTTACCTTCAGTATCTCTTTTTAAGGGCAGGCTAGCCAGAGCAACAGCTAAGTGTCCCATTCCCCAGTTTTGCTAACATACTCTATAAAGGAAAGTGGGTTAAGTGGGTTAAGAAGACATATACTTCATCTATTCTCTGTGATTAACTCTCTGAGAACCAAACAGAAAACTGAGAATGCCTGGCCATGTTGCAACAACTGCACCCAAGGAAGCAGTCAGAGTCCTGCATACACCCCCTTACCATGGGATCGATGCTTCACTCACCATCTCGGTCCTCATCATGGACGCTGAGGTAGAGATATTCTAGGCCTCTTCCTTTTTTGCCATGCTCAGCTCCTTGTAGTTTAGTCATGAGGGTTGTTTTACCAGAACCATCTTCACCTACAAAGGATGTTTGCAAGACAAAGGTGTACTGTTTATTCTGGGCAAGGATGGGGAGGCATGACACTCACATGACATGGAACAACTAAGAATTTCATGCAAAGTCTGCTGTTGAGGTCTCACCTGCTTTCATAAACAAAGGACTTTGCTGGAAGAGTGGTTGGGAGGGTAGGGAGGAGAGGGTGGTAAAGGCAGCAAATTCTAAAATCTAAAATGACATTCTACTGCGTTATCCTTACTTCACAAGGGAAATAATGAGGCAGGTCCACAGGCCCTATCTATAACTTATAAGACATGTATTTGGAGAAGTGAAAGTAAAAGGCAGGGTTAGTTTCTCACAAGATAAACTTTCACCACAAGAAAAACAAGAAATCTTTTATGATACAATTAACCTAAAAGTCCAGGTACCGTAAACTAAAAAAAGTCTGATCCTACTTCACAATGGTGAAGAACGGAAGTTATTCACTTTTGATTTTAGTACATCTCCTTCACAAGCATTCTGAAGACTAAGAAACTGACGAAAATAATTATAGACCTAGCAAAACTCTTTAGTACAATCTCAGTTAATTAATAAGCACTTCTTCATCTCCCTCCACCCAAACAACACCCCCTCCCCGGATCCTTAAACATCAAGGAGAACCATCGCCAAACATTACTAGGCACTTCTGGCATTTAATAATATGGAATTACAGAACATGAGAATTGAAAGGCAGTCAGTACACAGATCAAAGACCTCCTCTCGGTCTCCAATGCCTCTACCTTATTCAGGCCCTCCGCATACAGACCATGGTGAGTACCTATCAGTCTGACTTCAGTACCTGCTCATTTTGAGCTACTGTCCCTCTGCAGGCAGTGTTCTTTCTAAAACTCAGATCTGGTGATCTTGATCCCCCACTTCTTGAAGATCTCTAAGGGTCCAGTATTACCGACCACAGTCATTTCCTGAGGAAGGTCACACATGCTCGTCAGTAGCAGTAGGAAAACTACCAAGGCAGTGATTCCCATGAGAATTGGGGGATGGAGGTGAGATAACAGGCCTTTGAGAATCAGAGAACTTCAGGAAACAGCACTAACTCTTCAGCCTTCCCACGATCTGCCCCCAACTTACCTTAGCAGCCATCAACCACAAGGCGCTTCGAGCAGTTTCCAAACCCCACACCCTCTTGTCATCTGTGTCCCTGCATACTGACACTTTTCTGCAAAATACTCAACCCCCAAATCATCCTCCTTCAACAGCTCCAAGCTGTGTGGTGCTTCCACAATAATCGGCATGGATCTGTCTTCCACCGAACTGAGATTCTTGTATAGTGTTTAAGAGACGTCTATGCTGAGCCAGTGCCCAGCCCACAGGTCCCAAGCAACTTGCTGTGTGAATGTACCCCAACTCCCTCACTTGAGGAGAGTGAGGCCAGAGGGATTAAGAGACCTGACTCAGGTAACCTAGCAGTGAGGGCTGGAGTAATGCAGGAAACGTCCCCAGTGCTGACTCTCTGTCCTCTGCAAAGTCCCTAAAACCTCAGACTATGCACTACTGATGAGGCTCAAAGAAGGCTCCCGTGGCCATTTCCCCACAGCTCCAAGCCCAGGTCACCTAGTTCTCCCACCTTTTCCACCTAACCTCATTTACTAGCTCCCCTCTCCACGATCTCAATTTGGTAATCTTCGAGGCTATGGAGGCATAGAACGCCAAATGACTGAAACAATGTGCCGACAACCCCAGAGCACCAGTAGGCTCTCCAAAGACGGCAGCATCCCACCCTCGGGCGCGGGAGGTTTGGCCACACTCCAGCTGCCCGGCCAGGGCCGACGGTCCCTTTCCCGCCAGGCTGCGGGCAGGCGGCTGGCAAAGGGAAGGCGGGGACCTGTGGGAGGGGCGCCCGCCTCGCCCACCCCAGCGCCCTGGGGCAACGCCCCGCTGCCGGTGCTCACCGAAGACCAGGATGTTCTTGCCGGACGGCAGCTTCGACCTGGCACGGGTGGACACTTCGCTCAGAATGGAGGACCTGCGGCGACAATGGTGAGAGTGGTCAGCCCCGGGCCGGACTGGGATGGCCCGGCTCGCGACGGCCCCTCAGTGTGTCCGACGGTCCGGCCCAGCGGCCGCGGCCTCCCCGGCCCGGCCCGACCGCCCGCGACCTCACCATAGGCTCTGGCCTTCCTCCTCCTCACTGGTCAGGTCGCCGGCGGCCGCCACCGCGGGCCCGTTGGGACCCAGCAGCAGCTTCTTCTCCACCCCCACCGGCGCCATCTTGCCAACTGCAGCCACAAAGAGGGCCCTCCCCCGGACCCGCCGAGGACCCGCGAGGACCCCGGCCGGGCCGCCCCCCGCTCGCCGTCCCCCGCGCCGCGCCGCCCGCCGAGCTTGCCGCGGCGACTGCGCCACCCAGTGTGCCCTCTAGGTCTGCGATGGCCACGGGCTCCCACAGGTTGCGAGGCCGCCGAGGTGGCGGGCGACGGTCAGGCAGCCGCCGGGGCAGCCATGCGCGGGGAGGCGGTGGCAGAGGCGGGCACCGTCTGGACCGAGGGCGCTCTGACGGCCTCTGCCGGTTGAGGGGCGCAGCGCAGCGCCCCGCCAAGCTCGCGGATTCCGCTGTGCCCTCGGGGGTCGGGCAGCCGCATGACCGTAAAGCCTAGGCTTTGGGAATGAGACTGATGCACACAAAAGCGCAATTTATCTGGAGCTCACTATGTGCCAGTCTCACATTATCTCACTGAATCTTATCTAACCCTTTCACAGATGAGGAACCTGAAGCTCAGAAAATTTAAGAAACCCACCTAAGAACCCAAGACTAGAAAATAACATTCGACACTTCTAATTTATTCCCCAACCCTGGACTATTATATTATCAACTTGGCCTAACCCTACTCAAGCCCTGCATTGAAAGGCCAGCCTTAAGCAAGACGCCAGAATCCTCATAAATATCCTGCTTTTCCCCTTCCTCCTCGGAAGACTAGACTGTGAGTTAGTGCTCTTGACCGCAGTGCATAATACACTTGGCTTTGCTTTATTAACATGCTTTTTAAAATGATGTTTTCAGGGAGCCAGCATTTCACACTAGAAGAGGAGCCCTTAATTTCCTTGGGGGCCAGGTGGCAGGTGCAGAGTGGGAAGGAAAACAAAAGGAAAGGGGATGGAAAAGGGAAAGAGCGGAGAGTAACCGAAGGAAAAACATACATTCCATTATCAAGCTTAATTTTAGGTGTGGCCTCTACTTGAGGGCTCTTGCCATTCTCTATGGAAACAGGCTAAGAAGACATTTCTAAATATCACAAGGAAGTGGAATATGGCAGAAAAGCACCACCTGAGTGGGTTTCATATGAGTAAGATTGTGATCCTGACGCCAAAAATCTGGCAGCATGAATTACGGGATAAAACAAATGGGCATATCATCTGCCAAACTGGATGTAAGGTTTAAACAAGACAATGAAAGTGAAAACCCACTGAGTTCCTCCCTTGGAAATCTGGGAAAATCAGGCAAAGTGCCAGAAGTCCTAAAAGGGGAAGGAGTGCTGAATTTTCACAGGACAGAAGATGGAGTTGAAAATTACAGTCCAGTGAGCTTAATCAGCACTAAGTGAAATTTTGTGATTAGACACTAAAGGAAAAGAGAGTACCAGATTTACACAGTATCTTTCTTTTTTGCAGGAGTACCAGGTAGGCGGATGCTGCAGATATAGCAAATGCAGATTTCAACAGGGCATTTGACAATTCACATCTTAGATGCGAAAGTGAAATCAATGCTGGATGATAGCATTGAGGCTTATTAAAGACTAGCCCAGAGGTGACTGATGAAGAGGAGGGACCAGCAGAAGAGGCTGCTAGGGGCCTGCCCAAACCTCCTGCCCTGGCCAGCCAATTCAGGGTGCCATCAGTGACTTGGATAAGAATACAGCGGCAGTAATGGAAGTTGTGGATGACCTGAAGCAGGAAGGGTTGCCTTATCTACTGCTTGACAAACTGAGCAGAGACTAAATCTAACAAGATGAAATTTAGTAGGAACATTAAAGTCCTGTGGAAGGGTTTAACAAAAAAGCATAGGAAGGCCAGGTGCGGTGGCTCACACCTGTAATCCTGGCACTTTGGGAGGCCGAGGCTGGTGAATCACTTGAGGTCAGGAGTTCCAGACCAGCCTGGCCAACATGGCAAAACCCCATCTCTACTAAAAATACAAAAAAAAAATTAGCCAGGAATGGTGCCATGCGCCTTTAATCCCAGCTACTTGGGAGGCTGAAGCACGATAATTGCTTGAACCTAGGAGACAGAGGCTGCAGTGAGCTGAGATTGCACCACTGCACTCTAGCCTGGGCAAGAGAGTAAGACTCTGTCAAATAAAGTAAAATTAAATTTAAAAATGCATAGGAATAGGATAGGAAATTATTTAAAATAAAAATTATAATCTAAACGTCATTAACTATAATCTAAGAGTTGGTCATGTAGAATGACAAGAAGCATCTTAGGGTAGAACCCATAAAACCTCACTGACGCTAATAAAGAAGCTAGCCTCCCATGCAAGTCAGGCTGGATTTCTTAGGGTGACATTTCTGGACACATTTTGCAAAGACAATTATCCAGTGTCAGTGACTAAACTCCTAAGGGGACAAGACATCGTTCTGCTGCAACATGAAGTAACTAGGGCTCATCAATATGAAGGATAAAGACATAGAGGGAGAAGAGGGGAAAGTGTAGACACTTCTGAAAAGCTAAAGCAAATAAACATACACTACAAAGAAGTGAACCTGACTATACAATGTGGAAGTATTCAAAGCACTGCATAATTAGTCTTTAGAAGGAGAAATTTTTGTTCCCTCTACGATACTACAGTAAACAATAGAAGTAGTAACTTTTTTTTTTTTTTTTTTTTTTGAGACGGAGTCTCGCTCTGTCACCCAGGCTGGAGTGCAGTGGCCGGATCTCAGCTCACTGCAAGCTCCGCCTCCCGGGTTCACACCATTCTCCGGCCTCAGCCTCCCAAGTAGCTGGGACTACAGGCGCCCGCCACCTTGCCCGGCTAGTTTTTTTTTTTTTTTTGTATTTAATAGAGACAGGGTTTCACCGTGTTTGCCAGGATGGTCTCGATCTCCTGACCTCGTGATCCGCCCGTCTCAGCCTCCCAAAGTGCTGGGATTACAAGCTTGAGCCACCGCACCCGGCCAGAAGTGGTAACTTTTTTAAGAGACAGGGTCTAGTTCTCCAGTCCAGGCTAGAGTACGGTGGAACACTCATAGCTAACCACAATCTCGAACTCCTGAGCTCAAGCGATCCTCCCACCTCAGCCTCTCAAGTAGCTAGGACCACAGGGGCATGCCACCACATCCAGCTAATTTTTAAATTTTTTGTAAAGATGGGGGTCTCACTATGTTGCCCAGGCTGGTCTTAAACTCCTTGCCTCAAGTGATCCTCCCACACTGGCCTCCCAAAGTGGGAGATTACAAATATGAGCCACCACCACAGCCAAGGAAACGTTTTAATTAACAAAATGTCAAATATTGATTTAGTGTGTGGGAACCTTAGTTAAACAGCTTGGGGAACTATTCTTTCTGAATTCTAGGGAGGGACTTTTGTACCGTATAAAATCCAAATGTTTCACATAGTATTTATTGCAATATAATGTCAAATAACGTTTAAAGGCTGATAATTCTTTTCTCTATGTCATTTAAGCTTAAGGAAAAATAAAAGCATATTCCTAAACAAATGTTTGATCTTACAAAGGAATTTTATCTTACTAATCTGTACACTGGAGATATATTTGCTTTATAAATCATTGTAATAACTTGAGTTTCAGCATCACAAAAACTGTTTAATAAAAACTGTGTCCTCACTTCCACATTCCTTCTCATGAGAGTTTAGAAAAATACTTTAAATGTTGTATCTTTCAAGGCACTGTATTTTAAAAATCCAAACTAAACTGACAGTCTTCTTCCGAAGAAGAAGCTGCACACATGGGGCTTTTGGTCAGCTTGCGGTATTTGTGAGCAAGGTCCACAGCCTTCCGTCCTTGCTGAAAGGGGAAAGACCACAAAATTGAATTCCAGTGATTTCCCATTTTCTTAACTCCATTGAAAAGGTAATTTACTTCTTCTTCAGTAAAGTTTTTGCGAACTCTTCTTTTTTCTGTAATTAGGATTGTAGAATATATTAGTATTTGCTGAACAAAGGTCCTGAGATGCAAATAAGTGCTTATTTGGATATGCTTACCTTATACCTAAGGATATAGAGAAATGCCAGGGCTTCTCATCATGTGGTAACCCACTTCAATTTTAAAAACCTGAGTGCCTAATATTAAGCTAGTTGCTATCACTGTGACTTCTTCAGTAATTATAACTTAATTGATAGTAGTAATACAATATCTTTCAATCAAGAAACAACAGTTTATAAACATTTGATTGTTAATTCAACATTCCTGTGAGGACAGTTAACCAATATCTTCCTGGCCAGGCATGGTGGCTCACGCCTGTAATCCTAGCACTTTGGGAGGCTTAGGCAGGTGGATTACTTGAGGTCAGAAGTTCGAGACCAGCCTGGTCAACATGGCAAAACCCTGTCTCTACCAAAAGTACAAAAAGTAGCCAGGCATGGTGGCACATGACTGTAGCCCCAGCTTCTCAGGAGGCTGAGGCACAAGAATTGCTTAAACCTGGGAGGCAGAGGTTGCAGTGAGCTGAGATCGTGCCACTGCATTCCAGCCTGGGTGACAGAGCAAGACTGTCTCAAAATTTAAAAATAAATAAATAAATAAAAAACAGCTTGCATATCTTACAGTCTTCCCAAAGGGCTCCATAACTTGATAGAATAAAAAAGAATATCAACACTTGTTACTTTAAATATTAAGTTTGATAATATTTTTAAGAATAAGGGTCTTTTGAAATTTGCTTTTAAAAACACGTGGTCAGCTAGATCAAAACTCAAAATATAGGCTGCACAATGGGGAAGGAAGTTTTTAGCTATCTGGTTTTTAAGGGATACTTTCTATAAAGAAAGAATATACAGTTGATATCTATAAACAAATATTTTCTGGTGATGATTACTAGGAAATAGTTTTCTTTAAGCTTTTTCATTCATTATTATCCCATGTTATCATTGTGGGTAGATGCTGGTGAGGAGTTTTTTGTATTTCCACTTGAGGCTGTTATTTACTTTCATAGTACTGGGTGCAGCTGTCCTGAGTCACCCTTAGAAAATCTTGTCCTTGCAGGCCAAGACAGCCATTTGTTTACCTATTCTAAGAGCCATAGCAGACCTTTTAAAACGGATGAGAAAAATCTTCCCAGCAGAAGGTTATCAGTGTAAACAATGTCTGATTATTGCTTAATAGTATTATTTAGAATGTAAGCTCCATGAGGGCAGCAATTTTAATCTATTTTATTCACCATTGTATCCCCAGTGCTTAGAATAGTATCTGACACATAGTAGTAGTCAATAAATACTTGTTGAGAGAACAAAATTATTGGTAAAACTATCTCAAAACTTATCAATGAAATTACTCCTTCATTTTGGGTGTACTGGAAAACTGTGGCTATCCAAGAAATAGGTTCCAACTTCCCTTGTTAAATTATTTGAACTCATAATAATCAGGACTAGACTGGTTACTATAACTTTCAGGATATTGAGCCCTGGAGTTGATCATGTAAAGCCCCACTTTTCTATTGTGGCTGCCATCTCCCTGACTTTTATACTTACCATCTGTGCCCAAATCCTCAAAGATTCCTACAGCAGAGTACTGAGCAGCCTGGAAGAAGGAAGCAGCTCTCTACACCCCAAGCTCCCCACTCTGTGACTTATTTAGTCTTAATATTAGGTATTAGGGAAGAGTAAGGGAAAATGGGCAAGAGGACTTAATTCTAAGGACTCTTTATTTTTCAAGCCCTCTCAAAACACCAATCCATCCTAAAATAGAGGCTTGGGGAAATCTGTAAATGCTTAGTACAGTGGTCCCTTCTCAGAAGAATGGGCTCAAATTTGAGTATAAAGTATAATTAAATGGATAGTGGTGAGTGTCCTAAAAAAAGGTAAGTTTATTAAGAGGGGAAAAAAATGGTAACACACCAAATATTCCTGGCCTACTTGTGAAAGAGATGTAAGAATCACTACTTTCTCAAGATTCCTTTCTAAATACTAAAAAGTAGGCCAGATTATTTGGTTTTAGCTAAAGCAAGTTTTACCTACAAAAAAAAAAAGTATGTTTTTTTCTGAGCTCAATGTCACTTAATAGTATATAGGACCCCTGTATATAATCATTGTATAACCATTATTATGCACATTTCATGAAGTTCTGCAAATTATTTTACTATGCAAATAGATTATAGCATATTTTTTGTTGTTACATACTTGCTTTGAAGACATGTTGTTGAAAAGCACCTATTATTAATTTGATGCCAAGCCCTTGTCAAGAACAAGGTCTCCAAGTGCATGATGTTTCTATGAAAAAATACCCATTTTCTAATAATTACTACAGAAAACATTACTTCAGAAAGTGGGCTCATCTTTCTGTACTATACTTAATTATAATTTGCATGCAGAACTTTTAATCCAGAAAAAGATTCAGATAAAAAAAGCAAATTTAAAATTTCCTTGAAAGTTTTGGCAGTGAAAATAGCCAAATAAATATACGTGGCAAAATGCTTCCTGAATGTATCACGTTCAAATGTCTAAATAACAAGTGGCTCTATAGATGTTACTAATTAATATATCCAACCTATTTTAGTCTGCAGGTATTAACTCCATATGAATAAAAGAAAATGATAATGTTATTTAAGCTTCTGATAAATCGGAAATGGTGATCAATGTGAAATGTTAACCATATAGTTAAATTAAAATTCCCATAAATAAACTAATTGTTTAAGAGATATTTTTATTTTTTAAGCAGAGTTTTAAGGTTTATACTATTTGTCTCTTCAATTTTTATTGTTTCAAGCACTATAGTTATGAAAAAAAACCTCCTGCAAAGTCTCTCTGAAGCGCTTGTGCATAATAATTTTGTTCTTAAAATAAAAACGTGAGGAGAGAACAAGGGCTTCTGGAGAATGGCTTTTTGAATCTAAGTTCTGCTACTTACCAACTATTAATAATTATGCCTTACAATAGGAGCAAATTAGTATCTAACTTACAATATTACTATAGGAACTAAAGGAAATAATATCTATACACCATCTAACACCTAGCAGGTGCTTAATAAATGTTAGTATCCTCCTGCTCCTTCCCCTGCTAGCAGGCAATGAGTGAGCAAGCAACATGAAGGGAAGAGGAAAGTCTCTTTTATTAGGTCTGACCCTCATCAGAGGCAAGGTTTATCATTTAAGATCCGTTAATAATGAGACTGAGAACAACTACTCAGCTGTTCTCTTCTTTCTCAGGAATATATGAAATTTAAGTTCATTTAAAAATAAAATATATTCAGCCAGGTGCAATGGCTCATGCCTGTAATCCCAGCACGTTGGGAGGCCAAGGCGGGCGGATCACTTGAGGTCAGGAGTCTGAGACCAGCCTGGCCAACATGGTGAAACCCCATCTCTACTAAAAATACACAAACTAGCAGGGCATGGTGGCACGTGTCTGTAATCCCAGCTACTCAGGAGGCTGAGGCAGCAGAGTCACTTGAACCTGGGAGGCAGAGGCTGCAGTGAGCAGAGATTGCTCCGCTGCACTCCAGCCTGGGTGACAGAGCCAGACCCTGTCTCGAGAAAAAAAAAAAAATTAAATTAAATATATTCACTTATTCTTCCAGGGGTAGTAGATTCATTACTGAGTCGTTGTCTTCTACGTGGGGTCAGCAGAATTTCTGAAAAATATGGAAAACATTTAGGACACTTAGCATATCAATCTGAGTAATAGCGTATCAATTCCATTAGTATATTTCCTTTATTCCCCCGTCTAGTGGGAATACTTAGATAGATTAGGAAGAATTTTTAAACTAACAGTCTAAGACTACTCCCTGGGTACATCTTGAATTACTGGTTGCTTAGAGACAGATTTTCTTTTTAAGATTATTTTACCCTCTAGTTTTTGATATATTTAATGCTTTAGATAATAGTTCAGAAGGTATAGCCATAATTACAGTTTTAAAGCTGCTGAATTAATTACTTTTGTTACAGATAAGTAATTTCCTTAGTTCACTTTTATATCTGTCTTCAGCTTCCACAATGACTTTGTGACGATCACATTGGTATGGGCAAGAGTGCAAGAGCTTGCTAAAGTTTCGGCTATTCAGGGATTTTTCTACTGCTATGCAACCTAAAAGAAAACAAATTAAAGTTATGTGTAGATGTCATAAAATATCTAGTAACAAATCTATGAAAGCAAATATCTATATGATGGTAACTGAAGTAAAATCAGGAATATAAACACCTCAAAAAGCTCAAAATCATGTGAGGGAGTAAAGACAACAAATACAACAGAGTGAAGTAAGTGCTGGGAAGGAGGTATGGACAGACAGTTATGATGCTTTAGAAAAAGAGCATCTAGGCTGGGCACGGTGGCTCACGCCTGTAATCGCAGCACTTTGGGAGGCCAAGGTAGGTAGATCACGAGGTCAGGAGTTCAAGACCAACCTGGCCAATATGATGAAAGCCCGTCTCTACTAAAAATACAAAAATTAGCTGGGCATGGTGGCATGTACCTGTAGTCCCAGCTGCTTGGGAGGCTGGGGCAGGAGAATCGCTTGAATCCAGGAGGTGGAGATTGCAGTGTGCCAAGACTGCGCCACTGCACTCCAGCCTGGGCGACAGAGCAAGACTCTGTCTCAAAATAAAAATAAAGAAAGACAAGAAAAGCAAAAGAGCATCTAGGCTATGCACAGTGGCTCACATCTGTAATCCCATCACTTTGGGAGACCAAGGTGGGCTGATCACAAGGTCAGGGGTTCGAGACCAGCCTGGCCAATATGGTGAAACCCTGTCTCTACTCAAAGTACAAAAAGTAGCCATGCATGATGGCAGGTGCCTGTAATCCCAGCTACTTGGGAGGCTGAGGTGGGAGAATCACTTGAATCTGGAAGGCAGAGGTTGCAGTGAGCTGAGATCGTACCACTGTACTCGAGCCTGGGTGACAGCAAGACTCTCTCAAAAAAAAAAAGGAAAAGAAAAAAGAAAAAGCATCTAGGGCTGAGAGTGGTGGCTCATGCCTGTAATCCCAGCACTTTGGGAGGCCAAGGTGGGAGGATCACTTGGGCTCAAGAGTTCGAGACCATCCTGGGCAACATAGTGAGACCCTGTCCCTACCAAAAACAAAAACAAAAACAAAAAAAAATTAGCTGGGCCTGGTGGCACACATTTGTAGTCCTAGCTACTTAAGAGGTTGAGGCAGGAGAATCCCTTGAGACCTGGAGTTCAAGGCTGCAGTGAGCCACGATCACGTTATTACACAGAATAAGACCCTGTCTCTTAAAAAAAAAAAAAAAAAAAAAAAGGCTGGGCTGGACGACCCACGCCTGTAATCCCAGCACTTTGGGAGACCTATGCGGGCAGATCATGAGGTCAGGAGATGGAGACCATCCTGGCCAACATGGTGAAACCCTGTCTCTACTAAAAATACAAAAATTAACTGAGTGTATTAGTGCGCCCCTGTAATCGCAGCTACTCGGGAGGCTGAGGCAGGAGAATCGCTTGAACTCGGGAGGCAGAGATTGCAGTGAGCCAAGCTCACGCCACTGCACTCCAGCCTGGCGATAGAGTGAGACTGTCTCAAAAAAAAAAAAAAAGAAAAAGGAATATCTATTTTGTCTGGTTTTGAGCAAGAGTCACTGTTAAGGGAAGATATCCAAAAGAAGTGATCCTTAAGCTCAGTCATCTTTTTTGTTTTTAACATTATGTAAAATTTCAAACACTGAACTCCCATGTATCTATCATCCAGCTTCGATAATTATTAACTCATGGCTAATCATGTTTTATGTATACCTCTACCTACTCAGCTCTGTCCCCATGTATGCACTGGATTATGACACCTATCATTTAATGATACATTAAAGTATCATTTCATCTGTAAATACTTCACATGCATCTTTAACAGATAAGGATTTCTTTTTTTCCTGCGACAGGGTCTCCCTGTCACCCAGGCTGGAGTGCAGTGCTATGATCACAGCTCACTTTTAGCCCAGGCTGGAGTGCAGTGGTATGATCACAGCTCACTTTTAGCCCTGACCTCCACCACGCCTGGCTAATTTTTTTATTTTTTGTAGACATAGGGTCTCCTTATATTCCCAGGGCTGGTCTCAAACTCCTGGGCTTAAGTAATCCTCTCACCTCAGCCTCCCAAAGTGCTGGGATTACAGGTGTGAGCCACTGCACCCAGCCAGGACATTTTTTTCTGAGATAGTGTCTCACTCTGTCACCCAGGGTGGAGTGCAGTGGCGTGATCTCAGCTCACTACAGCCTTAACCTCCTGGGTTCAAGCAATCCTCCCACCTCAGCCTCCCAAGTAGCTGGGACTACAGGCATGCAACACCACACTCAGCTAATTTTTGTATTTTTTTTAGAGATGGGTTTCACTATGTTGCCCAGGCTGTTCTTGAATTCCTGGGCTCAAGTGATCCACCTGCCTCAGCCTCCCAAAGTGCTGGGCTATAGGTATGAGCCATGACCACGCCCGGCCAGGACTCTTTTTTGTAAACACATAAAACTATTATGACACCTAAAAAATCATGCTTAATATAACCTAATCTCTAGTGTTCAATTTTCCTCATCAATTCAAAAATTTCTTTTGAAAGTTAGTTGTTGGAGTCATGATCCAAATAAGGTCCACCATTACTTTTTTTTTTTTTTTTTTTTTTTTTGAGACAGGGTCTCACTATGTTGCTCAGGCTGGACTTGAACTCCTGGGCTCAAGCAATCCTCCCACCTCAGCCTCCCACATAGCTGGAACTACAGACACACGCACCACTGTGCCTGACTTACATTCGGTTAACATATGTCAAGGGGCTTTTAATCTATCAGTTCCCCTGTCTTCCTTGTCAAATGAAGATACCAGGTCATTTGTACTACAGTTTCTCAAAGGCTAAGTTTTGCTGATTGCGTCCTAGTCGTGTCCTTTAAAATGTTGTGTGTCCTATAAACTAGTAATTAAATCTAAATGATTGGTCAGATTCAGGTTCAAGTATCTTTATTAGAATTCCATGCAGGTAGTATTGTATGTTTCTTACTGTATCATATTAAGAGATACATATTGTCTGTCTCTCTCTTTTTAAAAAAAAAAAAAAAAAAATTGTAATTGGGCAGCCTCTTGAGCCAATAGGGTTAGACAAACTTCCTCTTTTCTTAAATATTAAGAAAGATCAGCAGCAAACCACCATGGCACATGTTTACCTATGTGACAAACCTGCACATCCTGCACATGTATCCCTGAACTTAAAATAAAAATAGATAGATTGGTAGGTTCAGGTAATGTCAGCCATGTCTGTCCATTATAAAATTCTCCATCAGTTTGTCACCTAATTGTATTAGTGGCCCATTCCTAAAGGACTAGAAGTTGGCCACGCAGATAGTTGGCTGAGATGAAGACATTTCAGTACAATAAAGATGTGCAAAACCACTGAAGTGTGAAAAAGCATAGTGCTCAGAGAATCATGGACACTCTAATATGGCTAGAGTACAGAGAAGTACAGGAGAAAAGGTGGGGCTGGGGAGGGTTGCAGGGAACCAGACCAAGAAGAATCTTGAAAACCATGTTAAGGAATTTTAACTCTCTTCAAGGCAACAGGGAGGAACATAGAAATAAAAGCAGGAAGATGACACAATTTCATTTGTCTTGTAGAAAGGGCACCTGAACGCAAGAGGATCAGTTGAGAGGTTACTTTAGTAGTCCAGAAAATAAATGAAGGGATTTTGAAACAAGGCATTTGCAGGGAGAATGGAGAGATTTCTGATGTAAAATTAGCAGGGTTTGATGAATAATGAGCTGTTGGGATAAGGGAAACAGTTTAGGATAACTCTCAAGAAATTCAGTACTTGAATAAATGGCAAAGTTTGAAATAACCATAGCACATTTCTAGCAGATTCAGAGTAAATGTACAGTAAATTTTTACAAGTGGAAGCAGGACAAAATTCTATACAACTTTGAAAGCCAGGCAGAGAGCTTGATTCAATGGGTTACAGAGAAGCACTGAGGGTTGTTTAGCATGATGACACGATAAAGCACATATTAAGAAGATAAGTTAACAGTGATATGCATATTATAGTTGGGAGTTGGAGATGCTTAAGCCAAAGACTGCTAGATAAAATTGCTCTGATAATTTAGGCATGAAACAAAAAGGGCCTACATGGCAAAAAAGAACAAAATTTGATAGACTAGAAATAACGGATGGAATGAGAGAGAACAGTCATGGATGATTCAAGGCTTAAAGTCTGGGAGACCAGACAAATAGTGGCAACACTGACAGAAATGCAGTGAGTGGGGAGGCCAATTTAAAAGGAAGAAAGATGCTGTGGATGTTGTGTTTAGGATACATTAAGCTTAAAGTAACAAGAAGATATTCAAGTGGGTATGTGCTGAGAACTACTGGAAATAAAAGAATAAGGCCCAGGTTAGAAGCCAAAAGTCAAGATACATATTTGAAAACCATCAATAAAATGACAGATGATGCTACAAAAGTAAATGTAGTGAAAGAACTGAGTAAGTGCTATAGACTAGGTCTTGAGGAGAATACATGTGGAAATCTGGCAGGAAGAGAAAGATAAAGGTGAAGATTAAGTTCTATTCATCTTAGATTCCAGTGCCAGCCAAGGACTAAGCACTCCATAATGTTTGTGGAATGAATAGTAACCAGGAAAGAACCATCTCATACAAACTAAGAGATGAAAGGGGGTTAGCAGTTACAGAACATCCACTCTGCCACCTAGAATACTTTTGACCAGAGATTCCCAAACTTTCTAGGTTCATGGCACCTATAAGCCAAAAGAAATGCCTAATGATTCTGTCAGATCCAAAACAACTTAGTAAGTATTTATGTTCTAACAACTTAGTAGCCTTTTAAAAAATAATACAATTAAATTGAAAGAAATATTTGTACTTTATTTTTATTAAATACATTTTCTTTTTTTTTTTTTTTTTGGAGACAGAGTCTTGCTCTGTTGCCAAGGCTGGAGTGCAATGGCATGATCTCAGCTCACTGCAACCTCCACCTCCCAGGTTCAAGCAATTCTCCTGTCTCAGCCTCCCGAGTAGCTGGGATTACTGGCGCATGCTGCCATGCCTAGCTAATTTTTTGAATTTTAGTAGAGACAGGGTTTCACTGTGTTGACGAGGCTGGTCTTGAACTCCTGAGCTCAGGTAATCCACCCGCCTCAGCCTCCCAAAGTGCTAGGATTACAGGCATGAGCCACCGCACCCGGCCTAATACATTTACTTTCTAATGGGATACGTGCATCTGTTGGGAGGAGTGAATGAATACTTGAAAGGATAGCAAATCAAACAAACTATTGGGTGTTTTTGTTTTGTTTTGTTGTTGTTGTTGTTGTTGAGACGGAGTCTCGCTCTGTCCCCCAGGCTGGAGTGCAGTGGCATGATCTTGGCTCACTGCAAGCTCCGCCTCCCAGGTTCACGCCATTCTCCTGCCTCAGCCTCCTGGGACTACAGGCGCCCGCTACAGCGCCCGGCTAATTTTTTGTATTTTTTAGTAGAGACGGGGTTTCACCGTGGTCTCGATCTCCTGACCTTGTGATCCGCCCGCCTCGGCCTCCCAAAGTGCTGGGATTACAGGCATGAGCCACCGTGCCCGGCTCTATTGGGTATTTTTTTGAGATGAGGAGAAACAAGCACAGTTTAAGGTGGAACAAAAGGAGTTAATGAATAGAATGGGAGTAAAGAGAAAGATTTTGCAATTAGTATTAAAATGTGGAGGAAAAAAAGATATGGGATTCAGCTTATGGCTACACATCAGTTTTAGAGGAATAGAGATAACCTCTTCATCCAAGAGGGAAGAACAATGATGTTCTGAGCCGAATACAGAGAACCTCAATTTCGTCCATAGAGCAGAGTACAACAGCAAAATGAACAAAGAGGAAATACCGGGGTGGGAAGGAGGAGGAGAAGGGATGGAATAAGTATTGTGGAACATTTACAAGAGCCCTGCAGAAAAAATAAATAATGGACATGAAACACTAGAAACATTTACATATTATAAATATAAAAATAGGTATTTTAAAAACTTAATGCCTATGTTTACAGGATAATCCAGAATGCATACCTAGTAATAACTGGTTCTCTGAAAACATTAAAAAATGTTTACTCAGTAAGGTTAAATTTATAGATGGTATTATGATGAAAAGGTAATAAAGTAATAAAAAGGTACTGTGTTGATTCATACATACAAATATTGGAAGCTCAGCCTGATGCTGATAAAAGGTGTTTTGTTTTGTTTTGTTTTGTTTTGTTTTGTTTTAATTACAGAGACAAGGTCTCGCTGTGTTGACCATGCTGGTTTTGAACTCCTGGCCTCAAGAAATCCTTCAGCCTTGGCCTTCCGAAGTGTTGAGATTACAGCTGCCTCACCTGGCCCAGATAGAAGATATTAATTTGAATGCTTTGATACTCCACAATATTATTTCTCCAAAGGGAACAAAGTAAATCATATGCGTAGAATTATTATAAATTCTACTTAATTACAATAAGCGCAGTGGCTCATGTCTGTAATCCCAGCACTTCGAGAAGCTGAGGCGGGCAGATCATTTGAGGTCAGGAGTTCAAGATCAGCTTGATCAACATGGTGAAACCCTGTCTCTACGAAAACAAAAAAACAAAAAAAAATTAGCCAGGTGTGGTGGCGAGCACCTGTAATCCCAGCTACTTGGGAGGCTGAGGCATGAGAATTGCTTGAACCTGGGAGATGGAGAGTGCAGTGAATCAAGATCTTGCCACTGCACTCCAGCCTGGGTGACAGAGTGAGACTCCGTATCAAAAAAAAAAAAATTGTAGTTAATTAATATCATAAAAGGCTTTTACTGTGAAACAACTGCAATTAAAAAAATACTTACCTGAGCACCTATACGTCAACATTTTGGAACAACTGGGAGTTGCTAGAAAACTGACTACTTCTTTATTTATTATATCTGAACATAATGTAAATGGATCTGGAAAAAAATTGCAAAATGAAGGATTTTTGGATTAATGAAAAGAATCAGATATTTTAAGGATTTATTAAATATCAAGCTTTTCATAAACCTTAGCCTAGTACTATGCCTCTAGTCATGCTGGTGAATAAACAGAAAGATTCTGGATCTTAATAGAAGGGATTTACAACAGAAAGAGTCAAAGGTATGGCTTATACTTTAGAGGGCCAATATACCAATGGACTTTTTTTTTTTTTTGAGATGGAGTCTCACTCTGTCGCCCAGGCTGGAGTGCAGTGGTGTGATCTCACCTCACTGCAACCTCTGCCTCCTGGGTTCAAGCAATTTTCCTGCCTCAGCCTCCTGAGTATCTGGGATTACAGGTGCCCACCACCACGCCTGGTTAATTTTTGTATTTTTAGTAGAGATGGGGGTTTCACCATGCTGGCCAAACTGGTCTTGAACTCCTGACCTCAGGTGATCCGCCCACCTAGGCCTCCCAAAGTGCTGGGATTACAGGCGTGAGCCACTGCGCGCAGCCAATGTACATTTTTAGCTATATGGTTACCTAAATATCTGTTTTATTGAAAAACCAAAGAAACATTTTTAATCATACCTGTTACTGGTAACTGCTGCTTTATATTTTTGGCAATGTGAACTGGGTGTTTAAAAACATGGTCACTAAAAGAAAATAAACACCAGATTACTAAAAGTAAACATACTCTTTGGTGTGTGGACCAATGTTTCTGTAAGCAGTGTTGTGATTTTCAGAGTTTTATGGGCAAAAGCAACCTGGAATCATGATCGACCAAAACCTACCAAATTCTGCCAAAGTAGGGCCTGCAACAATTAAAGCCTTGTTTCTAGAGCTAGAGTCAAATAAGACTCCAGAGGGCAATAGTATTGATGCCAGATGAAACTTGGAAGAAAAAGATTATAAAAAGAAGGAAGTAGGAGAGATGAAGGCAAAAAGGAGATAACAAAATCAGTGGGAGCAAAAATGAACATGGGTGCAGGATGGCAAAGTGCTAACAATAATCATTTAAAGATCTGAATTTAAAAATCCTTCCTAACCCCCAAAACATTTGTGTGTTTGAACCCTGTAGTCCTTGATGAATAAATACAAGTTTTGATTATACTGTCACAATGATAATAGTACAGAAAAAGGCAAGAACTGTAGATCAGGTAGCAGGCATAGCAGTAGCTTTATAATTACAGCTATCTGTCTATGTACATATATTTGTAGGAGGAAAAAAGCATTTCAAAGAGATGAAAATATTAATAACTTGGCTGAGGTAGAAATATGGCTAACCCTAGCCGCGTGCAGTGGCTCACACCTGCAATCCCAGCATTTTGAGAGGCTGAGGCGGGCAGATCTTGAGGTCAGGAGTTCGAGAACAGACTGACCAACATGGAGAAACCCCATCTCTACTAAAAGTACAAAAAATTAGCCGGGCGTGGTGGCATATGCCTGTAATCCCAGTTACTCAGGAGGCTGAGGCAGGAGAATCACCTGAACCTGAGAGGCGGAGGTTACNGCGGGGGGGAGAGTGGGGTGTGGTCACGCCCCTGTTCACCCCCCCGGGGAAAAACAAAGAAAAACCCCCCCCCCCTTAAAAAAAAAAAAAAAAAAAAAAAAAAGGAACTATGGCTAACCCTATAGAAGAAAGAAGGCTATGGGTGTGGAAAGCTTAGGATGGAGGTCAAGAAGGCTGGCCCAGGACCATATCTTACTGCTTCCCAATTCCCATACCTGAGAAATCAAGTTAAAATTAACATCAAGAATGGTCTTGAAACAGATAAAAGGGGTGGTATTGATGTAACCCTTCTTCTTGGTACTTAGTTTACCCTTCAACCTGTCCAAAATGTAGCAGCATCCTCTTCATTTTTCCTAAGTACTGTAACCATCAGAAGAGCACAACCCAGTAAAGGGTTTAAGAAAAGCTACAATCCCGGGTCTAGCCCCACAAACTAACTGCAAGGGAAAAAGACTATGTTCTAGAGACAAAGTGCAGGGAACAAACAAAAGGGCAAACCCAAACCAAATTTTATTCACATCCTATTCCCTTTATCACATTAAATTTAAAAACTAGTTTTTGCTATACTGCTGATAGATTATCAATGCATGCATTGTTACTTCAAGTAAAGGGTTTCCGTTTAGGTTTTATTTTCTGAGTACCCTTTCTAAAATTCAACTATGTTACGCCACTTAATTTAAAATCCTCAATCACTCCCTATACCCTGTGAGTTAAACCCCAAAATCCAGAGTATGACACTGCAGGGCTCTAGATGAACTGGCCCATACCTCCCCATCCAAACCCCTTCCCCAACACTTCCTACTTTACGCTCTTCCCAAGACCGTGTTTCATCATGTCATTTCTATATGCCCGGTATTTAACAGTGTGGCATACTGTAGTACACAATAAATACTCGCTGAATAAATAAAAGTTACACATAATTATTAAACTATACCTTGATTGAGAAATAAAATTCTTTTCAAAAGTAGTTTCTTCACGTAAGTTTTGATTGCAGCTTGACTTGGCTTTATATAAAGACTTATTTTGCTCACTCTCCCTATAACAAGCATGGACTGGATTTGCACTCTTCAATGGTGTCTTCATTTGGTCATCATTTGTACATGCTTTAGACATGACTCCATGGGACTTATAACTCTGAAACTGTCTAGAATGGCTTTTATCCTCATCTTCTGCTTTGGTAGCTCGACCAATATGATCTGCATGGAGATGTTTCCATGTATTCTGAATACTCATGTTCATAGATGAAATATTATCCTGACAGTTTTCTCTTTGTATTTCTTCCTATAGTGTAAAAATGACAAGAAATAATTTCAATATAATGCATTCCCTTTATAACCCAATTTATACTCCATTTAAATAATGAAGAATGAAGAAAAAGTTTATGATTACCAATAGAACATATATGATAAAAGACAGTTTACATTAGGAAGAAAAGGGAGTTTATTCATTAAACGATACTGGGACAATTGAGTAGCCATCTGGTGAAAAAATAAGTTGAATATCTTACAGCTTATACAAAGATAAAGTCAAAATGAAACAAATATATTTAAAAACAAAGTCATATATGTTCTAAAAGAAACCATTATATTTTAATATTCTCAAGGGGTATAAGACCTTTCAAAGTATTACCCAAAATTAAATAATAAAAGAAAACTATTATACTCAACCTCATAAAATTTTTTTTTTTTAATTCTGCTAGAGATCAAAAACGTTACTCTGGGCAGGGATCTCAGGAATAAAGAACCAGAAGCAAAACCAAATGACAATCAAAACACCCAGAAATAATATGTATAAAGCATATCTTAAGCAACAGGAGATATATATATAAAAATATATATATATAAATAAATATATATATATATATATATATTTTTTTTTTTTTTTTGAGACAGGGTCTTGCTCTGTTACCCAGGCTGGAGTGCAGTGGCAATGATCACAGCTCACTGCAGCCTCGACTTCCTGGGCTGAAGCAATCCTCCCACCTTAGTCTCCTGAGTAGCTGGGACCACAGGCATACACCATCATACCTGGCTAATTTGTATTTTTTGTAGACACAGGGTTTTGCCATGTTGCCCAAGCTGAAGGATAATTTTTAAAAATAACATTTATAAAAAGTTACTACAATGAAATATGAAAAAGATCAACGATAGCACGGAAAAGCAGGCACAGAAGATGAACAGATAGTTTATAGGAAAGGAAATATAAATAGCTCTTAAACACAAGAAAAAATGTCCCATCCCACTTGAGATAAATAAATATTAAAGCTACACTGAGATATTTTTCTTCATCTATTACACTGACAAAGATCAAAAGGCTGTGGCGAAATATGTACTCTTAAACATTACTAGTGGGAGTGTAAGTTGATATAACTTCTGTGGTGAAACAATTTGACAGTATCTTTCATAATAAAAACTATGTCTATCTAGGTATCTGAGAGGTACTATTATTTTCTCCATTTATCAATGATGAAACTAAAGCACAAAGAGATTAAATAACTTGCCTAAACTTCCCCTAAAGTTTCCAACATCCATGAATCTGGGGATCTGTGGGAGGTCCTGGAACCAATCCCCCATAGATACCAAGGGTTGACTGTACTTTAAATAGGTGAACTGTAAGGTTTGTGAATTATGTATCATTAAAGCTGTTACAGAATACACACACACACACACACACACACACACACAGGTACATGTGTAGCACGTATTTAGAGTTGTTTGCAATGATAAAAATTTAAATATAACTTACATGTCCATCAATAAAGGACTGGTTAAATCAATTACGGCACATCTGCAACAGTGAATACTACTCAGACAATTAAAATAATAAAATCACTATATTATACTAACTTGGACACTACGTTTTTATTTTTTTAAATATATGCATATACAAAGACATAAAGCATACATACATAAATATATTTATATAGAGAGGAAAGAGGTTATTAGATTATTACTACTTTTCTCTTTTCTTGAACCCCAATTATTCAGATGTTAGATCTCTTGGCTCAATATTCCATGTTTCCTGTCTTTTCAGTCATCATTTCTACTTTTTAAAAATCTTTTTTTTGTTTTATGTCAAAGCATGATTCTTCAAGTATTACTATGGAGTTTTCTATTTAAAACTTTAAAAAACAACTTGGGAAGAAAAAATTTTTCACCCTCCAATCTCTACTGTTAAAAAATATCAGCTGGGCATGGTGGCTCACACCTGTATTCCCAACATTTTGGGAGACTAAGGCAGGCAGATCACTTGAGGTCAGGAGTTCAAGACCAGCCTGGCCAACATGAGGAAACCCTGTCTCTACTAAAAATACAAAGAAATTAGCCGAGTGTGGTGGCGCACATCTACTTGAAAGGCTGAGGCATGAGAATCACTTGAACTTGGGAGGCGGAGGTTGCAGTGAGCCAAGATCGCGTCACTGCACTCCAGCCTGGGCAACAGAGCAAGACTCTGTCTCAAAAAAAAATTTTTTTAAATGTATATGTCACTGTAGTATGGAGAAAAAAAGACATTTTAAAAATGTGAAAAAAGTTCTATATACTCTTTAAAACAAAGAATCCAACCTCATTTCCTTCTCTTTCAAGCTGCTCTATTCTGTGTAGAATTTCCTTTGCTTTCCTCCAGTGCTCTTCAAGATTCTTCTCTTTCACATTTATGTCCTTTAATTGCTGTGTTTCATTTTCATCAAAAGGATATTCGCCTAGACTTAGAGATAATTTCTCAGCTTTGTAATATGGGAAAAACACAATGAATGAAAGGTTATTTAAACACTTTATATGTAAGGACAACCTCACACCCCACCCTCTCCTTTCTCTAAATTTTTCCATCCAGACTATCTTAACAGCGTAATTAGTACTGAAAAGTAAGTGGAAGAGAACAGTCATAAATTAGACTTTACTCTTCAGAGTTACAGGAGAAAAAACATGCAAATATGTTATGCCAGGCACATAAACGCTCTCAGGTACATGCATACTGGTTTTAAAGTAGTTAGCTTTTTAGGCCGGGCACAGTGGCTCACACTTGTAATCCTAGCACTTTGGGACGCCGAGGCGGGAGGATCACTTGAGGTCAGGAACTCAAGGCCAGCCTGGCCAGTATGGTGAAACTCCGCCTCTTCTAAAAAAAAAAAAAAAAAAAAAAATTAGCCAGGCATCGTGGCACGCACCTGTAGTACCAGATACCAGATACTCCGGAGGGTGAGGCACAAGACTCCCTCAAACCCAGGAGGCAGAGGCTGCAGTGAACAGAGATTGCACCACTGCACTCTAGCCCCGGTGACAAACTGAGACTTTGTCTCAAAAATAAAGTAGTTTTTTAAAAAAACAATGTTCATAAATTGATTCCTTCCTATAATCTTTTTTTTTTTTTTTTAACATACTGTGTCTGCAGTTTTTCTTCCACAAAGATCAAAATTCTTATCATGGCCACTGCCCTCTGAGCTCAAGCTACACTGGCCATCAATTCCTTAAGTGCACCAGGTTCCCTCCTATCACAGGGCCTTTGTGCCTCACTGTTGCTTATGCCTGAGATGCTCGCTGATAACAAATTCCTTTCTTTTCACCTAATTAACCCTAGACATTCAGTTCTCAGCTCAAGAATCACTTCCTCCCAAAGCCTTTTCTGCTCCACGTCTAGACCAGATTTCTTTGTTATAGGCTATTAAAGACCTGTGGTCTATCCCCTTATACTTCTTATGTCAATTTATAATAACACATAATCTCATTTTTTGAGTTACTGTCTATTTCTCTAGTTAAACTAAGCTCTGTGAATACACAGATTGTTTTTTTAATCACTGTATCCCTGATGTCCCTGATGCCTAGCACACTGCCCGGCACATAACAGAAACTCAAACTTTTTTTTTTGAGACGGAGTTTTGCTCTGTCGCCTAGGCTGGAGTGCAGTGGCATGATCTCGGCTTGCTGCAACTTCTGCCTCCGGGGTTCAAGTAATTCTTCTGCCTCAGCCTCCCGTGTAGCTGGGGCTACAGGTGTGCGCCACCATGCCTGGCTAATTTTTTTTGTATTTTTAGTAGAGATGGGGTTTCACCATGTTGGCCCAGCTGGTCTCGAACTCCTGACCTCATGATCCGCCTGCCTAGGCCTCTGAAAGTGCTGGGATTACAGGCGTGAGCCACCGCGCCCAGCCCAGACATTTAAAAATAAATAAATGTACTTACGATTTAACAATAAATAACCCTTAGTCCACAAATTTAATTCCTGCAAACTAAATTTGTGCACATGGCATAAAATAGTGAATTATCTATACTGCTGCTCTCTTCCACATGGGTTTGTATATGCTGAATATACCCTAGTTGTCATGTCCAAATTATACACTCTGACTTTTTTTTGAGACAGGGTCTTACTATATGAGCCAGGGTGGAGGGCAGTGGTGCAAACACAGCTCACTGTAGCCTCAACCTGAGCACTTCCTGAGCTCAGATGATCCTTCTACCTCAGCTTCCCAAGTAGCTGGCACGCGTGTGCCACCAGGCCAGATAATTTTTTCTTTTTTTTTTTTTTTCTTTTTTTTTTAAATAGAGACAGTTTCTCCATGTTGCCCAGGCTGGTCTTGAACTCCTGGACTCAAGCGATCTGCCTGCCTTGGCCTCCCAAAGTGCTGGGATTACAGGCATGAGCCACTGTGCAGGGCCTACTCTGCTTTTCAAATGTAAGAAGAATCTGAGAGCTAAAAGGCCTTGGCTCATGAAAGCAGATATAAATTCCCCTTTATAAACTTTGGTTTGTATGTTCTTAAAGTAATAGTACACTTACTAATTTTTTTGCAGTTGTGAAGCACAAATGTGGCAGCTTTGTTCAGTTCCTCATTCTGAGATTCAGTTAAGGCTTGAATCATGAGTGGAAGCCCATTGTTTTTAAAAAGGTCATACTGATTTTCCTCTGGAAAACACACAGTTAAAGAGGACAATGATTTTATCATAAACTATCTATATGAGGTCATAATTCTTCCTTGTGATAATTATGAACATAGTTCAAAATTTTAAAAATAGGCCAGGAACGGTGGCTCACTCTTGTAATCCCAGCACTTTGGGAGGCTGAGATGGGTGGATCACTTGAGGTCAGGAGTCCAAGACCAGCCTAGCCAACATGGCAAAACTCGGTCTCTACAAAAAATGCAAAATATTAGCCAGGCATGGTGGCAGGCACTTGTAATCCCAACTTCTCAGGAAATTGAGTTGAACCTGGGAGGTGTAGGCTGCAGTGAGCCAAGGTCCAGCCATTGCATTTCAGTCTGGGCAACAGAGTGAGGCTTTGTCTCAAAAAACAAAAATACAACGACAACAACAAATTTTTAAAATAGAGAAACACATAGTTTCAAAAGGAATTTTTTTTTTTTTTTTTTTTTGAGAGGGAGTCTCGCTCTGTCACTCTGATTGGAGTGCAGTGGCGTGATCTCGGCTCACTGCAACCTTCGCCTGCCGGGTTCAAGCAATTCTCTTGCCTCAGCCTCCCGAGTAGCTGGGACTACAGGTGCGCACCACCGTGCCCAGCTAATTTTTTGTATTTTTAGTAGAGACAAGGTTTCAACATGCTCGCCAAGCTGGTCTCGAACTCCTGACCTTGTGATCTGCCTATGTCAGCCTCCCAAAGTGCTGGAATTACAGGCGTGAGCCACCACATCTAGCCCCCAAAAGGATTTTTAATATAGAAAATAATTCACTTAAGGCTGGGCTCAGTGGCTCATGCCTGTAATCCCAGAACTTTGGGAGGCCGAGGCGGGCAGATGACCTGAGGTCGGGAGTTCGAGACCAGCCTGACCAACATGGAGAAACCTCATCTCTACCAAAAATACAAAATTAGCCAGGCGTAGTGGTGCATGCCTGTAATCCCAGCTACTTGGGAGGCTGAGACAGGAGAATTGCTTGAACCTGGGAGGTGGAGGTTGCAGTGAGCCAAGATTGTGCCATTGCACTCCAATCTGGGCAACAAGAGCAAAACTCCGTCTCAAAAAAAAAAAAAAAAATTCACTTACACAAAATACCTGTCTCAAAGATGATCTCTGAAATGCAGCCACAGAGTAGTATCATAACTCATAAGGGTAAAACTGCCCTCACTTGGTTTGAAAAAGGGTATAATCAATCCTAAATTACACAGAAGTTAAGGGAAAGAATAGATAAACTAACGGAGGGAGTAGAAAGTGTAGGGGAAGGAAGAAAGAATGGGAGAAGCAAGAGAGAGCAAAGGGAGGAGAGTGGAAAAGTGAGAGCTGAAAGAGCAGAGACACGAGATCAGAAGAAGAGAGAGGGGTAGAGAGGGAAGTGGAGAGAATTGGTAAGAAGGAGTAGATTGAACAGAGGGAGAATGGGAGGAAAGTAGAGGAGGAGGAAAGTAAAAGGGGGAGAAGAAAAAGAGAGAGAAGACAGTAATAGGTAGAAAAAGAAAGAATCTTTGAAAGTTTTAACAAGGAGAACAGAATCAGATTTGTGCAGCAATGTGCACAGTGGACTGAAAAATGAAGATAGAAGGGAAGGAGCTTTCTCCCTGTGCTGTAGTGAGAAAACCACTGCAATAATATTGATGAAAGATATGGGTTTGAGGGCCTACTGTAGAAGAGCAGCATTGGAACTGGACAGAAAGGGATCAAGAGGGGTAAACAGAAGTAGAACTACAGGTCTTAATGACTGACTTAATACAATGAGTGAAGGAGAATTAGAAGCTGAAATGATTAGTTTGAGGTCTGAATAGGAGAAAAGCAATACTTTTAAGACCTTCACATGACTGGAAGGAAAAAAAAAAAGTATATTTCCACTCTACTATTTTCATAACCACACACAATAAATCCAATACTTACCACAATCCTCTGTGCAATGACCAAGAGTAAGCATGATGCTAAATTTTTCTCCTGAATCCAGACTTTCATGAAGCAGTAATGCCAGAAGTTTTGAAACAATCTGGTACTTGGAGAGTACTATCCCAAAAGTAGCTATTAGTATAAAATAGGAAAAAAAGATAGTACAAATTTAAAACTTATAAATGTATATATACATTTTTCAGCTTATTCCGATAGAATGTTATATATCTATATAACATTAAATATACACATATAACATCTAATAAATATGTGTATGTGTGAATATAAATAAAATATAAATAAATTCATTGTAATAAGATGGTTGCTTATTACTATAACCCTCATTACTCTTTCTTCCCATACTAAAGACATACTACTAAAGCAAATTTTTCGAAGAATTTTTTTTCTTAATTGTTCTGCAGAATGCTGTGAAGATGAAGTACCACTAACTTCCTAAAGGCTGAGTATGCTTACACTCCCCTTACCTACCTCTTCTTATCTAGATTGGATAGTAAAGACTTTCCTACATAATCAGTTCCTGCTGTCATTTAAAATACACTATTAACTGACCACAGTTTTGCTTACAATGAAGCTTATGCGAAGCTATGCTGAGACTGACAAAAGTCAAAAAGTCCTCCATTTTTTGGCCAGGCGCGGTGGCTCATGCCTGCAATCCCTGCACTTTGGGAGGCCGAGGCAGGTGGATCACGAGGTCAGGAGATGGAGACCATCCTGGCTAACACGGTGAAACCCTGTCTCTACTAAAAACACACAAAAAAAATTAGCCGGGCGTGGTGGTGGGCACCTGTAGTACCAGCTACTCAGGAGGCTGAGGCAGGAGAATCGCTTAAACCCAGGAGGCAGAGCTTGCAGTGAGCCAAGATCACACCACTGCACTCCAGCCTGGGCAACAGAGTGAGACTCCGTCTCAAAAAAAAAAAAAAAAAAAAAGTCCACCATTTTAAGCTATATTTCTCCAAGTGTGGCTTTCAACAGAATTCACCCAGAGTCTAACAATATTAATATCAACAAAAAAGTTGTGAATTCCTCAAGGGACTACATCTTAGTCATTTTTGTACTTGTAAAGCTCAGCACATAGCAGGCCCTCAATAACCACTTTTTAAAAAACCATCTATTTTTTGCCCCCTAGTTGTTTGTGAATACCAAGAGAGTTTCTTACTCTTCAGTGTTTGCACATATGAGAAGCAGCAGCCATGAGTTCAAGTATGGTTCTGCCACTCACTAGTAATGCTGTGTTGGGTAAGTCCAACCTCATACTTAGCAAAAAGAGATGTATTCTTTACATAAATTGGGTTTTCCATTCCTTAATCTCAAAAATATCCCTTGGTTTCTCATCTGAATATTATTATTATTATTATTATTATTTTTTTTTTTTTTTTTTTTTTTTTT